>NW_027116833.1:1200000-1800000 GCF_024137725.1 Prorops nasuta | reverse complement strand
ATTGAGTACTTATATAGGACTAGGGTGGGTCACATGGGGTCATTGAGTACTTATATAGGAATAGGGTGGGTCACATGGGGTCATTGAGTACTTATATAGGACTAGGGGGGTCACATGGGGTCAATGAGTACTTATATAGGACATGGGGGGGGGGTCACATGGGGTCATTGAGTACTTATATAGGACTAGGGTGGGTCACATGGGGTCATTGATTACTTATATAGGACTAGGGGGTCACATGGGGTCATTGAGTACTTATATAGGACTAGGGTGGGTCACATGGGTCATGGTGTACTTATATATTACTAGGGTAGGTCACATGGGGTCATTGAGTTCTTATATAGGACTAGGGTGCGTCACATTGGTTCATTGAGTTCTTATATATTACTAGGGTGGGTCACATGGGGTCATTGAGTTCTTATATAGGACTAGGGTGCGTCACATGGGGTCATTGAGTACTTATATTGTACTAGGGGGGTCACATGGGTTCATTGAGTACTTATATAGGACATGGGGGGTCACATGTGGTCTTTGAGTACTTATATAGGACTAGGGTGGGTCACATGGGGTCATTGAGTACTTATATATGACTAGGGGGGGTCACATGGGGTCATTAAATACTTGTATAGGACTAGGGGGGTCACATGGGGTCATTGAGTACTTATATAGGACTAGGGTGGGTCACATGGGGTCATTGAGTACTTATATAGGAATAGGGTGGGTCACATGGGGTCATTGAGTACTTATATAGGACTAGGGGGGTCACATGGGGTCAATGAGTACTTATATAGGACATGGGGGGGGGGGTCACATGGGGTCATTGAGTACTTATATAGGACTAGGGTGGGTCACATGGGGTCATTGATTACTGATATAGGACTAGGGGGTCACATGGGGTCATTGAGTACTTATATAGGACTAGGGTGGGTCACATGGGTCATTGTGTACTTATATATTACTAGGGTGGGTCACATGGGGTCATTGAGTTCTTATATAGGACTAGGGTGCGTCACATTGGGTCATTGAGTACTTATATATTACTAGGGTGGGTCACATGGGGTCATTGAGTTCTTATATAGAACTAGGGTGCGTCACATGGGGTCATTGAGTACTTATATAGTACTAGGGGGGTCACATGGGTTCATTGAGTACTTATATAGGACATGGGGGGGTCACATGGGGTCATTAAGTACTTATATAGGACTAGGGGGGGGGGTCACATGTGGTCATTGAGTACTTATATAGGACTAGGGTGGGTCACATGGGGTCATTGAGTACTTATATATGACTAGGGGGGGTCACATGGGGTCATTAAGTACTTGTATAGGACTAGGGGGGTCACATGGGGTCATTGAGTACTTATATAGGACTAGGGTGGGTCACATGGGGTCATTGAGTACTTATATAGGAATAGGAGGGGTCACGTGTGGTCATTGAGTACTTATATAGGACTAGGGTGGGTCACATGGGGTCATTGAGTACTTATATAGGAATAGGGTGGGTCGATGGGGTCATTGAGTACTTATATAGGACTAGGGGGGTCACATGGGGTCAATGAGTACTTATATATGATTAGGGGGGGTCACATGGGGTCATTGAGTACTTATATAGGAATAGGGTGGGTCACATGGGGTCATTGAGTACTTATATAGGACTAGGGGGGTCACATGGGGTCAATGAGTACTTATATATGACTAGGGGGGGTCACATGGGGTCATTGAGTACTTATATAGGAATAGGGTGGGTCACATGGGGTCATTGATTACTTATATATGACTAGGGGTGGTCAAATAGGGTCATTGAGTACTTATATAGGACATGGGGTGTCACATGGGGTCATTAAGTACTTATATAGGACTAGGGGGGGGTCACATGGGGTCATTGAGTACTTATATAGGACTAGGGTGGGTCACATGGGGTCATTTTGTACTTATATAGGACTAGGGTGGGTCACATGTGGTCAGTGATTACTTATATATGACTAGGGGGGGTCACATGGGGTCATTGAGTACTTATATAGGAATAGGGTGGGTCACATGGGGTCATTGATTACTTATATATGACTAGGGGTGGTCAAATAGGGTCATTGAGTACTTATATAGGACATGGGGTGTCACATGGGGTCATTAAGTACTTATATAGGACTAGGGGGGGTCACATGGGGTCATTGAGTACTTATATAGGACTAGGGTGGGTCACATGGGGTCATTTTGTACTTATATAGGACTAGGGTGGGTCACATGTGGTCAGTGATTACTTATATAATACTAGGGGGGGTCACATGTGATCATTGAGTACTTATATAGGAATGGGGTGGGTCACATGGGGTCATTGAGTACTTATATAGGACTAGGGTGGGTCACATGGGGTCATTGAGTACTTATATAAGACTAGGGGGGGTCACATGGGGTCATTAAGTACTTGTATAGGACTAGGGGGGTCACGTGTGGTCATTGAGTACTTATATAGGACTAGGGTGGGTCACATGGGGTAATTGAGTACTTATATAGGAATAGGGTGGGTCGATGGGGTCATTGAGTACTTATATAGGACTAGGGGGGTCACATGGGGTCAATGAGTACTTATATATGACTAGGGGGGGTCACATGGCGTCATTGAGTACTTATATAGGAATAGGGTGGGTCACATGGGGTCATTGATTACTTATATATGACTAGGGGTGGTCAAATAGGGTCATTGAGTACTTATATAGGACATGGGGTGTCACATGGGGTCATTAAGTACTTATATAGGACTAGGGGGGGGTCACATGGGGTCATTGAGTACTTATATAGGACTAGGGTGGGTCACATGGGGTCATTGATTACTTATATATGACTAGGGGTGGTCAAATAGGGTCATTGAGTACTTATATAGGACATGGGGTGTCACATGTGGTCATTAAGTACTTATATAGGACTAGGGGGGGGGGGTCACATGTGGTCATTGAGTACTTATATAGGACTAGGGTGGGTAACATGGGGTCATTGAGTACTTATATATGACTAGGGGGGGTCACATGGGGTCATTAAGTACTTGTATAGGACTAGGGGGGTCACATGGGGTCATTGAGTACTTATATAGGACTAGGGTGGGTCACATGGGGTCATTGAGTACTTATATAGGAATAGGAGGGGTCACGTGTGGTCATTGAGTACTTATATAGGACTAGGGTGGGTCACATGGGGTCATTGAGTACTTATATAGGAATAGGGTGGGTCGATGGGGTCATTGAGTACTTATATAGGACTAGGGGGGTCACATGGGGTCAATGAGTACTTATATATGATTAGGGGGGGTCACATGGGGTCATTGAGTACTTATATAGGAATAGGGTGGGTAACATGGGGTCATTGAGTACTTATATAGGACTAGGGGGGTCACATGGGGTCAATGAGTACTTATATATGACTAGGGGGGGTCACATGGGGTCATTGAGTACTTATATAGGAATAGGGTGGGTCACATGGGGTCATTGATTACTTATATATGACTAGGGGTGGTCAAATAGGGTCATTGAGTACTTATATAGGACATGGGGTGTCACATGGGGTCATTAAGTACTTATATAGGACTAGGGGGGGGTCACATGGGGTCATTGAGTACTTATATAGGACTAGGGTGGGTCACATGGGGTCATTTTGTACTTATATAGGACTAGGGTGGGTCACATGTGGTCAGTGATTACTTATATATGACTAGGGGGGGTCACATGGGGTCATTGAGTACTTATATAGGAATAGGGTGGGTCACATGGGGTCATTGATTACTTATATATGACTAGGGGTGGTCAAATAGGGTCATTGAGTACTTATATAGGACATGGGGTGTCACATGGGGTCATTAAGTACTTATATAGGACTAGGGGGGGGGTCACATGGGGTCATTGAGTACTTATATAGGACTAGGGTGGGTCACATGGGGTCATTTTGTACTTATATAGGACTAGGGTGGGTCACATGTGGTCAGTGATTACTTATATAATACTAGGGGGGGTCACATGTGATCATTGAGTACTTATATAGGAATGGGGTGGGTCACATGGGGTCATTGAGTACTTATATAGGACTAGGGTGGGTCACATGGGGTCATTGAGTACTTATATATGACTAGGGGGGGTCACATGGGGTCATTAAGTACTTGTATAGGACTAGGGGGGGTCACGTGTGGTCATTGAGTACTTATATAGGACTAGGGTGGGTCACATGGGGTAATTGAGTACTTATATAGGAATAGGGTGGGTCGATGGGGTCATTGAGTACTTATATAGGACTAGGGGGGTCACATGGGGTCAATGAGTACTTATATATGACTAGGGGGGGTCACATGGCGTCATTGAGTACTTATATAGGAATAGGGTGGGTCACATGGGGTCATTGATTACTTATATATGACTAGGGGTGGTCAAATAGGGTCATTGAGTACTTATATAGGACATGGGGTGTCACATGGGGTCATTAAGTACTTATATAGGACTAGGGGGGGGTCACATGGGGTCATTGAGTACTTATATAGGACTAGGGTGGGTCACATGGGGTCATTTTGTACTTATATAGGACTAGGGTGGGTCACATGTGGTCATTGATTACTTATATATTACTAGGGGGGGTCACATGTGATCAATGAGTACTTATATAGGAATGGGGTGGGTCACATGGGGTCATTGAGTACTTATATTGGACTAGGGTGGGTCACATGGGGTCATTGAGTACTTATATATGACTAGGGGGGGTCACATGGGGTCATTAAGTACTTGTATAGGACTAGGGGGGTCACATGGGGTCATTGAGTACTTATATAGGACTAGGGTGGGTCACATGGGGTCATTGAGTACTTATATAGGAATAGGTTGGGTCGATGGGGTCATTGAGTACTTATATAGGACTAGGGGGGTCACATGGGGTCATTGAGTACTTATATAGGAATAGGGTGGGTCACATGGGGTCATTGAGTACTTATATAGGACTAGGGGGTCACATGGGGTCATTCAGTACTTATATAGGACTAGGGTGGGTCACATGGGGTCATGGAGTACTTATATATGACTAGGGTGGGTCACATGGGGTCATTGAGTACTTATATAGGAATAGGGTGGGTCACATGGGGTCATTGAGTACTTATATAGGACATGGAGGGGTCACGTGTGGTGATTGAGTACTTATATAGGACTAGGGTGGGTCACATGGGGTCATTGAGTACTTATATAGGAATAGGGTGGGTCGATGGGGTCATTGAGTACTTATATAGGACTAGGGGGGTCACATGGGGTCAATGAGTACTTATATATGACTAGGGGGGGTCACATGGGGTCATTGAGTACTTATATAGGAATAGGGTGGGTCACATGGGGTCATTGAGTACTTATATAGGACTAGGGTGGGTCACATGGGGTCATTGATTACTTATATATGACTAGGGGTGGTCAAATAGGGTCATTGAGTACTTATATAGGACATGGGGTGTCACATGGGGTCATTAAGTACTTATATAGGACTAGGGGGGGGGGGGTCACATGGGGTCATTGAGTACTTATATAGGAGTAGGGTGGGTCACATGGGGTCATTTTGTACTTATATAGGACTAGGGTGGGTCACATGTGGTCATTGCTTACTTATATATTACTAGGGGGGGTCACATGAGATCATTGAGTACTTATATAGGAATGGGGTGGGTCACATGGGGTCATTGAGTACTTATATAGGACTAGGGTGGGTCACATGGGGTCATTGAGTACTTATATATGACTAGGGGGGGTCACATGGGGTCATTAAGTACTTGTATAGGACTAGGGGGGTCACATGGGGTCATTGAGTACTTATATAGGACTAGGGTGGGTCACATGGGGTCATTGAGTACTTATATAGGAATAGGGTGCGTCACATTGGGTCATTGAGTACTTATAAATTACTAGGGTGGGTCACATGGGATCATTGAGTTCTTATATAGGACTAGGGTGCGTCACATGGGGTCAATGAGTACTTATATAGTACTAGGGGGGTCACATGGGGTCATTGAGTACTTATATAGGACTAGGGTGGGTCACATGGGGTCATTTTGTACTTATATAGGACTAGGGGGGGTCACATGGGGTCATTGAGTACTTATATAGGACTAGGGTGGGTCACATGGGGTCATTTTGTACTTATATAGGACTAGGGTGGGTCACATGGGTCATTGTGTACTTATATATTACTAGGGTGGGTCACATGGGGTCATTAAGTACTTATATAGGACTAGGGGGGGGTCACATGTGGTCATTGAGTACTTATATAGGACTAGGGTGGGTCACATGGGGTCATTGAGTACTTATATATGACTAGGGGGGGTCACATGGGGTCATTAAGTACTTGTATAGGACTAGGGGGGTCACATGGGGTCATTAAGTACTTGTATAGGACTAGGGGGGTCACATGGGGTCATTGAGTACTTATATAGGACAAGGGTGGGTCACATGGGGTCATTGAGTACTTATATAGGAATAGGGTGGGTCACATAGGGTCATTGAGTACTTATATAGGACTAGGGGGGTCACATGGGGTCATTGAGTACTTATATATGACTAGGGGGGGTCACATGGGGTCATTGAGTACTTATATAGGAATAGGGTGGGTCACATGGGGTCATTGAGTACTTATATAGGACAATGGGGTCATTAAGTACTTATATAGGACTAGGGGGGGGGGGGGTCACATGTGGTCATTGAGTACTTATATAGGACTAGGGTGGGTCACATGGGGTCATTGAGTACTTATATAGGATTAGGGTGGGTCACATGGGGTCATTTTGTACTTATATAGGACTAGGGTGGGTCACATGGGGTCATTGAGTACTTATATATTACTAGGGTGGGTCACATGGGGTCATTGAGTTCTTATATAGGACTAGGGTGCGTCACATGGGGTCATTGAGTTCTTATATAGGACTAGGGTGCGTCACATGGGTTCATTGAGTACTTATATAGGACATGGGGGGGTCACATGGGGTCATTAAGTACTTATATAGGACTAGGGGGGGGTCACATGTGGTCATTGAGTACTTATATAGGACTAGGGGTTCACATGGGGTCATTGAGTACTTATATAGGACTAGGGTGGGTCACATGGGTCATTGTGTACTTATATATTACTAGGGTGGGTCACATGGGGTCATTGAGTTCTTATATAGGACTAGGGTGCGTCACATTGGGTCATTGAGTACTTATATATTACTAGGGTGGGTCACATGGGGTCATTGAGTTCTTATATAGAACTAGGGTGCGTCACATGGGGTCATTGAGTACTTATATAGTACTAGGGGGGTCACATGGGTTCATTGAGTACTTATACAGGACATGGGGGGGTCATATGGGGTCATTAAGTACTTATATAGGACTAGGGGGGGGTCACATGTGGTCATTGAGTACTTATATAGGACTAGGGTGGGTCACATGGGATCATTGAGTACTTATATATGACTAAGGGGGGTCACATGGGGTCATTAAGTACTTGTATAGGACTAGGGGGGTCACATGGGGTCATTGAGTACTTATATAGGAGTAGGGTGGGTCACATGGGGTCATTGAGTACTTATATTGGACTAGGGTGGGTCACATGGGGTCATTTTGTACTTATATAGGACTAGGGTGGGTCACATGTGGTCATTGATTACTTATATATTACTAGGGTGGGTCACATGGGGTCATTGAGTTCTTATATAGGACTAGGGTGCGTCAAATGTGGTCATTGAGTACTTCTATAGTACTAGGGGGGTTACATGGGGTCATTGAGTACTTATATAGGATATGGGGGGGTCACGTGGGGTCATTGAGTACTTATATATGACTAGGGGGGGTCACATGGGGTCATTAAGTACTTGTATATGACTAGGGGGGTCACATGTGATCATTGAGTACTTATATAGGAATGGGGTGGGTCACATGGGGTCATTGAGTACTTATATAGGACTAGGGGGTCACATGGGGTCATTGAGTACTTATATAGAACTAGGGTGGGTCACATGGGTCATGGTGTACTTATATATTACTAGGGTAGGTCACATGGGGTCATTGAGTTCTTATATAGGACTAGGGTGCGTCACATTGGGTCATTGAGTTCTTATATATTACTAGGGTGGGTCACATGGGGTCATTGAGTTCTTATATAGGACTAGGGTGCGTCACATGGGGTCATTGAGTACTTATATAGGACATGGGGGGGGGGGGGTCACATGGGGTCATTGAGTACTTATATAGGACTAGGGTGGGTCACATGGGGTCATTGATTACTTATATATGACTAGGGGTGGTCAAATAGGTTCATTGAGTACTTATATAGGACATGGGGTGTCACATGGGGTCATTAAGTACTTATATAGGACTAGGGGGGGGGGTCACATGGGATCATTGAGTACTTATATAGGACTAGGATGGGTCACATGGGGTCATTTTGTACTTATATAGGACTAGGGTGGGTCGCATGTGGTCATTGATTACTTATATATTACTAGGGTGGGTCACATGGGGTCATTGAGTACTTATATAGGACTAGGGGGTCACATGGGGTCATTGAGTACTTATATAGAACTAGGGTGGGTCACATGGGTCATGGTGTATTTATATATTACTAGGGTAGGTCACATGGGGTCATTGAGTTCTTATATAGGACTAGGGTGCGTCACATTGGGTCATTGAGTTCTTATATATTACTAGGGTGGGTCACATGGGGTCATTGAGTTCTTATATAGGACTAGGGTGCGTCACATGGGGTCATTGAGTACTTATATAGGACATGGGGGGGGTCACATGGGGTCATTGAGTACTTATATAGGACTAGGGTGGGTCACATGGGGTCATTGATTACTTATATATGACTAGGGGTGGTCACATGGGATCATTGAGTACTTATATAGGACTAGGGTGGGTCACATGGGGTCATTTTGTACTTATATAGGACTAGGGTGGGTCACATGTGGTCATTGATTACTTATATATTACTAGGGTGGGTCACATGGGGTCATTGAGTTCTTATATAGGACTAGGGTGCATCAAATGTGGTCATTGAGTACTTATATAGTACTAGGGGGGTTACATGGGGTCATTGAGTACTTATATAGGATATGGGGGGGTCACGTGGGGTCATTGAGTACTTATATAGGACTAGGGTGGGTCACATGGGGTCATTAAGTACTTATATAGGAATAGGGGGGGTCACATGTGATCATTGAGTACTTATATAGGAATGGGGTGCGTCACATGGGGCCATTGAGTACTTATATACGACTAAGGGGTCACATGGGGTCATTGAGTACTTATATAGGACTAGGGTGGGTCACATGGGTCATGGTGTACTTATATATTACTAGGGTAGGTCACATGGGGTCATTGAGTTCTTATATAGGACTAGGGTGCGTCACATTGGTTCATTGAGTTCTTATATATTACTAGGGTGGGTCACATGGGGTCATTGAGTTCTTATATAGGACTAGGGTGCGTCACATGGGGTCATTGAGTACTTATATTGTACTAGGGGGGTCACATGGGTTCATTGAGTACTTATATAGGACATGGGGGGTCACATGGGGTCATTAAGTACTTATATAGGACTAGGGGGGGTCACATGTGGTCTTTGAGTACTTATATAGGACTAGGGTGGGTCACATGGGGTCATTGAGTACTTATATATGACTAGGGGGGGTCACATGGGGTCATTAAATACTTGTATAGGACTAGGGGGGTCACATGGGGTCATTGAGTACTTATATAGGACTAGGGTGGGTCACATGGGGTCATTGAGTACTTATATAGGAATAGGGTGGGTCGATGGGTTCATTGAGTACTTATATAGGACTAGGGGGGTCACATGGGGTCATTGAGTACTTATATAGGAATAGGGTGGGTCACATGGGGTCATTGAGTACTTATATAGGACTAGGGGGTCACATGGGGTCATTGAGTACTTATATAGGACTAGGGTGGGTCACATGGGTCATTGTGTACTTATATATTACTAGGGTGGGTCACATGGGGTCATTGAGTTCTTATATAGAACTAGGGTGCGTCACATGGGGTCATTGAGTACTTATATATTACTAGGGGGGTCACATGGGTTCATTGAGTACTTATATAGGACATGGGGTGGTCACATGGGGTCATTAAGTACTTATATAGGACTAGGGGGGGGGTCACATGTGGTCATTGAGTACTTATATAGGACTAGGGTGGCTCACATGGGGTCATTGAGTACTTATATATGACTAGGGGGGGTCACATGGGGTCATTAAGTACTTGTATAGGACTAGGGGGGTCACATGGGGTCATTGAGTACTTATATAGGACTAGGGTGGGTCACATGGGGTCATTGAGTACTTATATAGGAATAGGGTGGGTCACATGGGGTCATTGAGTACTTATATAGGACATGGAGGGGTCACGTGTGGTCATTGAGTACTTATATAGGACTAGGGTGGGTCACATGGGGTCATTGAGTACTTATATAGGAATAGGGTGGGTCGATGGGGTCATTGAGTACTTATATAGGACTAGGGGGGTCACATGGGGTCAATGAGTACTTATATATGACTAGGGGGGGTCACATGGGGTCATTGAGTACTTATATAGGAATAGGGTGGGTCACATGGGGTCATTGAGTACTTATATAGGACATGAGGGGGGGTCACATGGGGTCATTGAGTACTTATATAGGACTAGGGTGGGTCACATGGGGTCATTGATTACTTATATATGACTAGGGGTGGTCAAATAGGGTCATTGAGTACTTATATAGGACATGGGGTGTCACATGGGGTCATTAAGTACTTATATAGGACTAGGGGGGGGTCACATGGGGTCATTGAGTACTTATATAGGACTAGGGTGGGTCACATGGGGTCATTTTGTACTTATATAGGACTAGGGTGGGTCACATGTGATCATTGAGTACTTATATAGGAATGGGGTGGGTCACATGGGGTCATTGAGTACTTATATAGGACTAGGGTGGGTCACATGGGGTCATTGAGTACTTATATATGACTAGGGGGGGTCACATGGGGTCATTAAGTACTTGTATAGGACTAGGGGGGTCACATGGGGTCATTGAGTATTTATATAGGACTAGGGTGGGTCACATGGGGTCATTGAGTACTTATATATGACTAGGGGGGGTCACATGGGGTCATTAAGTACTTGTATAGGACTAGGGGGGTCACATGGGGTCATTGAGTACTTATATAGGACTAGGGTGGGTCACATGGGGTCATTGAGTACTTATATAGGAATAGGGTGGGTCGATGGGGTCATTGAGTACTTATATAGGACTAGGGGGGTCACATGGGGTCATTGAGTACTTATATAGGAATAGGGTGGGTCACATGGGGTCATTGAGTACTTATATAGGACTAGGGGGTCACATGGGTCATTGTGTACTTATATATTACTAGGGTGGGTCACATGGGGTCATTGAGTTCTTATATAGGACTAGGGTGCGTCACATTGGGTCATTGAGTACTTATATATTACTAGGGTGGGTCACATGGGGTCATTGAGTTCTTATATAGAACTAGGGTGCGTCACATGGGGTCATTGAGTACTTATATAGTACTAGGGGGGTCACATGGGTTCATTGAGGACTTATACAGGACATGGGGGGGTCACATGGGGTCATTAAGTACTTATATAGGACTAGGGGGGGGTCACATGTGGTCATGGAGTACTTATATAGGACTAGGGTGGGTCACATGGGATCATTGAGTACTTATATATGACTAAGGGGGGTCACATGGGGTCATTAAGTACTTGTATAGGACTAGGGGGGTCACATGGGGTCATTGAGTACTTATATAGGACTAGGGTGGGTCACATGGGGTCATTGAGTACTTATATTGGACTAGGGTGGGTCACATGGGGTCATTTTGTACTTATATAGGACTAGGGTGGGTCACATGTGGTCATTGATTACTTATATATTACTAGGGTGGGTCACATGGGGTCATTGAGTTCTTATATAGGACTAGGGTGCGTCAAATGTGGTCATTGAGTACTTCTATAGTACTAGGGGGGTTACATGGGGTCATTGAGTACTTATATAGGATATGGGGGGGTCACGTGGGGTCATTGAGTACTTATATATGACTAGGGGGGGTCACATGGGGTCATTAAGTACTTGTATATGACTAGGGGGGTCACATGTGATCATTGAGTACTTATATAGGAATGGGGTGGGTCACATGGGGTCATTGAGTACTTATATAGGACTAGGGGGTCACATGGGGTCATTGAGTACTTATATAGAACTAGGGTGGGTCACATGGGTCATGGTGTACTTATATATTACTAGGGTAGGTCACATGGGGTCATTGAGTTCTTATATAGGACTAGGGTGCGTCACATTGGGTCATTGAGTTCTTATATATTACTAGGGTGGGTCACATGGGGTCATTGAGTTCTTATATAGGACTAGGGTGCGTCACATGGGGTCATTGAGTACTTATATAGGACATGGGGGGGGGGGTCACATGGGGTCATTGAGTACTTATATAGGACTAGGGTGGGTCACATGGGGTCATTGATTACTTATATATGACTAGGGGTGGTCAAATAGGTTCATTGAGTACTTATATAGGACATGGGGTGTCACATGGGGTCATTAAGTACTTATATAGGACTAGGGGGGGGGTCACATGGGATCATTGAGTACTTATATAGGACTAGGGTGGGTCACATGGGGTCATTTTGTACTTATATAGGACTAGGGTGGGTCGCATGTGGTCATTGATTACTTATATATTACTAGGGTGGGTCACATGGGGTCATTGAGTACTTATATAGGACTAGGGGGTCACATGGGGTCATTGAGTACTTATATAGAACTAGGGTGGGTCACATGGGTCATGGTGTATTTATATATTACTAGGGTAGGTCACATGGGGTCATTGAGTTCTTATATAGGACTAGGGTGCGTCACATTGGGTCATTGAGTTCTTATATATTACTAGGGTGGGTCACATGGGGTCATTGAGTTCTTATATAGGACTAGGGTGCGTCACATGGGGTCATTGATTACTTATATATGACTAGGGGTGGTCAAATAGGGTCATTGAGTACTTATATAGGACATGGGGTGTCACATGGGGTCATTAAGTACTTATATAGGACTAGGGGGGGGGTCACATGGGATCATTGAGTACTTATATAGGACTAGGGTGGGTCACATGGGGTCATTTTGTACTTATATAGGAATAGGGTGGGTCACATGTGGTCATTGATTACTTATATATTACTAGGGTGGGTCACATGGGGTCATTGAGTTCTTATATAGGACTAGGGTGCATCAAATGTGGTCATTGAGTACTTATATAGTACTAGGGGGGTTACATGGGGTCATTGAGTACTTATATAGGATATGGGGGGGTCACGTGGGGTCATTGAGTACTTATATAGGACTAGGGTGGGTCACATGGGGTCATTAAGTACTTATATAGGAATAGGGGGGGTGACATGTGATCATTGAGTACTTATATAGGAATGGGGTGGGTCACATGGGGCCATTGAGTACTTATATACGACTAAGGGGTCACATGGGGTCATTGAGTACTTATATAGGACTAGGGTGGGTCACATGGGTCATGGTGTACTTATATATTACTAGGGTAGGTCACATGGGGTCATTGAGTTCTTATATAGGACTAGGGTGCGTCACATTGGTTCATTGAGTTCTTATATATTACTAGGGTGGGTCACATGGGGTCATTGAGTTCTTATATAGGACTAGGGTGCGTCACATGGGGTCATTGAGTACTTATATTGTACTAGGGGGGTCACATGGGTTCATTGAGTACTTATATAGGACATGGGGGGTCACATGGGGTCATTAAGTACTTATATAGGACTAGGGGGGGTCACATGTGGTCTTTGAGTACTTATATAGGACTAGGGTGGGTCACATGGGGTCATTGAGTACTTATATATGACTAGGGGGGGTCACATGGGGTCATTAAATACTTGTATAGGACTAGGGGGGTCACATGGGGTCATTGAGTACTTATATAGGACTAGGGTGGGTCACATGGGGTCATTGAGTACTTATATAGGAATAGGGTGGGTCGATGGGTTCATTGAGTACTTATATAGGACTAGGGGGGTCACATGGGGTCATTGAGTACTTATATAGGAATAGGGTGGGTCACATGGGGTCATTGAGTACTTATATAGGACTAGGGGGTCACATGGGGTCATTGAGTACTTATATAGGACTAGGGTGGGTCACATGGGTCATTGTGTACTTATATATTACTAGGGTGGGTCACATGGGGTCATTGAGTTCTTATATAGAACTTGGGTGCGTCACATGGGGTCATTGAGTACTTATATAGTACTAGGGGGGTCACATGGGTTCATTGAGTACTTATATAGGACATGGGGTGGTCACATGGGGTCATTAAGTACTTATATAGGACTAGGGGGGGGGGTCACATGTGGTCATTGAGTACTTATATAGGACTAGGGTGGCTCACATGGGGTCATTGAGTACTTATATATGACTAGGGGGGGTCACATGGGGTCATTAAGTACTTGTATAGGACTAGGGGGGTCACATGGGGTCATTGAGTACTTATATAGGACTAGGGTGGGTCACATGGGGTCATTGAGTACTTATATAGGAATAGGGTGGGTCACATGGGGTCATTGAGTACTTATATAGGACATGGAGGGGTCACGTGTGGTCATTGAGTACTTATATAGGACTAGGGTGGGGTCACATGGGGTCATTGAGTACTTATATAGGAATAGGGTGGGTCGATGGGGTCATTGAGTACTTATATAGGACTAGGGGGGTCACATGGGGTCAATGAGTACTTATATATGACTAGGGGGGGTCACATGGGGTCATTGAGTACTTATATAGGAATAGGGTGGGTCACATGGGGTCATTGAGTACTTATATAGGACATGAGGGGGGGTCACATGGGGTCATTGAGTACTTATATAGGACTAGGGTGGGTCACATGGGGTCATTGATTACTTATATATGACTAGGGGTGGTCAAATAGGGTCATTGAGTACTTATATAGGACATGGGGTGTCACATGGGGTCATTAAGTACTTATATAGGACTAGGGGGGGGTCACATGGGGTCATTGAGTACTTATATAGGACTAGGGTGGGTCACATGGGGTCATTTTGTACTTATATAGGACTAGGGTGGGTCACATGTGATCATTGAGTACTTATATAGGAATGGGGTGGGTCACATGGGGTCATTGAGTACTTATATAGGACTAGGGTGGGTCACATGGGGTCATTGAGTACTTATATATGACTAGGGGGGGTCACATGGGGTCATTAAGTACTTGTATAGGACTAGGGGGGTCACATGGGGTCATTGAGTACTTATATAGGACTAGGGTGGGTCACATGGGGTCATTGAGTACTTATATATGACTAGGGGGGGTCACATGGGGTCATTAAGTACTTGTATAGGACTAGGGGGGTCACATGGGGTCATTGAGTACTTATATAGGACTAGAATGGGTCACATGGGGTCATTGAGTACTTATATAGGAATAGGGTGGGTCGATGGGGTCATTGAGTACTTATATAGGACTAGGGGGGTCACATGGGGTCATTGAGTACTTATATAGGAATAGGGTGGGTCACATGGGGTCATTGAGTACTTATATAGGACTAGGGTGGGTCACATGGGATCATTGAGTACTTATATATGACTAAGGGGGGTCACATGGGGTCATTAAGTACTTGTATAGGACTAGGGGGGTCACATGGGGTCATTGAGTACTTATATAGGACTAGGGTGGGTCACATGGGGTCATTGAGTACTTATATTGGACTAGGGTGGGTCACATGGGGTCATTTTGTACTTATATAGGACTAGGGTGGGTCACATGTGGTCATTGATTACTTATATATTACTAGGGTGGGTCACATGGGGTCATTGAGTTCTTATATAGGACTAGGGTGCGTCAAATGTGGTCATTGAGTACTTCTATAGTACTAGGGGGGTTACATGGGGTCATTGAGTACTTATATAGGATATGGGGGGGTCACGTGGGGTCATTGAGTACTTATATATGACTAGGGGGGGTCACATGGGGTCATTAAGTACTTGTATATGACTAGGGGGGTCACATGTGATCATTGAGTACTTATATAGGAATGGGGTGGGTCACATGGGGTCATTGAGTACTTATATAGGACTAGGGGGTCACATGGGGTCATTGAGTATTTATATAGAACTAGGGTGGGTCACATGGGTCATGGTGTACTTATATATTACTAGGGTAGGTCACATGGGGTCATTGAGTTCTTATATAGGACTAGGGTGCGTCACATTGGGTCATTGAGTTCTTATATATTACTAGGGTGGGTCACATGGGGTCATTGAGTTCTTATATAGGACTAGGGTGCGTCACATGGGGTCATTGAGTACTTATATAGGACATGGGGGGGGGTCACATGGGGTCATTGAGTACTTATATAGGACTAGGGTGGGTCACATGGGGTCATTGATTACTTATATATGACTAGGGGTGGTCAAATAGGTTCATTGAGTACTTATATAGGACATGGGGTGTCACATGGGGTCATTAAGTACTTATATAGGACTAGGGGGGGGGGTCACATGGGATCATTGAGTACTTATATAGGACTAGGGTGGGTCACATGGGGTCATTTTGTACTTATATAGGACTAGGGTGGGTCGCATGTGGTCATTGATTACTTATATATTACTAGGGTGGGTCACATGGGGTCATTGAGTACTTATATAGGACTAGGGGGTCACATGGGGTCATTGAGTACTTATATAGAACTAGGGTGGGTCACATGGGTCATGGTGTATTTATATATTACTAGGGTAGGTCACATGGGGTCATTGAGTTCTTATATAGGACTAGGGTGCGTCACATTGGGTCATTGAGTTCTTATATATTACTAGGGTGGGTCACATGGGGTCATTGAGTTCTTATATAGGACTAGGGTGCGTCACATGGGGTCATTGAGTACTTATATAGGACATGGGGGGGGTCACATGGGGTCATTGAGTACTTATATAGGACTAGGGTGGGTCACATGGGGTCATTGATTACTTATATATGACTAGGGGTGGTCAAATAGGGTCATTGAGTACTTATATAGGACATGGGGTGTCACATGGGGTCATTAAGTACTTATATAGGACTAGGGGGGGGTCACATGGGATCATTGAGTACTTATATAGGACTAGGGTGGGTCACATGGGGTCATTTTGTACTTATATAGGACTAGGGTGGGTCACATGTGGTCATTGATTACTTATATATTACTAGGGTGGGTCACATGGGGTCATTGAGTTCTTATATAGGACTAGGGTGCATCAAATGTGGTCATTGAGTACTTATATAGTACTAGGGGGGTTACATGGGGTCATTGAGTACTTATATAGGATATGGGGGGGTCACGTGGGGTCATTGAGTACTTATATAGGACTAGGGTGGGTCACATGGGGTCATTAAGTACTTATATAGGAATAGGGGGGGTCACATGTGATCATTGAGTACTTATATAGGAATGGGGTGGGTCACATGGGGCCATTGAGTACTTATATACGACTAAGGGGTCACATGGGGTCATTGAGTACTTATATAGGACTAGGGTGGGTCACATGGGTCATGGTGTACTTATATATTACTAGGGTAGGTCACATGGGGTCATTGAGTTCTTATATAGGACTAGGGTGCGTCACATTGGTTCATTGAGTTCTTATATATTACTAGGGTGGGTCACATGGGGTCATTGAGTTCTTATATAGGACTAGGGTGCGTCACATGGGGTCATTGAGTACTTATATTGTACTAGGGGGGTCACATGGGTTCATTGAGTACTTATATAGGACATGGGGGGTCACATGGGGTCATTAAGTACTTATATAGGACTAGGGGGGGTCACATGTGGTCTTTGAGTACTTATATAGGACTAGGGTGGGTCACATGGGGTCATTGAGTACTTATATATGACTAGGGGGGGTCACATGGGGTCATTAAATACTTGTATAGGACTAGGGGGGTCACATGGGGTCATTGAGTACTTATATAGGACTAGGGTGGGTCACATGGGGTCATTGAGTACTTATATAGGAATAGGGTGGGTCGATGGGTTCATTGAGTACTTATATAGGACTAGGGGGGTCACATGGGGTCATTGAGTACTTATATAGGAATAGGGTGGGTCACATGGGGTCATTGAGTACTTATATAGGACTAGGGGGTCACATGGGGTCATTGAGTACTTATATAGGACTAGGGTGGGTCACATGGGTCATTGTGTACTTATATATTACTAGGGTGGGTCACATGGGGTCATTGAGTTCTTATATAGAACTTGGGTGCGTCACATGGGGTCATTGAGTACTTATATAGTACTAGGGGGGTCACATGGGTTCATTGAGTACTTATATAGGACATGGGGATGTCACATGGGGTCATTAAGTACTTATATAGGACTAGGGGGGGGGTCACATGTGGTCATTGAGTACTTATATAGGACTAGGGTGGCTCACATGGGGTCATTGAGTACTTATATATGACTAGGGGGGGTCACATGGGGTCATTAAGTACTTGTATAGGACTAGGGGGGTCACATGGGGTCATTGAGTACTTATATAGGAATAGGGTGGGTCACATGGGGTCATTGAGTACTTATATAGGACATGGAGGGGTCACGTGTGGTCATTGAGTACTTATATAGGACTAGGGTGGGTCACATGGGGTCATTGAGTACTTATATAGGAATAGGGTGGGTCGATGGGGTCATTGAGTACTTATATAGGACTAGGGGGGTCACATGGGGTCAATGAGTACTTATATATGACTAGGGGGGGTCACATGGGGTCATTGAGTACTTATATAGGAATAGGGTGGGTCACATGGGGTCATTGAGTACTTATATAGGACATGAGGGGGGGTCACATGGGGTCATTGAGTACTTATATAGGACTAGGGTGGGTCACATGGGGTCATTGATTACTTATATATGACTAGGGGTGGTCAAATAGGGTCATTGAGTACTTATATAGGACATGGGGTGTCACATGGGGTCATTAAGTACTTATATAGGACTAGGGGGGGGTCACATGGGGTCATTGAGTACTTATATAGGACTAGGGTGGGTCACATGGGGTCATTTTGTACTTATATAGGACTAGGGTGGGTCACATGTGATCATTGAGTACTTATATAGGAATGGGGTGGGTCACATGGGGTCATTGAGTACTTATATAGGACTAGGGTGGGTCACATGGGGTCATTGAGTACTTATATATGACTAGGGGGGGTCACATGGGGTCATTAAGTACTTGTATAGGACTAGGGGGGTCACATGGGGTCATTGAGTACTTATATAGGACTAGTGTGGGTCACATGGGGTCATTGAGTACTTATATATGACTAGGGGGGGTCACATGGGGTCATTAAGTACTTGTATAGGACTAGGGGGGTCACATGGGGTCATTGAGTACTTATATAGGACTAGAATGGGTCACATGGGGTCATTGAGTACTTATATAGGAATAGGGTGGGTCGATGGGGTCATTGAGTACTTATATAGGACTAGGGGGGTCACATGGGGTCATTGAGTACTTATATAGGAATAGGGTGGGTCACATGGGGTCATTGAGTACTTATATAGGACTAGGGGGTCACATGGGGTCATTCAGTACTTATATAGGACTAGGGTGGGTCACATGGGGTCATGGAGTACTTATATATGACTAGGGTGGGTCACATGGGGTCATTGAGTACTTATATAGGAATAGGGTGGGTCACATGGGGTCATTGAGTACTTATATAGGACATGGAGGTGTCACGTGTGGTGATTGAGTACTTATATAGGACTAGGGTGGGTCACATGGGGTCATTGAGTACTTATATAGGAATAGGGTGGGTCGATGGGGTCATTGAGTACTTATATAGGACTAGGGGGGTCACATGGGGTCAATGAGTACTTATATATGACTAGGGGGGGTCACATGGGGTCATTGAGTACTTATATAGGAATAGGGTGGGTCACATGGGGTCATTGAGTACTTATATAGGACATGAGGGGGGGTCACATGGGGTCATTGAGTACTTATATAGGACTAGGGTGGGTCACATGGGGTCATTGATTACTTATATATGACTAGGGTGGGTCGATGGGGTCATTGAGTACTTATATAGGACTAGGGGGGTCACATGGTGTCATTGAGTACTTATATAGGAATAGGGTGGGTCACATGGGGTCATTGAGTACTTATATAGGACTAGGGTGGGTCACATGGGGTCATTGAGTACTTATATATGACTAGGGGGGGTCACATGGGGTCATTAAGTACTTGTATAGGACTAGGGGGGTCACATGGGGTCATTGAGTACTTATATAGGAATAGGGTGGGTCGATGGGGTCATTGAGTACTTATATAGGACTAGGGGGGTCACATGGTGTCATTGAGTACTTATATAGGAATAGGGTGAGTCACATGGGGTCATTGAGTACTTATATAGGACTAGGGGGTCACATGGGGTCATTCAGTACTTATATAGGACTAGGGTGGGTCACATGGGGTCATGGAGTACTTATATATGACTAGGGTGGGTCACATGGGGTCATTGAATACTTATATAGGAATAGGGTGGGTCACATGGGGTCATTGAGTACTTATATAGGACATGGAGGGGTCACGTGTGGTGATTGAGTACTTATATAGGACTAGGGTGGGTCACATGGGGTCATTGAGTACTTATATAGGAATAGGGTGGGTCGATGGGGTCATTGAGTACTTATATAGGACTAGGGGGGTCACATGGGGTCAATGAGTACTTATATATGACTAGGGGGGGTCACATGGGGTCATTGAGTACTTATATAGGAATAGGGTGGGTCACATGGCGTCATTGAGTACTTATATAGGACATGGGGGGGGTCACATGGGGTCATTGAGTACTTATATAGGACTAGAATGGGTCACATGGGGTCATTGAGTACTTATATAGGAATAGGGTGGGTCGATGGGGTCATTGAGTACTTATATAGGACTAGGGGGGTCACATGGGGTCATTGAGTACTTATATAGGAATAGGGTGGGTCACATGGGGTCATTGAGTACTTATATAGGACTAGGGGGTCACATGGGGTCATTCAGTACTTATATAGGACTAGGGTGGGTCACATGGGGTCATGGAGTACTTATATATGACTAGGGTGGGTCACATGGGGTCATTGAGTACTTATATAGGAATAGGGTGGGTCACATGGGGTCATTGAGTACTTATATAGGACATGGAGGTGTCACGTGTGGTGATTGAGTACTTATATAGGACTAGGGTGGGTCACATGGGGTCATTGAGTACTTATATAGGAATAGGGTGGGTCGATGGGGTCATTGAGTACTTATATAGGACTAGGGGGGTCACATGGGGTCAATGAGTACTTATATATGACTAGGGGGGGTCACATGGGGTCATTGAGTACTTATATAGGAATAGGGTGGGTCGATGGGGTCATTGAGTACTTATATAGGAATAGGGTGGGTCACATGGGGTCATTGAGTACTTATATAGGACATGAGGGGGGGTCACATGGGGTCATTGAGTACTTATATAGGACTAGGGTGGGTCACATGGGGTCATTGATTACTTATATATGACTAGGGTGGGTCGATGGGGTCATTGAGTACTTATATAGGACTAGGGGGGTCACATGGTGTCATTGAGTACTTATATAGGAATAGGGTGGGTCACATGGGGTCATTGTGTACTTATATAGGACTAGGGTGGGTCACATGGGGTCATTGAGTACTTATATATGACTAGGGGGGGTCACATGGGGTCATTAAGTACTTGTATAGGACTAGGGGGGTCACATGGGGTCATTGAGTACTTATATAGGACTAGGGTGGGTCACATGGGGTCATTGAGTACTTATATAGGAATAGGGTGGGTCGATGGGGTCATTGAGTACTTATATAGGACTAGGGGGGTCACATGGTGTCATTGAGTACTTATATAGGAATAGGGTGGGTCACATGGGGTCATTGAGTACTTATATAGGACTAGGGGGTCACATGGGGTCATTCAGTACTTATATAGGACTAGGGTGGGTCACATGGGGTCATGGAGTACTTATATATGACTAGGGTGGGTCACATGGGGTCATTGAATACTTATATAGGAATAGGGTGGGTCACATGGGGTCATTGAGTACTTATATAGGACATGGAGGGGTCACGTGTGGTGATTGAGTACTTATATAGGACTAGGGTGGGTCACATGGGGTCATTGAGTACTTATATAGGAATAGGGTGGGTCGATGGGGTCATTGAGTACTTATATAGGACTAGGGGGGTCACATGGGGTCAATGAGTACTTATATATGACTAGGGGGGGTCACATGGGGTCATTGAGTACTTATATAGGAATAGGGTGGGTCACATGGCGTCATTGAGTACTTATATAGGACATGGGGGGGGTCACATGGGGTCATTGAGTACTTATATAGGACTAGGGTGGGTCACATGGGGTCATTGATTACTTATATATGACTAGGGGTGGTCAAATAGGGTCATTGAGTACTTATATAGGACATGGGGTGTCACATGGGGTCATTAAGTACTTATATAGGACTAGGGGGGGGGTCACATGGGGTCATTGAGTACTTATATAGGACTAGGGTGGGTCACATGGGGTCATTTTGTACTTATATAGGACTAGGGTGGGTCACATGTGGTCATTGATTACTTATATATTACTAGGGGGGGTCACATGTGATCATTGAGTACTTATATAGGAATGGGGTGGGTCACATGGGGTCATTGAGTACTTATATAGGACTAGGGTGGGTCACATGGGGTCATTGAGTACTTATATATGACTAGGGGGGTCACATGGGGTCATTAAGTACTTGTATAGGACTAGGGGGGTCACATGGGGTCATTGAGTTCTTATATAGGACTAGGGTGCGTCACATGGGGTCATTGAGTACTTATATTGTACTAGGGGGGTCACATGGGTTCATTGAGTACTTATATAGGACATGGGGGGGTCACATGGGGTCATTAAGTACTTATATAGGACTAGGGGGGGTCACATGTGGTCTTTGAGTACTTATATAGGACTAGGGTGGGTCACATGGGGTCATTGAGTACTTATATATGACTAGGGGGGGTCACATGGGGTCATTAAGTACTTGTATAGGACTAGGGGGGTCACATGGGGTCATTGAGTACTTATATAGGACTAGGGTGGGTCACATGGGGTCATTGAGTTCTTATATAGGACTAGGGTGGGTCGATGGGGTCATTGAGTACTTATATAGGACTAGGGGGGTCACATGGGGTCATTGAGTACTTATATAGGAATAGGGTGGGTCACATGGGGTCATTGAGTACTTATATAGGACTAGGGGGTCACATGGGGTCATTGAGTACTTATATAGGACTAGGGTGGGTCACATGGGTCATTATGTACTTATATATTACTAGGGTGGGTCACATGGGGTCATTGAGTTCTTATATAGGACTAGGGTGCGTCACATTGGGTCATTGAGTACTTATATATTACTAGGGTGGGTCACATGGGGTCATTGAGTTCTTATATAGAACTAGGGTGCGTCACATGGGGTCATTGAGTACTTATATAGTACTAGGGGGGTCACATGGGTTCATTGAGTACTTATATAGGACATGGGGTGGTCACATGGGGTCATTAAGTACTTATATAGGACTAGGGGGGGGGGTCACATGTGGTCATTGAGTACTTATATAGGACTAGGGTGGCTCACATGGGGTCATTGAGTACTTATATATGACTAGGGGGGGTCACATGGGGTCATTAAGTACTTGTATAGGACTAGGGGGGTCACATGCGGTCATTGAGTACTTATATAGGACTAGGGTGGGTCACATGGGGTCATTGAGTACTTATATAGGAATAGGGTGGGTCACATGGGGTCATTGAGTACTTATATAGGACATGGAGGGGTCACGTGTGGTCATTGAGTACTTATATAGGACTAGGGTGGGTCACATGGGGTCATTGAGTACTTATATAGGAATAGGGTGGGTCGATGGGGTCATTGAGTACTTATATAGGACTAGGGGGGTCACATGGGGTCAATGAGTACTTATATATGACTAGGGGGGGTCACATGGGGTCATTGAGTACTTATATAGGAATAGGGTGGGTCACATGGGGTCATTGAGTACTTATATAGGACATGAGGGGGGGTCACATGGGGTCATTGAGTACTTATATAGGACTAGGGTGGGTCACATGGGGTCATTGATTACTTATATATGACTAGGGGTGGTCAAATAGGGTCATTGAGTACTTATATAGGACATGGGGTGTCACATGGGGTCATTAAGTACTTATATAGGACTAGGGGGGGTCACATGGGGTCATTGAGTACTTATATAGGACTAGGGTGGGTCACATGGGGTCATTTTGTACTTATATAGGACTAGGGTGGGTCACATGTGATCATTGAGTACTTATATAGGAATGGGGTGGGTCACATGGGGTCATTGAGTACTTATATAGGACTAGGGTGGGTCACATGGGGTCATTGAGTACTTATATATGACTAGGGGGGGTCACATGGGGTCATTAAGTACTTGTATAGGACTAGGGGGGTCACATGGGGTCATTGAGTACTTATATAGGACTAGGGTGGGTCACATGGGGTCATTGAGTACTTATATATGACTAGGGGGGGTCACATGGGGTCATTAAGTACTTGTATAGGACTAGGGGGGTCACATGGGGTCATTGAGTACTTATATAGGACTAGGGTGGGTCACATGGGGTCATTGAGTACTTATATAGGAATAGGGTGGGTCGATGGGGTCATTGAGTACTTATATAGGACTAGGGGGGTCACATGGGGTCATTGAGTACTTATATAGGAATAGGGTGGGTCACATGGGGTCATTGAGTACTTATATAGGACTAGGGGGTCACATGGGGTCATTCAGTACTTATATAGGACTAGGGTGGGTCACATGGGGTCATGGAGTACTTATATATGACTAGGGTGGGTCACATGGGGTCATTGAGTACTTATATAGGAATAGGGTGGGTCACATGGGGTCATTGAGTACTTATATAGGACATGGAGGAGTCACGTGTGGTGATTGAGTACTTATATAGGACTAGGGTGGGTCACATGGGGTCATTGAGTACTTATATAGGAATAGGGTGGGTCGATGGGGTCATTGAGTACTTATATAGGACTAGGGGGGTCACATGGGGTCAATGAGTACTTATATATGACTAGGGTGGGTCACATGGGGTCATTGAGTACTTATATAGGAATAGGGTGGGTCACATGGGGTCATTGAGTACTTATATAGGACATGAGGGGGGGTCACATGGGGTCATTGAGTACTTATATAGGACTAGGGTGGGTCACATGGGGTCATTGATTACTTATATATGACTAGGGGTGGTCAAATAGGGTCATTGAGTACTTATATAGGACATGGGGTGTCACATGGGGTCATTAAGTACTTATATAGGACTAGGGGGGGGTCACATGGGGTCATTGAGTTCTTATATAGGACTAGGGTGCGTCACATGGGGTCATTGAGTACTTATATTGTACTAGGGGGGTCACATGGGTTCATTGAGTACTTATATAGGACATGGGGGGGTCACATGGGGTCATTAAGTACTTATATAGGACTAGGGGGGGTCACATGTGGTCTTTGAGTACTTATATAGGACTAGGGTGGGTCACATGGGGTCATTGAGTACTTATATATGACTAGGGGGGGTCACATGGGGTCATTAAGTACTTGTATAGGACTAGGGGGGTCACATGGGGTCATTGAGTACTTATATAGGACTAGGGTGGGTCACATGGGGTCATTGAGTACTTATATAGGAATAGAGTGGGTCGATGGGGTCATTGAGTACTTATATAGGACTAGGGGGGTCACATGGGGTCATTGAGTACTTATATAGGAATAGGGTGGGTCACATGGGGTCATTGAGTACTTATATAGGACTAGGGGGTCACATGGGGTCATTGAGTACTTATATAGGACTAGGGTGGGTCACATGGGTCATTGTGTACTTATATATTACTAGGGTGGGTCACATGGGGTCATTGAGTTCTTATATAGGACTAGGGTGCGTCACATTGGGTCATTGAGTACTTATATATTACTAGGGTGGGTCACATGGGGTCATTGAGTTCTTATATAGAACTAGGGTGCGTCACATGGGGTCATTGAGTACTTATATAGTACTAGGGGGGTCACATGGGTTCATTGAGTACTTATATAGGACATGGGGTGGTCACATGGGGTCATTAAGTACTTATATATGACTAGGGGGGGGGTCACATGTGGTCATTGAGTACTTATATAGGACTAGGGTGGCTCACATGGGGTCATTGAGTACTTATATATGACTAGGGGGGGTCACATGGGGTCATTAAGTACTTGTATAGGACTAGGGGGGTCACATGGGGTCATTGAGTACTTATATAGGACTAGGGTGGGTCACATGGGGTCATTGAGTACTTATATAGGAATAGGGTGGGTCACATGGGGTCATTGAGTACTTATATAGGACATGGAGGGGTCACGTGTGGTCATTGAGTACTTATATAGGACTAGGGTGGGTCACATGGGGTCATTGAGTACTTATATAGGAATAGGGTGGGTCGATGGGGTCATTGAGTACTTATATAGGACTAGGGGGGTCACATGGGGTCTATGAGTACTTATATATGACTAGGGGGGGGTCACATGGGGTCATTGAGTACTTATATAGGAATAGGGTGGGTCACATGGGGTCATTGAGTACTTATATAGGACATGAGGGGGGGTCACATGGGGTCATTGAGTACTTATATAGGACTAGGGTGGGTCACATGGGGTCATTGATTACTTATATATGACTAGGGGTGGTCAAATAGGGTCATTGAGTACTTATATAGGACATGGGGTGTCACATGGGGTCATTAAGTACTTATATAGGACTAGGGGGGGGTCACATGGGGTCATTGAGTACTTATATAGGACTAGGGTGGGTCACATATGGTCATTTTGTACTTATATAGGACTAGGGTGGGTCACATGTGATCATTGAGTACTTATATAGGAATGGGGTGGGTCACATGGGGTCATTGAGTACTTATATAGGACTAGGGTGGGTCACATGGGGTCATTGAGTACTTATATATGACTAGGGGGGGTCACATGGGGTCATTAAGTACTTGTATAGGACTAGGGGGGTCACATGGGGTCATTGAGTACTTATATAGGACTAGGGTGGGTCACATGGGGTCATTGAGTACTTATATATGACTAGGGGGGGTCACATGGGGTCATTAAGTACTTGTATAGGACTAGGGGGGTCACATGGGGTCATTTTGTACTTATATAGGACTAGGGGGGTCACATGGGGTCATTGAGTATTTATATAGGACTAGGGTGGGACACATGGGGTCATTGAGTACTTATATATGACTAGGGGGGGTCACATGGGGTCATTAAGTACTTGTATAGGACTAGGGGGGTCACATGGGGTCATTGAGTACTTATATAGGACTAGGGTGGGTCACATGGGGTCATTGAGTACTTATATAGGAATAGGGTGGGTCGATGGGGTCATTGAGTACTTATATAGGACTAGGGGGGTCACATGGGGTCATTGAGTACTTATATAGGAATAGGGTGGGTCACATGTGGTCATTGAGTACTTATATAGGACTAGGAGGTCACATGGGGTCATTCAGTACTTATATAGGACTAGGGTGGGTCACATGGGGTCATGGAGTACTTATATATGACTAGGGTGGGTCACATGGGGTCATTGAGTACTTATATAGGAATAGGGTGGGTCACATGGGGTCATTGAGTACTTATATAGGACATGGAGGGGTCACGTGTGGTGATTGAGTACTTATATAGGACTAGGGTGGGTCACATGGGGTCATTGAGTACTTATATAGGAATAGGGTGGGTCGATGGGGTCATTGAGTACTTATATAGGACTAGGGGGGTCACATGGGGTCAATGAGTACTTATATATGACTAGGGGGGGTCACATGGGGTCATTGAGTACTTATATAGGAATAGGGTGGGTCACATGGCGTCATTGAGTACTTATATAGGACATGGGGGGGGTCACATGGGGTCATTGAGTACTTATATATGACTAGGGGGGGTCACATGGGGTCATTAAGTACTTGTATAGGACTAGGGGGGTCACATGTGATCATTGAGTACTTATATAGGAATGGGGTGGGTCACATGGGGTCATTGAGTACTTATATAGGACTAGGGGGTCACATGGGGTCATTGAGTACTTATATAGAACTAGGGTGGGTCACATGGGTCATGGTGTACTTATATATTACTAGGGTAGGTCACATGGGGTCATTGAGTTCTTATATAGGACTAGGGTGCGTCACATTGGGTCAATGAGTTCTTATATATTACTAGGGTGGGTCACATGGGGTCATTGAGTTCTTATATAGAACTAGGGTGCGTCACATGGGGTCATTGAGTACTTATATAGTACTAGGGGGGTCACATGGGTTCATTGAGTACTTATATAGGACATGGGGTGGTCACATGGGGTCATTGAGTACTTATATAGGACATGGGGTGGTCACATGGGGTCATTAAGTACTTATATAGGACTAGGGGGGGGGTCACATGTGGTCATTGAGTACTTATATAGGACTAGGGTGGCTCACATGGGGTCATTGAGTACTTATATATGACTAGGGGGGGTCACATGGGGTCATTAAGTACTTATATATTACTAGGGTGGGTCACATGGGGTCATTGAGTTCTTATATAGAACTAGGGTGCGTCACATGGGGTCATTGAGTACTTATATAGTACTAGGGGGGTCACATGGGTTCATTGAGTACTTATATAGGACATGGGGTGGTCACATGGGGTCATTAAGTACTTATATAGGACTAGGGGGGGGGTCACATGTGGTCATTGAGTACTTATATAGGACTAGGGTGGCTCACATGGGGTCATTGAGTACTTATATATGACTAGGGGGGTCACATGGGGTCATTAAGTACTTGTATAGGACTAGGGGGGTCACATGGGGTCATTGAGTACTTATATAGGACTAGGGTGGGTCACATGGGGTCATTGAGTACTTATATAGGACTAGGGTGGGTCACATGGGGTCATTGAGTACTTATATAGGAATAGGGTGGGTCGATGGGGTCATTGAGTACTTATATAGGACTAGGGGGGTCACATGGGGTCAATGAGTACTTATATATGACTAGGGGGGGTCACATGGGGTCATTGAGTACTTATATAGGAATAGGGTGGGTCACATGGCGTCATTGAGTACTTATATAGGACATGGGGGGGGTCACATGGGGTCATTGAGTACTTATATAGGACTAGGGTGGGTCACATGGGGTCATTGATTACTTATATATGACTAGGGGTGGTTAAATAGGGTCATTGAGTACTTATATAGGACATGGTGTGTCACATGGGGTTATTAAGTACTTATATAGGACTAGGGGGGGGGGGTCACATGGGGTCATTGAGTACTTATATAGGACTAGGGTGGGTCACATGGGGTCATTTTGTACTTATATAGGACTAGGGTCGGTCACATGTGGTCATTGATTACTTATATATTACTAGGGGGGGTCACATGTGATCATTGAGTACTTATATAGGAATGGGGTGGGTCACATGGGGTCATTGAGTACTTATATAGGACTAGGGTGGTTCACATGGGGTCATTGAGTACTTATATATGACTAGGGGGGGTCACATGGGGTCATTAAGTACTTGTATAGGACTAGGGGGGTCACATGGGGTCATTGAGTACTTATATAGGACTAGGGTGGGTCACATGGGGTCATTGAGTACTTATATAGGAATAGGGTGCGTCACATTGGGTCATTGAGTACTTATAAATTACTAGGGTGGGTCACATGGGATCATTGAGTTCTTATATAGGACTAGGGTGCGTCACATGGGGTCATTGAGAACTTATATAGTACTAGGGGGGTCACATGTGTTCATTGAGTACTTATATAGGACATGGGGGGTCACATGGGGTCATTAAGTACTTATATAGGACTAGGGGGGGTCACATGTGGTCATTGAGTACTTATATAGGACTAGGGGGGTCACATGGGGTCATTGAGTACTTATATATGACTAGGGGGGGGGGGTCACATGGGGTCATTGAGTACTTATATAGGACTAGGGTGGGTCACATGGGGTCATTTTGTACTTATATAGGACTAGGGTGGGTCACATGGGTCATTGTGTACTTATATATTACTAGGGTGGGTCAGATGGGGTCATTGAGTTCTTATATAGGACTAGGTTGCGTCACATTGGGTCATTGAGTACTTATATATTACTAGGGTGGGTCACATGGGGTCATTGAGTTCTTATATAGGACTAGGGTGCGTCACATGGGGTCATTGAGTACTTATATAGTACTAGGGGGGTCACATGGGTTCATTGAGTACTTATATAGGACATGGGGGGGTCACATGGGGTCATTAATTACATATATAGGACTAGGGGGGGGGTCACATGTGGTCATTGAGTACTTATATAGGACTAGGGTGGGTCACATGGGGTCATTGAGTACTTATATAGGACATGGAGGGGTCACGTGTGGTCATTGAGTACTTATATAGGACTAGGGTGGGTCACATGGGGTCATTGAGTACTTATATAGGAATAGGGTGGGTCGATGGGGTCATTGAGTACTTATATAGGACTAGGGGGGTCACATGGGGTCATTGAGTTCTTATATAGGACTAGGGTGCGTCACATGGGGTCATTGAGTACTTATATAGTACTAGGGGGGTCACATGGGTTCATTGGTACTTATATAGGACATGGGGGGGTCACATGGGGTCATTAATTACATATATAGGACTAGGGGGGGGGTCACATGTGGTCATTGAGTACTTATATAGGTCTAGGGTGGGTCACATGGGGTCATTGATTACTTATATATGACTAGGGGTGGTCAAATAGGTTCATTGAGTACTTATATAGGACATGGGGTGTCACATAGGGGTCATTAAGTACTTATATAGGACTAGGGGGGGGTCACATGGGGTCATTGAGTACTTATATAGGACTAGGGTGGGTCACATGGGGTCATTTTGTACTTATATAGGAGTAGGGTGGGTCACATGTGGTCATTGATTACTTATATATGACTAGGGGTGGTCAAATAGGGTCATTGAGTACTTATATAGGACATGGGGTGTCACATAGGGGTCATTAAGTACTTATATAGGACTAGGGGGGGGTCACATGGGGTCATTGAGTACTTATATAGGACTAGGGTGGGTCACATGGGGTCATTTTGTACTTATATAGGACTAGGGTGGGTCACATGTGGTCATTGATTACTTATATATTACTAGGGGGGGTCACATGTGATCATTGAGTACTTATATAGGAATGGGGTGGGTCACATGGGGTCATTGAGTACTTATATAGGACTAGGGTGGGTCACATGGGGTCATTGAGTACTTATATATGACTAGGGGGGGTCACATGGGGTCATTAAGTACTTGTATAGGACTAGGGGGGTCACATGGGGTCATTGAGTACTTATATAGGACTAGGGTGGGTCACATGGGGTCATTGAGTACTTATATAGGAATAGGGTGGGTCACATGGGGTCATTGAGTACTTATATAGGACATGGAGGGGTCACGTGTGGTCATTGAGTACTTATATAGGACTAGGGTGGGTCACATGGGGTCATTGAGTACTTATATAGGAATAGGGTGGGTCGATGGGGTCATTGAGTACTTATATAGGACTAGGGGGGTCACATGGGGTCTATGAGTACTTATATATGACTAGGGGGGGGTCACATGGGGTCATTGAGTACTTATATAGGAATAGGGTGGGTCACATGGGGTCATTGAGTACTTATATAGGACATGAGGGGGGGTCACATGGGGTCATTGAGTACTTATATAGGACTAGGGTGGGTCACATGGGGTCATTGATTACTTATATATGACTAGGGGTGGTCAAATAGGGTCATTGAGTACTTATATAGGACATGGGGTGTCACATGGGGTCATTAAGTACTTATATAGGACTAGGGGGGGGTCACATGGGGTCATTGAGTACTTATATAGGACTAGGGTGGGTCACATATGGTCATTTTGTACTTATATAGGACTAGGGTGGGTCACATGTGATCATTGAGTACTTATATAGGAATGGGGTGGGTCACATGGGGTCATTGAGTACTTATATAGGACTAGGGTGGGTCACATGGGGTCATTGAGTACTTATATATGACTAGGGGGGGTCACATGGGGTCATTAAGTACTTGTATAGGACTAGGGGGGTCACATGGGGTCATTGAGTACTTATATAGGACTAGGGTGGGTCACATGGGGTCATTGAGTACTTATATATGACTAGGGGGGGTCACATGGGGTCATTAAGTACTTGTATAGGACTAGGGGGGTCACATGGGGTCATTTTGTACTTATATAGGACTAGGGGGGTCACATGGGGTCATTGAGTATTTATATAGGACTAGGGTGGGACACATGGGGTCATTGAGTACTTATATATGACTAGGGGGGGTCACATGGGGTCATTAAGTACTTGTATAGGACTAGGGGGGTCACATGGGGTCATTGAGTACTTATATAGGACTAGGGTGGGTCACATGGGGTCATTGAGTACTTATATAGGAATAGGGTGGGTCGATGGGGTCATTGAGTACTTATATAGGACTAGGGGGGTCACATGGGGTCATTGAGTACTTATATAGGAATAGGGTGGGTCACATGTGGTCATTGAGTACTTATATAGGACTAGGAGGTCACATGGGGTCATTCAGTACTTATATAGGACTAGGGTGGGTCACATGGGGTCATGGAGTACTTATATATGACTAGGGTGGGTCACATGGGGTCATTGAGTACTTATATAGGAATAGGGTGGGTCACATGGGGTCATTGAGTACTTATATAGGACATGGAGGGGTCACGTGTGGTGATTGAGTACTTATATAGGACTAGGGTGGGTCACATGGGGTCATTGAGTACTTATATAGGAATAGGGTGGGTCGATGGGGTCATTGAGTACTTATATAGGACTAGGGGGGTCACATGGGGTCAATGAGTACTTATATATGACTAGGGGGGGTCACATGGGGTCATTGAGTACTTATATAGGAATAGGGTGGGTCACATGGCGTCATTGAGTACTTATATAGGACATGGGGGGGGTCACATGGGGTCATTGAGTACTTATATATGACTAGGGGGGGTCACATGGGGTCATTAAGTACTTGTATAGGACTAGGGGGGTCACATGTGATCATTGAGTACTTATATAGGAATGGGGTGGGTCACATGGGGTCATTGAGTACTTATATAGGACTAGGGGGTCACATGGGGTCATTGAGTACTTATATAGAACTAGGGTGGGTCACATGGGTCATGGTGTACTTATATATTACTAGGGTAGGTCACATGGGGTCATTGAGTTCTTATATAGGACTAGGGTGCGTCACATTGGGTCAATGAGTTCTTATATATTACTAGGGTGGGTCACATGGGGTCATTGAGTTCTTATATAGAACTAGGGTGCGTCACATGGGGTCATTGAGTACTTATATAGTACTAGGGGGGTCACATGGGTTCATTGAGTACTTATATAGGACATGGGGTGGTCACATGGGGTCATTGAGTACTTATATAGGACATGGGGTGGTCACATGGGGTCATTAAGTACTTATATAGGACTAGGGGGGGGGGTCACATGTGGTCATTGAGTACTTATATAGGACTAGGGTGGCTCACATGGGGTCATTGAGTACTTATATATGACTAGGGGGGGTCACATGGGGTCATTAAGTACTTATATATTACTAGGGTGGGTCACATGGGGTCATTGAGTTCTTATATAGAACTAGGGTGCGTCACATGGGGTCATTGAGTACTTATATAGTACTAGGGGGGTCACATGGGTTCATTGAGTACTTATATACGACATGGGGTGGTCACATGGGGTCATTAAGTACTTATATAGGACTAGGGGGGGGGGTCACATGTGGTCATTGAGTACTTATATAGGACTAGGGTGGCTCACATGGGGTCATTGAGTACTTATATATGACTAGGGGGGGTCACATGGGGTCATTAAGTACTTGTATAGGACTAGGGGGGTCACATGGGGTCATTGAGTACTTATATAGGACTAGGGTGGGTCACATGGTGTCATTGAGTACTTATATAGGACTAGGGTGGGTCACATGGGGTCATTGAGTACTTATATAGGAATAGGGTGGGTCGATGGGGTCATTGAGTACTTATATAGGACTAGGGGGGTCACATGGGGTCAATGAGTACTTATATATGACTAGGGGGGGTCACATGGGGTCATTGAGTACTTATATAGGAATAGGGTGGGTCACATGGCGTCATTGAGTACTTATATAGGACATGGGGGGGGTCACATGGGGTCATTGAGTACTTATATAGGACTAGGGTGGGTCACATGGGGTCATTGATTACTTATATATGACTAGGGGTGGTTAAATAGGGTCATTGAGTACTTATATAGGACATGGTGTGTCACATGGGGTTATTAAGTACTTATATAGGACTAGGGGGGGGGGGGTCACATGGGGTCATTGAGTACTTATATAGGACTAGGGTGGGTCACATGGGGTCATTTTGTACTTATATAGGACTAGGGTCGGTCACATGTGGTCATTGATTACTTATATATTACTAGGGGGGGTCACATGTGATCATTGAGTACTTATATAGGAATGGGGTGGGTCACATGGGGTCATTGAGTACTTATATAGGACTAGGGTGGTTCACATGGGGTCATTGAGTACTTATATATGACTAGGGGGGGTCACATGGGGTCATTAAGTACTTGTATAGGACTAGGGGGGTCACATGGGGTCATTGAGTACTTATATAGGACTAGGGTGGGTCACATGGGGTCATTGAGTACTTATATAGGAATAGGGTGCGTCACATTGGGTCATTGAGTACTTATAAATTACTAGGGTGGGTCACATGGGATCATTGAGTTCTTATATAGGACTAGGGTGCGTCACATGGGGTCATTGAGAACTTATATAGTACTAGGGGGGTCACATGTGTTCATTGAGTACTTATATAGGACATGGGGGGTCACATGGGGTCATTAAGTACTTATATAGGACTAGGGGGGGTCACATGTGGTCATTGAGTACTTATATAGGACTAGGGGGGTCACATGGGGTCATTGAGTACTTATATATGACTAGGGGGGGGGGGGTCACATGGGGTCATTGAGTACTTATATAGGACTAGGGTGGGTCACATGGGGTCATTTTGTACTTATATAGGACTAGGGTGGGTCACATGGGTCATTGTGTACTTATATATTACTAGGGTGGGTCAGATGGGGTCATTGAGTTCTTATATAGGACTAGGTTGCGTCACATTGGGTCATTGAGTACTTATATATTACTAGGGTGGGTCACATGGGGTCATTGAGTTCTTATATAGGACTAGGGTGCGTCACATGGGGTCATTGAGTACTTATATAGTACTAGGGGGGTCACATGGGTTCATTGAGTACTTATATAGGACATGGGGGGGTCACATGGGGTCATTAATTACATATATAGGACTAGGGGGGGGGGTCACATGTGGTCATTGAGTACTTATATAGGACTAGGGTGGGTCACATGGGGTCATTGAGTACTTATATAGGACATGGAGGGGTCACGTGTGGTCATTGAGTACTTATATAGGACTAGGGTGGGTCACATGGGGTCATTGAGTACTTATATAGGAATAGGGTGGGTCGATGGGGTCATTGAGTACTTATATAGGACTAGGGGGGTCACATGGGGTCATTGAGTTCTTATATAGGACTAGGGTGCGTCACATGGGGTCATTGAGTACTTATATAGTACTAGGGGGGTCACATGGGTTCATTGGTACTTATATAGGACATGGGGGGGTCACATGGGGTCATTAATTACATATATAGGACTAGGGGGGGGGGTCACATGTGGTCATTGAGTACTTATATAGGTCTAGGGTGGGTCACATGGGGTCATTGATTACTTATATATGACTAGGGGTGGTCAAATAGGTTCATTGAGTACTTATATAGGACATGGGGTGTCACATAGGGGTCATTAAGTACTTATATAGGACTAGGGGGGGGTCACATGGGGTCATTGAGTACTTATATAGGACTAGGGTGGGTCACATGGGGTCATTTTGTACTTATATAGGAGTAGGGTGGGTCACATGTGGTCATTGATTACTTATATATGACTAGGGGTGGTCAAATAGGGTCATTGAGTACTTATATAGGACATGGGGTGTCACATAGGGGTCATTAAGTACTTATATAGGACTAGGGGGGGGTCACATGGGGTCATTGAGTACTTATATAGGACTAGGGTGGGTCACATGGGGTCATTTTGTACTTATATAGGACTAGGGTGGGTCACATGTGGTCATTGATTACTTATATATTACTAGGGGGGGTCACATGTGATCATTGAGTACTTATATAGGAATGGGGTGGGTCACATGGGGTCATTGAGTACTTATATAGGACTAGGGTGGGTCACATGGGGTCATTGAGTACTTATATATGACTAGGGGGGGTCACATGGGGTCATTAAGTACTTGTATAGGACTAGGGGGGTCACATGGGGTCATTGAGTACTTATATAGGACTAGGGAGGGTCACATGGGGTCATTGAGTACTTATATAGGACTAGGGTGGGTCACATGGGGTCATTGAGTACTTACATATTACTAGGGTGGGTCAGATGGGGTCATTGAGTTCTTATATAGGACTAGGTTGCGTCACATGGGGTCATTGAGAACTTATATAGTACTAGGGGGGTCACATGTGTTCATTGAGTACTTATATAGGACATGGGGGGTCACATGGGGTCATTAAGTACTTATATAGGACTAGGGGGGGGTCACATGTGGTCATTGAGTACTTATATAGGACTAGGGGGGTCACATGGGGTCATTGAGTACTTATATATGACTAGGGGGGGGGGTCACATGGGGTCATTGAGTACTTATATAGGACTAAGGTGGGTCACATGGGGTCATTTTGTACTTATATAGGACTAGGGTGGGTCACATGGGTCATTGTGTACTTATATATTACTAGGGTGGGTCAGATGGGGTCATTGAGTTCTTATATAGGACTAGGTTGCGTCACATTGGGTCATTGAGTACTTATATATTACTAGGGTGGGTCACATGGGGTCATTGAGATCTTATATAGGACTAGGGTGCGTCACATGGGGTCATTGGGTACTTATATAGTACTAGGGGGGTCACATGGGTTCATTGAGTACTTATATAGGACATGGGGGGGTCACATGGGGTCATTAATTACATATATAGGACTAGGGGGGGGTCACATGTGGTCATTGAGTACTTATATAGGACTAGGGTGGGTCACATGGGGTCATTGAGTACTTATATAGGACATGGGGGGGGTCACATGGGGTCATTGAGTACTTATATAGGACTAGGGTGGGTCACATGGGGTCATTGATTACTTATATATGACTAGGGGTGGTCAAATAGGGTCATTGAGTACTTATATAGGACATGGGGTGTCACATGGGGTCATTAAGTACTTATATAGGACTAGGGGGGGGTCACATGGGGTCATTGTGTACTTATATAGGACTAGGGTGGGTCACATGGGGTCATTTTGTACTTATATAGGACTAGGGTGGGTCACATGTGGTCATTGATTACTTATATATTACTAGGGTGGGTCACATGGGGTCATTGAGTTCTTATATAGGACTAGGGTGCATCAAATGTGGTCATTGAGTACTTATATAGTACTAGGGGGGTTACATGGGGTCATTGAATACTTATATAGGATATGGGGGGGTCACGTGGGGTCATTGAGTACTTATATAGGACTAGGGTGGGTCACATGGGGTCATTAAGTACTTATATAGGAATAGGGGGGGTCACATGTGATCATTGAGTACTTATATAGGAATGGGGTGGGTCACATGGGGCCATTGAGTACTTATATAGGACTAGGGGGTCACATGGGGTCATTGAGTACTTATATAGGACTAGGGTGGGTCACATGGGTCATGGTGTACTTATATATTACTAGGGTAGGTCACATGGGGTCATTGAGTTCTTATATAGGACTAGGGTGCGTCACATTGGTTCATTGAGTTCTTATATATTACTAGGGTTGGTCACATGGGGTCATTGAGTTCTTATATAGGACTAGGGTGCGTCACATGGGGTCACTGAGTACTTATATTGTACTAGGGGGGTCACATGGGTTCATTGAGTACTTATATAGGACATGGGGGGGTCACATGGGGTCATTAAGTACTTATATAGGACTAGGGGGGGTCACATGTGGTCTTTGAGTACTTATATAGGACTAGGGTGGGTCACATGGGGTCATTGAGGACTTATATATGACTAGGGGGGGTCACATGGGGTCATTAAGTACTTGTATAGGACTAGGGGGGTCACATGGGGTCATTGAGTACTTATATAGGACTAGGGTGGGTCACATGGGGTCATTTAGTACTTATATAGGAATAGGGTGGGTCGATGGGGTCATTGAGTACTTATATAGGACTAGGGGGGGTCACATGGGGTCATTGAGTACTTATATAGGAATAGGGTGGGTCACATGGGGTCATTGAGTACTTATATAGGACTAGGGGGTCACATGGGGTCATTGAGTACTTATATAGGAATAGGGTGGGTCACATGGGGTCATTGAGTACTTATATAGGACATGGAGGGGTCACGTGTGGTCATTGAGTACTTATATAGGACTAGGGTGGGTCACATGGGGTCATTGAGTACTTATATAGGAATAGGGTGGGTCGATGGGGTCATTGAGTACTTATATAGGACTAGGGGGGTCACATGGGGTCAATGAGTACTTATATATGACTAGGGGGGGTCACATGGGGTCATTGAGTACTTATATAGGAATAGGGTGGGTCACATGGGGTCATTGAGTACTTATATAGGACATGAGGGGGGGTCACATGGGGTCATTGAGTACTTATATAGGACTAGGGTGCATCACATTGGGTCATTGAGTACTTATATATTACTAGGGTGGGTCACATGGGGTCATTGAGTTCTTATATAGAACTAGGGTGCGTCACATGGGGTCATTGAGTACTTATATAGTACTAGGGGGGTCACATGGGTTCATTGAGTACTTATATAGGACATGGGGTGGTCACATGGGGTCATTAAGTACTTATATAGGACTAGGGGGGGGGGGGTCACATGTGGTCATTGAGTACTTATATAGGACTAGGGTGGCTCACATGGGGTCATTGAGTACTTATATATGACTAGGGGGGGTCACATGGGGTCATTAAGTACTTGTATAGGACTAGGGGGGTCACATGGGGTCATTGAGTACTTATATAGGACTAGGGTGGGTCACATGGGGTCATTGAGTACTTATATAGGAATAGGGTGGGTCACATGGGGTCATTGAGTACTTATATAGGACATGGAGGGGTCACGTGTGGTCATTGAGTACTTATATAGGACTAGGGTGGGTCACATGGGGTCATTGAGTACTTATATAGGAATAGGGTGGGTCGATGGGGTCATTGAGTACTTATATAGGACTAGGGGGGTCACATGGGGTCAATGAGTACTTATATATGACTAGGGGGGGTCACATGGGGTCATTGAGTACTTATATAGGAATAGGGTGGGTCACATGGGGTCATTGAGTACTTATATAGGACATGAGGGGGGGTCACATGGGGTCATTGAGTACTTATATAGGACTAGGGTGGGTCACATGGGGTCATTGATTACATATATATGACTAGGGGTGGTCAAATAGGGTCATTGAGTACTTATATAGGACATGGGGTGTCACATGGGGTCATTAAGTACTTATATAGGACTAGGGGGGGGTCACATGGGGTCATTGAGTACTTATATAGGACTAGGGTGGGTCACATGGGGTCATTTTGTACTTATATAGGACTAGGGTGGGTCACATGTGATCATTGAGTACTTATATAGGAATGGGGTGGGTCACATGGGGTCATTGAGTACTTATATAGGACTAGGGTGGGTCACATGGGGTCATTGAGTACTTATATATGACTAGGGGGGGTCACATGGTGTCATTAAGTACTTGTATAGGACTAGGGGGGTCACATGGGGTCATTGAGTACTTATATAGGACTAGGGTGGGTCACATGGGGTCATTGAGTACTTATATATGACTAGGGGGGGTCACATGGGGTCATTAAGTACTTGTATAGGACTAGGGGGGTCACATGGGGTCATTGAGTACTTATATAGGACTAGGGTGGGTCACATGGGGTCATTGAGTACTTATATAGGAATAGGGTGGGTCGATGGGGTCATTGAGTACTTATATAGGACTAGGGGGGTCACATGGGGTCATTGAGTACTTATATAGGAATAGGGTGGGTCACATGGGGTCATTGAGTACTTATATAGGACTAGGGGGTCACATGGGGTCATTGAGTTCTTATATAGGACTAGGGTGCGTCACATGGGGTCATTGAGTACTTATATTGTACTAGGGGGTCACATGGGTTCATTGAGTACTTATATAGGACATGGGGGGGTCACATGGGGTCATTAAGTACTTATATAGGACTAGGGGGGGTCACATGTGGTCTTTGAGTACTTATATAGGACTAGGGTGGGTCACATGGGGTCATTGAGTACTTATATATGACTAGGGGGGGTCACATGGGGTCATTAAGTACTTGTATAGGACTAGGGGGGTCACATGGGGTCATTGAGTACTTATATAGGACTAGGGTGGGTCACATGGGGTCATTGAGTACTTATATAGGAATAGGGTGGGTCGATGGGGTCATTGAGTACTTATATAGGACTAGGGGGGTCACATGGGGTCATTGAGTACTTATATAGGACTAGGGGGTCACATGGGGTCATTGAGTACTTATATAGGACTAGGGTGGGTCACATGGGTCATTGTGTACTTATATATTACTAGGGTGGGTCACATGGGGTCATTGAGTTCTTATATAGGACTAGGGTGCGTCACATTGGGTCATTGAGTACTTATATATTACTAGGGTGGGTCACATGGGGTCATTCAGTTCTTATATAGAACTAGGGTGCGTCACATGGGGTCATTGAGTACTTATATAGTACTAGGGGGGTCAGATGGGGTCATTGAGTTCTTATATAGGACTAGGTTGCGTCACATTGGGTCATTGAGTACTTATATATTACTAGGGTGGGTCACATGGGGTCATTGAGTTCTTATATAGGACTAGGGTGCGTCACATGGGGTCATTGAGTACTTATATAGTACTAGGGGGGTCACATGGGTTCATTGAGTACTTATATAGGACATGGGGGGGTCACATGGGGTCATTAATTACATATATAGGACTAGGGGGGGGGGTCACATGTGGTCATTGAGTACTTATATAGGACTAGGGTGGGTCACATGGGGTCATTGAGTACTTATATAGGACATGGAGGGGTCACGTGTGGTCATTGAGTACTTATATAGGACTAGGGTGGGTCACATGGGGTCATTGAGTACTTATATAGGAATAGGGTGGGTCGATGGGGTCATTGAGTACTTATATAGGACTAGGGGGGTCACATGGGGTCATTGAGTTGTTATATAGGACTAGGGTGCGTCACATGGGGTCATTGAGTACTTTTATAGTACTAGGGGGGTCACATGGGTTCATTGGTACTTATATAGGACATGGGGGGGTCACATGGGGTCATTAATTACATATATAGGACTAGGGGGGGGGTCACATGTGGTCATTGAGTACTTATATAGGTCTAGGGTGGGTCACATGGGGTCATTGATTACTTATATATGACTAGGGGTGGTTAAATAGGGTCATTGAGTACTTATATAGGACATGGGGTGTCACATAGGGGTCATTAAGTACTTATATAGGACTAGGGGGGGTCACATGGGGTCATTGAGTACTTATATAGGACTAGGGTGGGTCACATGGGGTCATTTTGTACTTATATAGGAGTAGGGTGGGTCACATGTGGTCATTGATTACTTATATATGACTAGGGGTGGTCAAATAGGGTCATTGAGTACTTATATAGGACATGGGGTGTCACATAGGGGTCATTAAGTACTTATATAGGACTAGGGGGGGGTCACATGGGGTCATTGAGTACTTATATAGGACTAGGGTGGGTCACATGGGGTCATTTTGTACTTATATAGGACTAGGGTGTGTCACATGTGGTCATTGATTACTTATATATTACTAGGGGGGGTCACATGTGATCATTGAGTACTTATATAGGAATGGGGTGGGTCACATGGGGTCATTGAGTACTTATATAGGACTAGGGTGGGTCACATGGGGTCATTGAGTACTTATATATGACTAGGGGGGGTCACATGGGGTCATTAAGTACTTGTATAGGACTAGGGGGGTCACATGGGGTCATTGAGTACTTATATAGGACTAGGGAGGGTCACATGGGGTCATTGAGTACTTATATAGGACTAGGGTGGGTCACATGGGGTCATTGAGTACTTACATATTACTAGGGTGGGTCAGATGGGGTCATTGAGTTCTTATATAGGACTAGGTTGCGTCACATGGGGTCATTGAGAATTTATATAGTACTAGGGGGGTCACATGTGTTCATTGAGTACTTATATAGGACATGGGGGGTCACATGGGGTCATTAGGTACTTATATAGGACTAGGGGGGGGTCACATGTGGTCATTGAGTACTTATATAGGACTAGGGGGGTCACATGGGGTCATTGAGTACTTATATATGACTAGGGGGGGGGGGGGTCACATGGGGTCATTGAGTACTTATATAGGACTAGGTTGAGTCACATGGGGTCATTTTGTACTTATATAGGACTAGGGTGGGTCACATGGGTCATTGTGTACTTATATATTACTAGGGTGGGTCAGATGGGGTCATTGAGTTCTTATATAGGACTAGGTTGCGTCACATTGGGTCATTGAGTACTTATATATTACTAGGGTGGGTCACATGGGGTCATTGAGATCTTATATAGGACTAGGGTGCGTCACATGGGGTCATTGGGTACTTATATAGTACTAGGGGGGTCACATGGGTTCATTGAGTACTTATATAGGACATGGGGGGGTCACATGGGGTCATTAATTACATATATAGGACTAGGGGGGGGTCACATGTGGTCATTGAGTACTTATATAGGACTAGGGTGGGTCACATGGGGTCATTGAGTACTTATATAGGACATGGGGGGGGTCACATGGGGTCATTGAGTACTTATATAGGACTAGGGTGGGTCACATGGGGTCATTGATTACTTATATATGACTAGGGGTGGTCAAATAGGGTCATTGAGTACTTATATAGGACATGGGGTGTCACATGGGGTCATTAAGTACTTATATAGGACTAGGGGGGGGGTCACATGGGGTCATTGTGTACTTATATAGGACTAGGGTGGGTCACATGGGGTCATTTTGTACTTATATAGGACTAGGGTGGGTCACATGTGGTCATTGTTTACTTATATATTACTAGGGTGGGTCACATGGGGTCATTGAGTTCTTATATAGGACTAGGGTGCATCAAATGTGGTCATTGAGTACTTATATAGTACTAGGGGGGTTACATGGGGTCATTGAGTACTTATATAAGATATGGGGGTGTCACGTGGGGTCATTGAGTACTTATATAGGACTAGGGTGGGTCACATGGGGTCATTAAGTACTTATATAGGAATAGGGGGGGTCACATGTGATCATTGAGTACTTATATAGGAATGGGGTGGGTCACATGGGGCCATTGAGTACTTATATAGGACTAGGGGGTCACATGGGGTCATTGAGTACTTATATAGGACTAGGGTGGGTCACATGGGTCATGGTGTACTTATATATTACTAGGGTAGGTCACATGGGGTCATTGAGTTCTTATATAGGACTAGGGTGCGTCACATTGGTTCATTGAGTTCTTATATATTACTAGGGTTGGTCACATGGGGTCATTGAGTTCTTATATAGGACTAGGGTGCGTCACATGGGGTCATTGAGTACTTATATTGTACTAGGGGGGTCACATGGGTTCATTGAGTACTTATATAGGACATGGGGGGGTCACATGGGGTCATTAAGTGCTTATATAGGAATAGGGGGGGTCACATGTGGTCTTTGAGTACTTATATAGGACTAGGGTGGGTCACATGGGGTCATTGAGACTTATATATGACTAGGGGGGGTCACATGGGGTCATTAAGTACTTGTATAGGACTAGGGGGGTCACATGGGGTCATTGAGTACTTATATAGGACTAGGGTGGGTCACATGGGGTCATTGAGTACTTATATAGGAATAGGGTGGGTCGATGGGGTCATTGAGTACTTATATAGGACTAGGGGGGTCACATGGGGTCATTGAGTACTTATATAGGAATAGGGTGGGTCACATGGGGTCATTGAGTACTTATATAGGACTAGGGGGTCACATGGGGTCATTGAGTACTTATATAGGACTAGGGTGGGTCACATGGGTCATTGTGTACTTATATATTACTAGGGTGGGTCACATGGGGTCATTGAGTTCTTATATAGGACTAGGGTGCATCACATTGGGTCATTGAGTACTTATATATTACTAGGGTGGGTCACATGGGGTCATTGAGTTCTTATATAGAACTAGGGTGCGTCACATGGGGTCATTGAGTACTTATATAGTACTAGGGGGGTCACATGGGTTCATTGAGTACTTATATAGGACATGGGGTGGTCACATGGGGTCATTAAGTACTTATATAGGACTAGGGGGGGGGGGGGGGGGTCACATGTGGTCATTGAGTACTTATATAGGACTAGGGTGGTTCACATGGGGTCATTGAGTACTTATATATGACTAGGGGGGGTCACATGGGGTCATTAAGTACTTGTATAGGACTAGGGGGGTCACATGGGGTCATTGAGTACTTATATAGGACTAGGGTGGGTCACATGGGGTCATTGAGTACTTATATAGGAATAGGGTGGGTCACATGGGGTCATTGAGTACTTATATAGGACATGGAGGGGTCACGTGTGGTCATTGAGTACTTATATAGGACTAGGGTGGGTCACATGGGGTCATTGAGTACTTATATAGGAATAGGGTGGGTCGATGGGGTCATTGAGTACTTATATAGGACTAGGGGGGTCACATGGGGTCAATGAGTACTTATATATGACTAGGGTGGGTCACATGGGGTCATTGAGTACTTATATATGACTAGGGGGGGTCACATGGCGTCATTAAGTACTTGTATAGGACTAGGGGGGTCACATGGGGTCATTGAGTACTTATATAGGACTAGGGTGGGTCACATGGGGTCATTGAGTACTTATATAGGAATAGGGTGGGTCGATGGGGTCATTGAGTACTTATATAGGACTAGGGGGGTCACATGGGGTCATTGAGTACTTATATAGGAATAGGGTGGGTCACATGGGGTCATTGAGTACTTATATAGGACTAGGGGGTCACATGGGGTCATTCAGTACTTATATAGGACTAGGGTGGGTCACATGGGGTCATGGAGTACTTATATATGACTAGGGTGGGTCACATGGGGTCATTGAGTACTTATATAGGAATAGGGTGGGTCACATGGGGTCATTGAGTACTTATATAGGACATGGAGGGGTCACGTGTGGTGATTGAGTACTTATATAGGACTAGGGTGGGTCACATGGGGTCATTGAGTACTTATATAGGAATAGGGTGGGTCGATGGGGTCATTGAGTACTTATATAGGACTAGGGGGGTCACATGGGGTCAATGAGTACTTATATATGACTAGGGGGGGTCACATGGGGTCATTGAGTACTTATATAGGAATAGGGTGGGTCACATGGGGTCATTGAGTACTTATATAGGACATGAGGGGGGGTCACATGGGGTCATTGAGTACTTATATAGGACTAGGGTGGGTCACATGGGGTCATTAATTACTTATATATGACTAGGGGTGGTCAAATAGGGTCATTGAGTACTTATATAGGACATGGGGTGTCACATGGGGTCATTAAGTACTTATATAGGACTAGGGGGGGGGTCACATGGGGTCATTGTGTACTTATATAGGACTAGGGTGGGTCACATGGGGTCATTTTGTACTTATATAGGACTAGGGTGGGTCACATGTGGTCATTGTTTACTTATATATTACTAGGGTGGGTCACATGGGGTCATTGAGTTCTTATATAGGACTAGGGTGCATCAAATGTGGTCATTGAGTACTTATATAGTACTAGGGGGGTTACATGGGGTCATTGAGTACTTATATAAGATATGGGGGTGTCACGTGGGGTCATTGAGTACTTATATAGGACTAGGGTGGGTCACATGGGGTCATTAAGTACTTATATAGGAATAGGGGGGGTCACATGTGATCATTGAGTACTTATATAGGAATGGGGTGGGTCACATGGGGCCATTGAGTACTTATATAGGACTAGGGGGTCACATGGGGTCATTGAGTACTTATATAGGACTAGGGTGGGTCACATGGGTCATGGTGTACTTATATATTACTAGGGTAGGTCACATGGGGTCATTGAGTTCTTATATAGGACTAGGGTGCGTCACATTGGTTCATTGAGTTCTTATATATTACTAGGGTTGGTCACATGGGGTCATTGAGTTCTTATATAGGACTAGGGTGCGTCACATGGGGTCATTGAGTACTTATATTGTACTAGGGGGGTCACATGGGTTCATTGAGTACTTATATAGGACATGGGGGGGTCACATGGGGTCATTAAGTGCTTATATAGGAATAGGGGGGGTCACATGTGGTCTTTGAGTACTTATATAGGACTAGGGTGGGTCACATGGGGTCATTGAGACTTATATATGACTAGGGGGGGTCACATGGGGTCATTAAGTACTTGTATAGGACTAGGGGGGTCACATGGGGTCATTGAGTACTTATATAGGACTAGGGTGGGTCACATGGGGTCATTGAGTACTTATATAGGAATAGGGTGGGTCGATGGGGTCATTGAGTACTTATATAGGACTAGGGGGGTCACATGGGGTCATTGAGTACTTATATAGGAATAGGGTGGGTCACATGGGGTCATTGAGTACTTATATAGGACTAGGGGGTCACATGGGGTCATTGAGTACTTATATAGGACTAGGGTGGGTCACATGGGTCATTGTGTACTTATATATTACTAGGGTGGGTCACATGGGGTCATTGAGTTCTTATATAGGACTAGGGTGCATCACATTGGGTCATTGAGTACTTATATATTACTAGGGTGGGTCACATGGGGTCATTGAGTTCTTATATAGAACTAGGGTGCGTCACATGGGGTCATTGAGTACTTATATAGTACTAGGGGGGTCACATGGGTTCATTGAGTACTTATATAGGACATGGGGTGGTCACATGGGGTCATTAAGTACTTATATAGGACTAGGGGGGGGGGGGGGGGGGTCACATGTGGTCATTGAGTACTTATATAGGACTAGGGTGGTTCACATGGGGTCATTGAGTACTTATATATGACTAGGGGGGGTCACATGGGGTCATTAAGTACTTGTATAGGACTAGGGGGGTCACATGGGGTCATTGAGTACTTATATAGGACTAGGGTGGGTCACATGGGGTCATTGAGTACTTATATAGGAATAGGGTGGGTCACATGGGGTCATTGAGTACTTATATAGGACATGGAGGGGTCACGTGTGGTCATTGAGTACTTATATAGGACTAGGGTGGGTCACATGGGGTCATTGAGTACTTATATAGGAATAGGGTGGGTCGATGGGGTCATTGAGTACTTATATAGGACTAGGGGGGTCACATGGGGTCAATGAGTACTTATATATGACTAGGGTGGGTCACATGGGGTCATTGAGTACTTATATATGACTAGGGGGGGTCACATGGCGTCATTAAGTACTTGTATAGGACTAGGGGGGTCACATGGGGTCATTGAGTACTTATATAGGACTAGGGTGGGTCACATGGGGTCATTGAGTACTTATATAGGAATAGGGTGGGTCGATGGGGTCATTGAGTACTTATATAGGACTAGGGGGGTCACATGGGGTCATTGAGTACTTATATAGGAATAGGGTGGGTCACATGGGGTCATTGAGTACTTATATAGGACTAGGGGGTCACATGGGGTCATTCAGTACTTATATAGGACTAGGGTGGGTCACATGGGGTCATGGAGTACTTATATATGACTAGGGTGGGTCACATGGGGTCATTGAGTACTTATATAGGAATAGGGTGGGTCACATGGGGTCATTGAGTACTTATATAGGACATGGAGGGGTCACGTGTGGTGATTGAGTACTTATATAGGACTAGGGTGGGTCACATGGGGTCATTGAGTACTTATATAGGAATAGGGTGGGTCGATGGGGTCATTGAGTACTTATATAGGACTAGGGGGGTCACATGGGGTCAATGAGTACTTATATATGACTAGGGGGGGTCACATGGGGTCATTGAGTACTTATATAGGAATAGGGTGGGTCACATGGGGTCATTGAGTACTTATATAGGACATGAGGGGGGGTCACATGGGGTCATTGAGTACTTATATAGGACTAGGGTGGGTCACATGGGGTCATTAATTACTTATATATGACTAGGGGTGGTCAAATAGGGTCATTGAGTACTTATATAGGACATGGGGTGTCACATGGGGTCATTAAGTACTTATATAGGACTAGGGGGGGGTCACATGGGGTCATTGAGTACTTATATAAGACTAGGGTGGGTCACATGGGGTCATTTTGTACTTATATAGGACTAGGGTGGGTCACATGTGATCATTGAGTACTTATATAGGAATGGGGTGGGTCACATGGGGTCATTGAGTACTTATATAGGACTAGGGTGGGTCACATGGGGTCATTGAGTACTTATATATGACTAGGGGGGGTCACATGGGGTCATTAAGTACTTGTATAGGACTAGGGGGGTCACATGGGGTCATTGAGTACTTATATAGGACTAGGGTGGGTCACATGGGGTCATTGAGTACTTATATATGACTAGGGGGGGTCACATGGGGTCATTAAGTACTTGTATAGGACTAGGGGGGTCACATGGGGTCATTGAGTACTTATATAGGAATAGGGTGGGTCGATGGGGTCATTGAGTACTTATATAGGACTAGGGGGGTCACATGGGGTCATTGAGTACTTATATAGGAATAGGGTGGTTCACATGGGGTCATTGAGTACTTATATAGGACTAGGGGGTCACATGGGGTCATTCAGTACTTATATAGGACTAGAGTGGGTCACATGGGGTCATGGAGTACTTATATATGACTAGGGTGGGTCACATGGGGTCATTGAGTACTTATATAGGAATAGGGTGGGTCACATGGGGTCATTGAGTACTTATATAGGACATGGAGGGGTCACGTGTGGTGATTGAGTACTTATATAGGACTAGGGTGGGTCACATGGGGTCATTGAGTACTTATATAGGAATAGGGTGGGTCGATGGGGTCATTGAGTACTTATATAGGACTAGGGGGGTCACATGGGGTCAATGAGTACTTATATATGACTAGGGGGGGTCACATGGGGTCATTGAGTACTTATATAGGAATAGGGTGGGTCACATGGGGTCATTGAGTACTTATATAGGACATGAGGGGGGGTCACATGGGGTCATTGAGTACTTATATAGGACTAGGGTGGGTCACATGGGGTCATTGATTACTTATATACGACTAGGGGTGGTCAAATAGGGTCATTGAGTACTTATATAGGACATGGGGTGTCACATGGGGTCATTAAGTACTTATATAGGACTAGGGGGGGGTCACATGGGGTCATTGAGTACTTATATAGGACTAGGGTGGGTCACATGGGGTCATTTTCTACTTATATAGGACTAGGGTGGGTCACATGTGATCATTGAGTACTTATATAGGAATGGGGTGGGTCACATGGGGTCATTGAGTACTTATATAGGACTAGGGTGGGTCACATGGGGTCATTGAGTACTTATATATGACTAGGGGGGGGTCACATGGGGTCATTAAGTACTTGTATAGGACTAGGGGGGTCACATGGGGTCATTGAGTACTTATATAGGACTAGGGTGGGTCACATGGGGTCATTGAGTAGTTATATATGACTAGGGGGGGTCACATGGGGTCATTAAGTACTTGTATAGGACTAGGGGGGTCACATGGGGTCATTGAGTACTTATATAGGACTAGGGTGGGTCACATGGGGTCATTGAGTACTTATATAGGAATAGGGTGGGTCGATGGGGTCATTGAGTACTTATATAGGACTAGGGGGGTCACATGGGGTCATTGAGTACTTATATAGGAATAGGGTGGGTCACATGGGGTCATTGAGTACTTATATAGGACTAGGGGGTCACATGGGGTCATTCAGTACTTATATAGGACTAGGGTGGGTCACATGGGGTCATGGAGTACTTATATATGACTAGGGTGGGTCACATGGGGTCATTGAGTACTTATATAGGAATAGGGTGGGTCACATGGGGTCATTGAGTACTTATATAGGACATGGAGGGGTCACGTGTGGTGATTGAGTACTTATATAGGACTAGGGTGGGTCACATGGGGTCATTGAGTACTTATATAGGAATAGGGTGGGTCGATGGGGTCATTGAGTACTTATATAGGACTAGGGGGGTCACATGGGGTCATTGAGTACTTATATATGACTAGGGGGGGTCACATGGGGTCATTGAGTACTTATATAGGAATAGGGTGGGTCACATGGGGTCATTGAGTACTCATATAGGACATGGGGGGGTCACGTGGGGTCATTGAGTACTTATATAGGAATAGGGTGGGTCACATGGGGTCATTGAGTACTTATATAGGAATAGGGTGGGTCACATGGCGTCATTGAGTACTTATATAGGACATGGGGGGGGTCACATGGGGTCATTGAGTACTTATATATGACTAGGGGGGGTCACATGGGGTCATTAAGTACTTGTATAGGACTAGGGGGGTCACATGTGATCATTGAGTACTTATATAGGAATGGGGTGGGTCACATGGGGTCATTGAGTACTTATATAGGACTAGGGGGTCACATGGGGTCATTGAGTACTTATATAGAACTAGGGTGGGTCACATGGGTCATGGTGTACTTATATATTACTAGGGTAGGTCACATGGGGTCATTGAGTTCTTATATAGGACTAGGGTGCGTCACATTGGGTCAATGAGTTCTTATATATTACTAGGGTGGGTCACATGGGGTCATTGAGTTCTTATATAGGACTAGGGTTCGTCACATGGGGTCATTGAGTACTTATATAGGACATGGGGGGGGTCACATGGGGTCATTGAGTACTTATATAGGACTAGGGTGGGTCACATGGGGTCATTGATTACTTATATATGACTAGGGGTGGTCAAATAGGGTCATTGAGTACTTATATAGGACATGGGGTGTCACATGGGGTCATTAAGTACTTATATAGGACTAGGGGGGGGTCACATGGGGTCATTGAGTACTTATATAGGATATGGGGGGGTCACGTGGGGTCATTGAGTAATTATATAGGACTATAGTGGGTCACATGGGGTCATTAAGTACTTATATAGGAATAGGGGGGGTCACATGTGATCATTGAGTACTTATATAGGAATGGGGTGGGTCACATGGGGCCATTGAGTACTTATATAGGACTAGGGGGTCACATGGGGTCATTGAGTACTTATATAGGACTAGGGTGGGTCACATGGGTCATGGTGTACTTATATATTACTAGGGTAGGTCACATGGGTCATGGTGTACTTATATATTACTAGGGTAGGTCACATGGGGTCATTGAGTTCTTATATAGGACTAGGGTGCGTCACATTGGTTCATTGAGTTCTTATATATTACTAGGGTTGGTCACATGGGGTCATTGAGTTCTTATATAGGACTAGGGTGCGTCACATGGGGTCATTGAGTACTTATATTGTACTAGGGGGGTCACATGGGTTCATTGAGTACTTATATAGGACATGGGGGGGTCACATGGGGTCATTAAGTACTTATATAGGACTAGGGGGGGTCACATGTGGTCTTTGAGTACTTATATAGGACATGGGGGGGTCACATGGGGTCATTAATTACATATATAGGACTAGGGGGGGGGTCACATGTGGTCATTGAGTACTTATATAGGACTAGGGTGGGTCACATGGGGTCATTGAGTACTTATATAGGACATGGAGGGGTCACGTGTGGTCATTGAGTACTTATATAGGACTAGGGTGGGTCACATGGGGTCATTGAGTACTTATATAGGAATAGGGTGGGTCGATGGGGTCATTGAGTACTTATATAGGACTAGGGGGGTCACATGGGGTCATTGAGTTGTTATATAGGACTAGGGTGCGTCACATGGGGTCATTGAGTACTTTTATAGTACTAGGGGGGTCACATGGGTTCATTGGTACTTATATAGGACATGGGGGGGTCACATGGGGTCATTAATTACATATATAGGACTAGGGGGGGGGTCACATGTGGTCATTGAGTACTTATATAGGTCTAGGGTGGGTCACATGGGGTCATTGATTACTTATATATGACTAGGGGTGGTTAAATAGGGTCATTGAGTACTTATATAGGACATGGGGTGTCACATAGGGGTCATTAAGTACTTATATAGGACTAGGGGGGGGTCACATGGGGTCATTGAGTACTTATATAGGACTAGGGTGGGTCACATGGGGTCATTTTGTACTTATATAGGAGTAGGGTGGGTCACATGTGGTCATTGATTACTTATATATGACTAGGGGTGGTCAAATAGGGTCATTGAGTACTTATATAGGACATGGGGTGTCACATAGGGGTCATTAAGTACTTATATAGGACTAGGGGGGGGTCACATGGGGTCATTGAGTACTTATATAGGACTAGGGTGGGTCACATGGGGTCATTTTGTACTTATATAGGACTAGGGTGTGTCACATGTGGTCATTGATTACTTATATATTACTAGGGGGGGTCACATGTGATCATTGAGTACTTATATAGGAATGGGGTGGGTCACATGGGGTCATTGAGTACTTATATAGGACTAGGGTGGGTCACATGGGGTCATTGAGTACTTATATATGACTAGGGGGGGTCACATGGGGTCATTAAGTACTTGTATAGGACTAGGGGGGTCACATGGGGTCATTGAGTACTTATATAGGACTAGGGAGGGTCACATGGGGTCATTGAGTACTTATATAGGACTAGGGTGGGTCACATGGGGTCATTGAGTACTTACATATTACTAGGGTGGGTCAGATGGGGTCATTGAGTTCTTATATAGGACTAGGTTGCGTCACATGGGGTCATTGAGAACTTATATAGTACTAGGGGGGTCACATGTGTTCATTGAGTACTTATATAGGACATGGGGGGTCACATGGGGTCATTAGGTACTTATATAGGACTAGGGGGGGGTCACATGTGGTCATTGAGTACTTATATAGGACTAGGGGGGTCACATGGGGTCATTGAGTACTTATATATGACTAGGGGGGGGGGGGGTCACATGGGGTCATTGAGTACTTATATAGGACTAGGGTGAGTCACATGGGGTCATTTTGTACTTATATAGGACTAGGGTGGGTCACATGGGTCATTGTGTACTTATATATTACTAGGGTGGGTCAGATGGGGTCATTGAGTTCTTATATAGGACTAGGTTGCGTCACATTGGGTCATTGAGTACTTATATATTACTAGGGTGGGTCACATGGGGTCATTGAGATCTTATATAGGACTAGGGTGCGTCACATGGGGTCATTGGGTACTTATATAGTACTAGGGGGGTCACATGGGTTCATTGAGTACTTATATAGGACATGGGGGGGTCACATGGGGTCATTAATTACATATATAGGACTAGGGGGGGGTCACATGTGGTCATTGAGTACTTATATAGGACTAGGGTGGGTCACATGGGGTCATTGAGTACTTATATAGGACATGGGGGGGGTCACATGGGGTCATTGAGTACTTATATAGGACTAGGGTGGGTCACATGGGGTCATTGATTACTTATATATGACTAGGGGTGGTCAAATAGGGTCATTGAGTACTTATATAGGACATGGGGTGTCACATGGGGTCATTAAGTACTTATATAGGACTAGGGGGGGGGTCACATGGGGTCATTGTGTACTTATATAGGACTAGGGTGGGTCACATGGGGTCATTTTGTACTTATATAGGACTAGGGTGGGTCACATGTGGTCATTGATTACTTATATATTACTAGGGTGGGTCACATGGGGTCATTGAGTTCTTATATAGGACTAGGGTGCATCAAATGTGGTCATTGAGTACTTATATAGTACTAGGGGGGTTACATGGGGTCATTGAGTACTTATATAAGATATGGGGGGGTCACGTGGGGTCATTGAGTACTTATATAGGACTAGGGTGGGTCACATGGGGTCATTAAGTACTTATATAGGAATAGGGGGGGTCACATGTGATCATTGAGTACTTATATAGGAATGGGGTGGGTCACATGGGGCCATTGAGTACTTATATAGGACTAGGGGGTCACATGGGGTCATTGAGTACTTATATAGGACTAGGGTGGGTCACATGGGTCATGGTGTACTTATATATTACTAGGGTAGGTCACATGGGGTCATTGAGTTCTTATATAGGACTAGGGTGCGTCACATTGGTTCATTGAGTTCTTATATATTACTAGGGTTGGTCACATGGGGTCATTGAGTTCTTATATAGGACTAGGGTGCGTCACATGGGGTCATTGAGTACTTATATTGTACTAGGGGGGTCACATGGGTTCATTGAGTACTTATATAGGACATGGGGGGGTCACATGGGGTCATTAAGTGCTTATATAGGAATAGGGGGGGTCACATGTGGTCTTTGAGTACTTATATAGGACTAGGGTGGGTCACATGGGGTCATTGAGACTTATATATGACTAGGGGGGGTCACATGGGGTCATTAAGTACTTGTATAGGACTAGGGGGGTCACATGGGGTCATTGAGTACTTATATAGGACTAGGGTGGGTCACATGGGGTCATTGAGTACTTATATAGGAATAGGGTGGGTCGATGGGGTCATTGAGTACTTATATAGGACTAGGGGGGTCACATGGGGTCATTGAGTACTTATATAGGAATAGGGTGGGTCACATGGGGTCATTGAGTACTTATATAGGACTAGGGGGTCACATGGGGTCATTGAGTACTTATATAGGACTAGGGTGGGTCACATGGGTCATTGTGTACTTATATATTACTAGGGTGGGTCACATGGGGTCATTGAGTTCTTATATAGGACTAGGGTGCATCACATTGGGTCATTGAGTACTTATATATTACTAGGGTGGGTCACATGGGGTCATTGAGTTCTTATATAGAACTAGGGTGCGTCACATGGGGTCATTGAGTACTTATATAGTACTAGGGGGGTCACATGGGTTCATTGAGTACTTATATAGGACATGGGGTGGTCACATGGGGTCATTAAGTACTTATATAGGACTAGGGGGGGGGGGGGGGTCACATGTGGTCATTGAGTACTTATATAGGACTAGGGTGGTTCACATGGGGTCATTGAGTACTTATATATGACTAGGGGGGGTCACATGGGGTCATTAAGTACTTGTATAGGACTAGGGGGGTCACATGGGGTCATTGAGTACTTATATAGGACTAGGGTGGGTCACATGGGGTCATTGAGTACTTATATAGGAATAGGGTGGGTCACATGGGGTCATTGAGTACTTATATAGGACATGGAGGGGTCACGTGTGGTCATTGAGTACTTATATAGGACTAGGGTGGGTCACATGGGGTCATTGAGTACTTATATAGGAATAGGGTGGGTCGATGGGGTCATTGAGTACTTATATAGGACTAGGGGGGTCACATGGGGTCAATGAGTACTTATATATGACTAGGGTGGGTCACATGGGGTCATTGAGTACTTATATATGACTAGGGGGGGTCACATGGCGTCATTAAGTACTTGTATAGGACTAGGGGGGTCACATGGGGTCATTGAGTACTTATATAGGACTAGGGTGGGTCACATGGGGTCATTGAGTACTTATATAGGAATAGGGTGGGTCGATGGGGTCATTGAGTACTTATATAGGACTAGGGGGGTCACATGGGGTCATTGAGTACTTATATAGGAATAGGGTGGGTCACATGGGGTCATTGAGTACTTATATAGGACTAGGGGGTCACATGGGGTCATTCAGTACTTATATAGGACTAGGGTGGGTCACATGGGGTCATGGAGTACTTATATATGACTAGGGTGGGTCACATGGGGTCATTGAGTACTTATATAGGAATAGGGTGGGTCACATGGGGTCATTGAGTACTTATATAGGACATGGAGGGGTCACGTGTGGTGATTGAGTACTTATATAGGACTAGGGTGGGTCACATGGGGTCATTGAGTACTTATATAGGAATAGGGTGGGTCGATGGGGTCATTGAGTACTTATATAGGACTAGGGGGGTCACATGGGGTCAATGAGTACTTATATATGACTAGGGGGGGTCACATGGGGTCATTGAGTACTTATATAGGAATAGGGTGGGTCACATGGGGTCATTGAGTACTTATATAGGACATGAGGGGGGGTCACATGGGGTCATTGAGTACTTATATAGGACTAGGGTGGGTCACATGGGGTCATTAATTACTTATATATGACTAGGGGTGGTCAAATAGGGTCATTGAGTACTTATATAGGACATGGGGTGTCACATGGGGTCATTAAGTACTTATATAGGACTAGGGGGGGGTCACATGGGGTCATTGAGTACTTATATAAGACTAGGGTGGGTCACATGGGGTCATTTTGTACTTATATAGGACTAGGGTGGGTCACATGTGATCATTGAGTACTTATATAGGAATGGGGTGGGTCACATGGGGTCATTGAGTACTTATATAGGACTAGGGTGGGTCACATGGGGTCATTGAGTACTTATATATGACTAGGGGGGGTCACATGGGGTCATTAAGTACTTGTATAGGACTAGGGGGGTCACATGGGGTCATTGAGTACTTATATAGGACTAGGGTGGGTCACATGGGGTCATTGAGTACTTATATATGACTAGGGGGGGTCACATGGGGTCATTAAGTACTTGTATAGGACTAGGGGGGTCACATGGGGTCATTGAGTACTTATATAGGAATAGGGTGGGTCGATGGGGTCATTGAGTACTTATATAGGACTAGGGGGGTCACATGGGGTCATTGAGTACTTATATAGGAATAGGGTGGTTCACATGGGGTCATTGAGTACTTATATAGGACTAGGGGGTCACATGGGGTCATTCAGTACTTATATAGGATTAGAGTGGGTCACATGGGGTCATGGAGTACTTATATATGACTAGGGTGGGTCACATGGGGTCATTGAGTACTTATATAGGAATAGGGTGGGTCACATGGGGTCATTGAGTACTTATATAGGACATGGAGGGGTCACGTGTGGTGATTGAGTACTTATATAGGACTAGGGTGGGTCACATGGGGTCATTGAGTACTTATATAGGAATAGGGTGGGTCGATGGGGTCATTGAGTACTTATATAGGACTAGGGGGGTCACATGGGGTCAATGAGTACTTATATATGACTAGGGGGGGTCACATGGGGTCATTGAGTACTTATATAGGAATAGGGTGGGTCACATGGGGTCATTGAGTACTTATATAGGACATGAGGGGGGGTCACATGGGGTCATTGAGTACTTATATAGGACTAGGGTGGGTCACATGGGGTCATTGATTACTTATATACGACTAGGGGTGGTCAAATAGGGTCATTGAGTACTTATATAGGACATGGGGTGTCACATGGGGTCATTAAGTACTTATATAGGAATAGGGGGGGGTCACATGGGGTCATTGAGTACTTATATAGGACTAGGGTGGGTCACATGGGGTCATTTTCTACTTATATAGGACTAGGGTGGGTCACATGTGATCATTGAGTACTTATATAGGAATGGGGTGGGTCACATGGGGTCATTGAGTACTTATATAGGACTAGGGTGGGTCACATGGGGTCATTGAGTACTTATATATGACTAGGGGGGGGTCACATGGGGTCATTAAGTACTTGTATAGGACTAGGGGGGTCACATGGGGTCATTGAGTACTTATATAGGACTAGGGTGGGTCACATGGGGTCATTGAGTAGTTATATATGACTAGGGGGGGTCACATGGGGTCATTAAGTACTTGTATAGGACTAGGGGGGTCACATGGGGTCATTGAGTACTTATATAGGACTAGGGTGGGTCACATGGGGTCATTGAGTACTTATATAGGAATAGGGTGGGTCGATGGGGTCATTGAGTACTTATATAGGACTAGGGGGGTCACATGGGGTCATTGAGTACTTATATAGGAATAGGGTGGGTCACATGGGGTCATTGAGTACTTATATAGGACTAGGGGGTCACATGGGGTCATTCAGTACTTATATAGGAATAGGGTGGGTCACATGGGGTCATGGAGTACTTATATATGACTAGGGTGGGTCACATGGGGTCATTGAGTACTTATATAGGAATAGGGTGGGTCACATGGGGTCATTGAGTACTTATATAGGACATGGAGGGGTCACGTGTGGTGATTGAGTACTTATATAGGACTAGGGTGGGTCACATGGGGTCATTGAGTACTTATATAGGAATAGGGTGGGTCGATGGGGTCATTGAGTACTTATATAGGACTAGGGGGGTCACATGGGGTCATTGAGTACTTATATATGACTAGGGGGGGTCACATGGGGTCATTGAGTACTTATATAGGAATAGGGTGGGTCACATGGGGTCATTGAGTACTCATATAGGACATGGGGGGGTCACGTGGGGTCATTGAGTACTTATATAGGAATAGGGTGGGTCACATGGGGTCATTGAGTACTTATATAGGAATAGGGTGGGTCACATGGCGTCATTGAGTACTTATATAGGACATGGGGGGGGTCACATGGGGTCATTGAGTACTTATATATGACTAGGGGGGGTCACATGGGGTCATTAAGTACTTGTATAGGACTAGGGGGGTCACATGTGATCATTGAGTACTTATATAGGAATGGGGTGGGTCACATGGGGTCATTGAGTACTTATATAGGACTAGGGGGTCACATGGGGTCATTGAGTACTTATATAGAACTAGGGTGGGTCACATGGGTCATGGTGTACTTATATATTACTAGGGTAGGTCACATGGGGTCATTGAGTTCTTATATAGGACTAGGGTGCGTCACATTGGGTCAATGAGTTCTTATATATTACTAGGGTGGGTCACATGGGGTCATTGAGTTCTTATATAGGACTAGGGTTCGTCACATGGGGTCATTGAGTACTTATATAGGACATGGGGGGGGTCACATGGGGTCATTGAGTACTTATATAGGACTAGGGTGGGTCACATGGGGTCATTGATTACTTATATATGACTAGGGGTGGTCAAATAGGGTCATTGAGTACTTATATAGGACATGGGGTGTCACATGGGGTCATTAAGTACTTATATAGGACTAGGGGGGGGTCACATGGGGTCATTGAGTACTTATATAGGATATGGGGGGGTCACGTGGGGTCATTGAGTAATTATATAGGACTATAGTGGGTCACATGGGGTCATTAAGTACTTATATAGGAATAGGGGGGGTCACATGTGATCATTGAGTACTTATATAGGAATGGGGTGGGTCACATGGGGCCATTGAGTACTTATATAGGACTAGGGGGTCACATGGGGTCATTGAGTACTTATATAGGACTAGGGTGGGTCACATGGGTCATGGTGTACTTATATATTACTAGGGTAGGTCACATGGGTCATGGTGTACTTATATATTACTAGGGTAGGTCACATGGGGTCATTGAGTTCTTATATAGGACTAGGGTGCGTCACATTGGTTCATTGAGTTCTTATATATTACTAGGGTTGGTCACATGGGGTCATTGAGTTCTTATATAGGACTAGGGTGCGTCACATGGGGTCATTGAGTACTTATATTGTACTAGGGGGGTCACATGGGTTCATTGAGTACTTATATAGGACATGGGGGGGTCACATGGGGTCATTAAGTACTTATATAGGACTAGGGGGGGTCACATGTGGTCTTTGAGTACTTATATAGGACTAGGGTGGGTCACATGGGGTCATTGAGTACTTATATATGACTAGGGGGGGTCACATGGGGTCATTAAGTACTTGTATAGGACTAGGGGGGTCACATGGGGTCATTGAGTACTTATATAGGACTAGGGTGGGTCACATGGGGTCATTGAGTACTTATATAGGAATAGGGTGGGTCGATGGGGTCATTGAGTACTTATATAGGACTAGGGGGGTCACATGGGGTCATTGAGTACTTATATAGGACTAGGGGGTCACATGGGGTCATTGAGTACTTATATAGGACTAGGGTGGGTCACGTGGGTCATTGTGTACTTATATATTACTAGGGTGGGTCACATGGGGTCATTGAGTTCTTATATAGGACTAGGGTGCGTCACATTGGGTCATTGAGTACTTATATATTACTAGGGTGGGTCACATGGGGTCATTGAGTTCTTATATAGAACTAGGGTGCGTCACATGGGGTCATTGAGTACTTATATAGTACTAGGGGGGTCACATGGGTTCATTGAGTACTTATATAGGACATGGGGTGGTCACATGGGGTCATTAAGTACTTATATAGGACTAGGGGGGGGGGTCACATGTGGTCATTGAGTACTTATATAGGACTAGGGTGGCTCACATGGGGTCATTGAGTACTTATATATGACTAGGGGGGGTCACATGGGGTCATTATGTACTTGTATAGGACTAGGGGGGTCACATGGGGTCATTGAGTACTTATATAGGACTAGGGTGGGTCACATGGGGTCATTGAGTACTTATATAGGACTAGGGTGGGTCACATGGGGTCATTGAGTACTTATATAGAACTAGGGTGGGTCACATGGGTCATGGTGTACTTATATATTACTAGGGTAGGTCACATGGGGTCATTGAGTACTTATATAGGAATAGGGTGGGTCACATGGGGTCATTGAGTACTTATATAGGACATGGAGGGGTCACGTGTGGTGATTGAGTACTTATATAGGACTAGGGTGGGTCACATGGGGTCATTGAGTACTTATATAGGAATAGGGTGGGTCGATGGGGTCATTGAGTACTTATATAGGACTAGGGGGGTCACATGGGGTCATTGAGTACTTATATATGACTAGGGGGGGTCACATGGGGTCATTGAGTACTTATATAGGAATAGGGTGGGTCACATGGGGTCATTGAGTACTCATATAGGACATGGGGGGGTCACGTGGGGTCATTGAGTACTTATATAGGAATAGGGTGGGTCACATGGGGTCATTGAGTACTTATATAGGAATAGGGTGGGTCACATGGCGTCATTGAGTACTTATATAGGACATGGGGGGGGTCACATGGGGTCATTGAGTACTTATATATGACTAGGGGGGGTCACATGGGGTCATTAAGTACTTGTATAGGACTAGGGGGGTCACATGTGATCATTGAGTACTTATATAGGAATGGGGTGGGTCACATGGGGTCATTGAGTACTTATATAGGACTAGGGGGTCACATGGGGTCATTGAGTACTTATATAGAACTAGGGTGGGTCACATGGGTCATGGTGTACTTATATATTACTAGGGTAGGTCACATGGGGTCATTGAGTTCTTATATAGGACTAGGGTGCGTCACATTGGGTCAATGAGTTCTTATATATTACTAGGGTGGGTCACATGGGGTCATTGAGTTCTTATATAGGACTAGGGTTCGTCACATGGGGTCATTGAGTACTTATATAGGACATGGGGGGGGTCACATGGGGTCATTGAGTACTTATATAGGACTAGGGTGGGTCACATGGGGTCATTGATTACTTATATATGACTAGGGGTGGTCAAATAGGGTCATTGAGTACTTATATAGGACATGGGGTGTCACATGGGGTCATTAAGTACTTATATAGGACTAGGGGGGGGTCACATGGGGTCATTGAGTACTTATATAGGATATGGGGGGGTCACGTGGGGTCATTGAGTAATTATATAGGACTATAGTGGGTCACATGGGGTCATTAAGTACTTATATAGGAATAGGGGGGGTCACATGTGATCATTGAGTACTTATATAGGAATGGGGTGGGTCACATGGGGCCATTGAGTACTTATATAGGACTAGGGGGTCACATGGGGTCATTGAGTACTTATATAGGACTAGGGTGGGTCACATGGGTCATGGTGTACTTATATATTACTAGGGTAGGTCACATGGGTCATGGTGTACTTATATATTACTAGGGTAGGTCACATGGGGTCATTGAGTTCTTATATAGGACTAGGGTGCGTCACATTGGTTCATTGAGTTCTTATATATTACTAGGGTTGGTCACATGGGGTCATTGAGTTCTTATATAGGACTAGGGTGCGTCACATGGGGTCATTGAGTACTTATATTGTACTAGGGGGGTCACATGGGTTCATTGAGTACTTATATAGGACATGGGGGGGTCACATGGGGTCATTAAGTACTTATATAGGACTAGGGGGGGTCACATGTGGTCTTTGAGTACTTATATAGGACTAGGGTGGGTCACATGGGGTCATTGAGTACTTATATATGACTAGGGGGGGTCACATGGGGTCATTAAGTACTTGTATAGGACTAGGGGGGTCACATGGGGTCATTGAGTACTTATATAGGACTAGGGTGGGTCACATGGGGTCATTGAGTACTTATATAGGAATAGGGTGGGTCGATGGGGTCATTGAGTACTTATATAGGACTAGGGGGGTCACATGGGGTCATTGAGTACTTATATAGGACTAGGGGGTCACATGGGGTCATTGAGTACTTATATAGGACTAGGGTGGGTCACATGGGTCATTGTGTACTTATATATTACTAGGGTGGGTCACATGGGGTCATTGAGTTCTTATATAGGACTAGGGTGCGTCACATTGGGTCATTGAGTACTTATATATTACTAGGGTGGGTCACATGGGGTCATTGAGTTCTTATATAGAACTAGGGTGCGTCACATGGGGTCATTGAGTACTTATATAGTACTAGGGGGGTCACATGGGTTCATTGAGTACTTATATAGGACATGGGGTGGTCACATGGGGTCATTAAGTACTTATATAGGACTAGGGGGGGGGGGTCACATGTGGTCATTGAGTACTTATATAGGACTAGGGTGGCTCACATGGGGTCATTGAGTACTTATATATGACTAGGGGGGGTCACATGGGGTCATTATGTACTTGTATAGGACTAGGGGGGTCACATGGGGTCATTGAGTACTTATATAGGACTAGGGTGGGTCACATGGGGTCATTGAGTACTTATATAGGACTAGGGTGGGTCACATGGGGTCATTGAGTACTTATATAGAACTAGGGTGGGTCACATGGGTCATGGTGTACTTATATATTACTAGGGTAGGTCACATGGGGTCATTGAGTTCTTATATAGGACTAGGGTGCGTCACATTGGGTCAATGAGTTCTTATATATGACTAGGGGGGGTCACATGGGGTCATTATGTACTTGTATAGGACTAGGGGGGTCACATGGGGTCATTGAGTACTTATATAGGACTAGGGTGCGTCACATTGGGTCAATGAGTTCTTATATATTACTAGGGTGGGTCACATGGGGTCATTGAGTTCTTATATAGGACTAGGGTGCGTCACATGGGGTCATTGAGTACTTATATAGGACATGGGGGGGGTCACATGGGGTCATTGAGTACTTATATAGGACTAGGGTGGGTCACATGGGGTCATTGATTACTTATATATGACAAGGGGTGGTCAAATAGGGTCATTGAGTACTTATATAGGACATGGGGTGTCACATGGGGTCATTAAGTACTTATATAGGACTAGGGGGGGGTCACATGGGGTCATTGAGTACTTATATAGGACTAGGGTGGGTCACATGGGGTCATTTTGTACTTATATAGGACTAGGGTGGGTCACATGTGGTCATTGATTACTTATATATTACTAGGGTGGGTCACATGGGGTCATTGAGTTCTTATATAGGACTAGGGTGCATCAAATGTGGTCATTGAGTACTTATATAGTACTAGGGGGGTTACATGGGGTCATTGAGTACTTATATAGGACTAGGGTGGGTCACATGGGGTCATTAAGTACTTATATAGGAATAGGGGGGGTCACATGTGATCATTGATTACTTATATAGGAATGGGGTGGGTCACATGGGGCCATTGAGTACTTATATAGGACTAAGGGGTCACATGGGGTCATTGAGTACTTATATAGGACTAGGGTGGGTCACATGGGTCATGGTGTACTTATATATTACTAGGGTAGGTCACATGGGGTCATTGAGTTCTTATATAGGACTAGGGTGCGTCACATTGGTTCATTGAGTTCTTATATATTACTAGGGTTGGTCACATGGGGTCATTGAGTTCTTATATAGGACTAGGGTGCGTCACATGGGGTCATTGAGTACTTATATTGTACTAGGGGGTCACATGGGTTCATTGAGTACTTATATAGGACATGGGGGGGTCACATGGGGTCATTAAGTACTTATATAGGACTAGGGGGGGTCACATGTGGTCTTTGAGTACTTATATAGGACTAGGGTGGGTCACATGGGGTCATTGAGTACTTATATATGACTAAGGGGGGTCACATGGGGTCATTAAGTACTTGTATAGGACTAGGGGGGTCACATGGGGTCATTGAGTACTTATATAGGACTAGGGTGGGTCACATGGGGTCATTGAGTACTTATATAGGAATAGGGTGGGTCGATGAGGTCATTGAGTACTTATATAGGACTAGGGGGGTCACATGGGGTCATTGAGTACTTATATAGGACTAGGGGGTCACATGGGGTCATTGAGTACTTATATAGGACTAGGGTGGGTCACATGGGTCATTGTGTACTTATATATTACTAGGGTGGGTCACATGGGGTCATTGAGTTCTTATATAGGACTAGGGTGCGTCACATTGGGTCATTGAGTACTTATATATTACTAGGGTGGGTCACATGGGGTCATTGAGTTCTTATATAGAACTAGGGTGCGTCACATGGGGTCATTGAGTACTTATATAGTACTAGGGGGGTCACATGGGTTCATTGAGTACTTATATAGGACATGGGGTGATCACATGGGGTCATTAAGTACTTATATAGGACTAGGGGGGGGGTCACATGTGGTCATTGAGTACTTATATAGGACTAGGGTGGCTCACATGGGGTCATTGAGTACTTATATATGACTAGGGGGGGTCACATGGGGTCATTATGTACTTGTATAGGACTAGGGGGGTCACATGGGGTCATTGAGTACTTATATAGGACTAGGGTGGGTCACATGGGGTCATTGAGTACTTATATAGGACTAGGGTGGGTCACATGTGATCATTGAGTACTTATATAGGAATGGGGTGGGTCACATGGGGTCATTGAGTACTTATATAGGACTAGGGTGGGTCACATGGGGTCATTGAGTACTTATATATGACTAGGGGGGGGTCACATGGGGTCATTAAGTACTTGTATAGGACTAGGGGGGTCACATGGGGTCATTGAGTACTTATATAGGACTAGGGTGGGTCACATGGGGTCATTGAGTACTTATATATGACTAGGGGGGGTCACATGGGGTCATTAAGTACTTGTATAGGACTAGGGGGGTCACATGGGGTCATTGAGTACTTATATAGGACTAGGGTGGGTCACATGGGGTCATTGAGTACTTATATAGGAATAGGGTGGGTCGATGGGGTCATTGAGTACTTATATAGGACTAGGGGGGTCACATGGGGTCATTGAGTACTTATATAGGAATAGGGTGGGTCACATGGGGTCATTGAGTACTTATATAGGACTAGGGTGGGTCACATGGGGTCATTGAGTACTTATATAGGAATAGGGTGGGTCGATGGGGTCATTGAGTACTTATATAGGACTAGGGGGGTCACATGGGGTCAATGAGTACTTATATATGACTAGGGGGGGTCACATGGGGTCATTGAGTACTTATATAGGAATAGGGTGGGTCACATGGCGTCATTGAGTACTTATATAGGACATGGGGGGGGTCACATGGGGTCATTGAGTACTTATATATGACTAGGGGGGGTCACATGGGGTCATTAAGTACTTGTATAGGACTAGGGGGGTCACATGTGATCATTGAGTACTTATATAGGAATGGGGTGGGTCACATGGGGTCATTGAGTACTTATATAGGACTAGGGGGTCACATGGGGTCATTGAGTACTTATATAGAACTAGGGTGGGTCACATGGGTCATGGTGTACTTATATATTACTAGGGTAGGTCACATGGGGTCATTGAGTTCTTATATAGGACTAGGGTGCGTCACATTGGGTCAATGAGTTCTTATATATTACTAGGGTGGGTCACATGGGGTCATTGAGTTCTTATATAGGACTAGGGTTCGTCACATGGGGTCATTGAGTACTTATATAGGACATGGGGGGGGTCACATGGGGTCATTGAGTACTTATATAGGACTAGGGTGGGTCACATGGGGTCATTGATTACTTATATATGACTAGGGGTGGTCAAATAGGGTCATTGAGTACTTATATAGGACATGGGGTGTCACATGGGGTCATTAAGTACTTATATAGGACTAGGGGGGGGTCACATGGGGTCATTGAGTACTTATATAGGATATGGGGGGGTCACGTGGGGTCATTGAGTACTTATATAGGACTATAGTGGGTCACATGGGGTCATTAAGTACTTATATAGGAATAGGGGGGGTCACATGTGATCATTGAGTACTTATATAGGAATGGGGTGGGTCACATGGGGCCATTGAGTACTTATATAGGACTAGGGGGTCACATGGGGTCATTGAGTACTTATATAGGACTAGGGTGGGTCACATGGGTCATGGTGTACTTATATATTACTAGGGTAGGTCACATGGGGTCATTGAGTTCTTATATAGGACTAGGGTGCGTCACATTGGTTCATTGAGTTCTTATATATTACTAGGGTTGGTCACATGGGGTCATTGATTTCTTATATAGGACTAGGGTGCGTCACATGGGGTCATTGAGTACTTATATTGTACTAGGGGGGTCACATGGGTTCATTGAGTACTTATATAGGACATGGGGGGGTCACATGGGGTCATTAAGTACTTATATAGGACTAGGGGGGGTCACATGTGGTCTTTGAGTACTTATATAGGACTAGGGTGGGTCACATGGGGTCATTGAGTACTTATATATGACTAGGGGGGGTCACATGGGGTCATTAAGTACTTGTATAGGACTAGGGGGGTCACATGGGGTAATTGAGTTCTTATATAGGACTAGGGTGCGTCACATGGGGTCATTGAGTACTTATATTGTACTAGGGGGGTCACATGGGTTCATTGAGTACTTATATAGGACATGGGGGGGTCACATGGGGTCATTAAGTACTTATATAGGACTAGGGGGGGTCACATGTGGTCTTTGAGTACTTATATAGGACTAGGGTGCGTCACATTGGTTCATTGAGTTCTTATATATTACTAGGGTTGGTCACATGGGGTCATTGAGTTCTTATATAGGACTAGGGTGCGTCACATGGGGTCATTGAGTACTTATATTGTACTAGGGGGGTCACATGGGTTCATTGAGTACTTATATAGGACATGGGGGGGTCACATGGGGTCATTGAGTACTTATATAGGAATAGGGTGGGTCGATGGGGTCATTGAGTACTTATATAGGACTAGGGGGGTCACATGGGGTCATTGAGTACTTATATAGGACTAGGGGGTCACATGGGGTCATTGAGTACTTATATAGGACTAGGGTGGGTCACATGGGTCATTGTGTACTTATATATTACTAGGGTGGGTCACATGGGGTCATTGAGTTCTTATATAGGACTAGGGTGCGTCACATTGGGTCATTGAGTACTTATATATTACTAGGGTGGGTCACATGGGGTCATTGAGTTCTTATATAGAACTAGGGTGCGTCACATGGGGTCATTGAGTACTTATATAGTACTAGGGGGGTCACATGGGTTCATTGAGTACTTATATAGGACATGGGGTGGTCACATGGGGTCATTAAGTACTTATATAGGACTAGGGGGGGGGGGGTCACATGTGGTCATTGAGTACTTATATAGGACTAGGGTGGCTCACATGGGGTCATTGAGTACTTATATATGACTAGGGGGGGTCACATGGGGTCATTATGTACTTGTATAGGACTAGGGGGGTCACATGGGGTCATTGAGTACTTATATAGGACTAGGGTGGGTCACATGGGGTCATTGAGTACTTATATAGGACTAGGGTGGGTCACATGGGGTCATTGAGTACTTATATAGAACTAGGGTGGGTCACATGGGTCATGGTGTACTTATATATTACTAGGGTAGGTCACATGGGGTCATTGAGTTCTTATATAGGACTAGGGTGCGTCACATTGGGTCAATGAGTTCTTATATATGACTAGGGGGGGTCACATGGGGTCATTATGTACTTGTATAGGACTAGGGGGGTCACATGGGGTCATTGAGTACTTATATATGAATGGGGTGGGTCACATGGGGTCATTGAGTACTTATATAGGACTAGGGGGTCACATGGGGTCATTGAGTACTTATATAGAACTAGGGTGGGTCACATGGGTCATGGTGTACTTATATATTACTAGGGTAGGTCACATGGGGTCATTGAGTTCTTATATAGGACTAGGGTGCGTCACATTGGGTCAATGAGTTCTTATATATTACTAGGGTGGGTCACATGGGGTCATTGAGTTCTTATATAGGACTAGGGTGCGTCACATGGGGTCATTGAGTACTTATATAGGACATGGGGGGGGTCACATGGGGTCATTGAGTACTTATATAGGACTAGGGTGGGTCACATGGGGTCATTGATTACTTATATATGACAAGGGGTGGTCAAATAGGGTCATTGAGTACTTATATAGGACATGGGGTGTCACATGGGGTCATTAAGTACTTATATAGGACTAGGGGGGGGTCACATGGGGTCATTGAGTACTTATATAGGACTAGGGTGGGTCACATGGGGTCATTTTGTACTTATATAGGACTAGGGTGGGTCACATGTGGTCATTGATTACTTATATATTACTAGGGTGGGTCACATGGGGTCATTGAGTTCTTATATAGGACTAGGGTGCATCAAATGTGGTCATTGAGTACTTATATAGTACTACGGGGGTTACATGGGGTCATTGAGTACTTATATAGGATATGGGGGGGTCACGTGGGGTCATTGAGTACTTATATAGGACTAGGGTGGGTCACATGGGGTCATTAAGTACTTATATAGGAATAGGGGGGGTCACATGTGATCATTGAGTACTTATATAGGAATGGGGTGGGTCACATGGGGCCATTGAGTACTTATATAGGACTAGGGGGTCACATGGGGTCATTGAGTACTTATATAGGACTAGGGTGGGTCACATGGGTCATGGTGTACTTATATATTACTAGGGTAGGTCACATGGGGTCATTGAGTTCTTATATAGGACTAGGGTGCGTCACATTGGTTCATTGAGTTCTTATATATTACTAGGGTTGGTCACATGGGGTCATTGAGTTCTTATATAGGACTAGGGTGCGTCACATGGGGTCATTGAGTACTTATATTGTACTAGGGGGTCACATGGGTTCATTGAGTACTTATATAGGACATGGGGGGTCACATGGGGTCATTAAGTACTTATATAGGACTAGGGGGGGTCACATGTGGTCTTTGAGTACTTATATAGGACTAGGGTGGGTCACATGGGGTCATTGAGTACTTATATATGACTAAGGGGGGTCACATGGGGTCATTAAGTACTTGTATAGGACTAGGGGGGTCACATGGGGTCATTGAGTACTTATATAGGACTAGGGTGGGTCACATGGGGTCATTGAGTACTTATATAGGAATAGGGTGGGTCGATGAGGTCATTGAGTACTTATATAGGACTAGGGGGGTCACATGGGGTCATTGAGTACTTATATAGGACTAGGGGGTCACATGGGGTCATTGAGTACTTATATAGGACTAGGGTGGGTCACATGGGTCATTGTGTACTTATATATTACTAGGGTGGGTCACATGGGGTCATTGAGTTCTTATATAGGACTAGGGTGCGTCACATTGGGTCATTGAGTACTTATATATTACTAGGGTGGGTCACATGGGGTCATTGAGTTCTTATATAGAACTAGGGTGCGTCACATGGGGTCATTGAGTACTTATATAGTACTAGGGGGGTCACATGGGTTCATTGAGTACTTATATAGGACATGGGGTGGTCACATGGGGTCATTAAGTACTTATATAGGACTAGGGGGGGGGTCACATGTGGTCATTGAGTACTTATATAGGACTAGGGTGGCTCACATGGGGTCATTGAGTACTTATATATGACTAGGGGGGGTCACATGGGGTCATTATGTACTTGTATAGGACTAGGGGGGTCACATGGGGTCATTGAGTACTTATATAGGACTAGGGTGGGTCACATGGGGTCATTGAGTACTTATATAGGACTAGGGTGGGTCACATGTGATCATTGAGTACTTATATAGGAATGGGGTGGGTCACATGGGGTCATTGAGTACTTATATAGGACTAGGGTGGGTCACATGGGGTCATTGAGTACTTATATATGACTAGGGGGGGGTCACATGGGGTCATTAAGTACTTGTATAGGACTAGGGGGGTCACATGGGGTCATTGAGTACTTATATAGGACTAGGGTGGGTCACATGGGGTCATTGAGTACTTATATATGACTAGGGGGGGTCACATGGGGTCATTAAGTACTTGTATAGGACTAGGGGGGTCACATGGGGTCATTGAGTACTTATATAGGACTAGGGTGGGTCACATGGGGTCATTGAGTACTTATATAGGAATAGGGTGGGTCGATGGGGTCATTGAGTACTTATATAGGACTAGGGGGGTCACATGGGGTCATTGAGTACTTATATAGGAATAGGGTGGGTCACATGGGGTCATTGAGTACTTATATAGGACTAGGGGGTCACATGGGGTCATTCAGTACTTATATAGGACTAGGGTGGGTCACATGGGGTCATGGAGTCCTTATATATGACTAGGGTGGGTCACATGGGGTCATTGAGTACTTATATAGGAATAGGGTGGGTCACATGGGGTCATTGAGTACTTATATAGGACATGGAGGGGTCACGTGTGGTGATTGAGTACTTATATAGGACTAGGGTGGGTCACATGGGGTCATTGAGTACTTATATAGGAATAGGGTGGGTCGATGGGGTCATTGAGTACTTATATAGGACTAGGGGGGTCACATGGGGTCAATGAGTACTTATATATGACTAGGGGGGGTCACATGGGGTCATTGAGTACTTATATAGGAATAGGGTGGGTCACATGGCGTCATTGAGTACTTATATAGGACATGGGGGGGGTCACATGGGGTCATTGAGTACTTATATATGACTAGGGGGGGTCACATGGGGTCATTAAGTACTTGTATAGGACTAGGGGGGTCACATGTGATCATTGAGTACTTATATAGGAATGGGGTGGGTCACATGGGGTCATTGAGTACTTATATAGGACTAGGGGTTCACATGGGGTCATTGAGTACTTATATAGAACTAGGGTGGGTCACATGGGTCATGGTGTACTTATATATTACTAGGGTAGGTCACATGGGGTCATTGAGTTCTTATATAGGACTAGGGTGCGTCACATTGGGTCAATGAGTTCTTATATATTACTAGGGTGGGTCACATGGGGTCATTGAGTTCTTATATAGGACTAGGGTGCGTCACATGGGGTCATTGAGTACTTATATAGGACATGGGGGGGGTCACATGGGGTCATTGAGTACTTATATAGGACTAGGGTGGGTCACATGGGGTCATTGATTACTTATATATGACTAGGGGTGGTCAAATAGGGTCATTGAGTACTTATATAGGACATGGGGTGTCACATGGGGTCATTAAGTACTTATATAGGACTAGGGGGGGGTCACATGGGGTCATTGAGTACTTATATAGGATATGGGGGGGTCACGTGGGGTCATTGAGTACTTATATAGGACTATAGTGGGTCACATGGGGTCATTAAGTACTTATATAGGAATAGGGGGGTCACATGTGATCATTGAGTACTTATATAGGAATGGGGTGGGTCACATGGGGCCATTGAGTACTTATATAGGACTAGGGGGTCACATGGGGTCATTGAGTACTTATATAGGACTAGGGTGGGTCACATGGGTCATGGTGTACTTATATATTACTAGGGTAGGTCACATGGGGTCATTGAGTTCTTATATAGGACTAGGGTGCGTCACATTGGTTCATTGAGTTCTTATATATTACTAGGGTTGGTCACATGGGGTCATTGAGTTCTTATATAGGACTAGGGTGCGTCACATGGGGTCATTGAGTACTTATATTGTACTAGGGTGGTCACATGGGTTCATTGAGTACTTATATAGGACATGGGGGGGTCACATGGGGTCATTAAGTACTTATATAGGACTAGGGGGGGTCACATGTGGTCTTTGAGTACTTATATAGGACTAGGGTGGGTCACATGGGGTCATTGAGTACTTATATATGACTAGGGGGGGTCACATGGGGTCATTAAGTACTTGTATAGGACTAGGGGGGTCACATGGGGTCATTGAGTACTTATATAGGACTAGGGTGGGTCACATGGGGTCATTGAGTACTTATATAGGAATAGGGTGGGTCGATGGGGTCATTGAGTACTTATATAGGACTAGGGGTTCACATGGGGTCATTGAGTACTTATATAGGACTAGGGGGTCACATGGGGTCATTGAGTACTTATATAGGACTAGGGTGGGTCACATGGGTCATTGTGTACTTATATATTACTAGGGTGGGTCACATGGGGTCATTGAGTTCTTATATAGGACTAGGGTGCGTCACATTGGGTCATTGAGTACTTATATATTACTAGGGTGGGTCACATGGGGTCATTGAGTTCTTATATAGAACTAGGGTGCGTCACATGGGGTCATTGAGTACTTATATAGTACTAGGGGGGTCACATGGGTTCATTGAGTACTTATATAGGACATGGGGTGGTCACATGGGGTCATTAAGTACTTATATAGGACTAGGGGGGGTCACATGTGGTCATTGAGTACTTATATAGGACTAGGGTGGCTCACATGGGGTCATTGAGTACTTATATATGACTAGGGGGGGTCACATGGGGTCATTATGTACTTGTATAGGACTAGGGGGGTCACATGGGGTCATTGAGTACTTATATAGGACTAGGGTGGGTCACATGGGGTCATTGAGTACTTATATAGGACTAGGGTGGGTCACATGGGGTCATTGAGTACTTATATAGAACTAGGGTGGGTCACATGGGTCATGGTGTACTTATATATTACTAGGGTAGGTCACATGGGGTCATTGAGTTCTTATATAGGACTAGGGTGCGTCACATTGGGTCAATGAGTTCTTATATATTACTAGGGTGGGTCACATGGGGTCATTGAGTTCTTATATAGGACTAGGGTGCGTCACATGGGGTCATTGAGTACTTATATAGGACATGGGGGGGGGGGTCACATGGGGTCATTGAGTACTTATATAGGACTAGGGTGGGTCACATGGGGTCATTGATTACTTATATATGACTAGGGGTGGTCAAATAGGGTCATTGAGTACTTATATAGGACATGGGGTGTCACATGGGGTCATTAAGTACTTATATAGGACTAGGGGGGGGTCACATGGGGTCATTGAGTACTTATATAGGACTAGGGTGGGTCACATGGGGTCATTTTGTACTTATATAGGACTAGGGTGGGTCACATGTGGTCATTGATTACTTATATATTACTAGGGTGGGTCACATGGGGTCATTGAGTTCTTATATAGGACTAGGGTGCATCAAATGTGGTCATTGAGTACTTATATAGTACTAGGGGGGTTACATGGGGTCATTGAGTACTTATATAGGATATGGGGGGGTCACATGTGATCATTGAGTACTTATATAGGAATGGGGTGGGTCACATGGGGCCATTGAGTACTTATATAGGACTAGGGGGTCACATGGGGTCATTGAGTACTTATATAGGACTAGGGTGGGTCACATGGGTCATGGTGTACTTATATATTACTAGGGTAGGTCAAATGGGGTCATTGAGTTCTTATATAGGACTAGGGTGCGTCACATTGGTTCATTGAGTTCTTATATATTACTAGGGTTGGTCACATGGGGTCATTGAGTTCTTATATAGGACTAGGGTGCGTCACATGGGGTCATTGAGTACTTATATTGTACTAGGGGGGTCACATGGGTTCATTGAGTACTTATATAGGACATGGGGGGGTCACATGGGGTCATTAAGTACTTATATAGGACTAGGGGGGGTCACATGTGGTCTTTGAGTACTTATGTAGGACTAGGGTGGGTCACATGGGGTCATTGAGTACTTATATATGACTAGGGGGGGTCACATGGGGTCATTAAGTACTTGTATAGGACTAGGGGGGTCACATGGGGTCATTGAGTACTTATATAGGACTAGGGTGGGTCACATGGGGTCATTGAGTACTTATATAGGAATAGGGTGGGTCGATGGGGTCATTGAGTACTTATATAGGACTAGGGGGGTCACATGGGGTCATTGAGTACTTATATAGGACTAGGGGGTCACATGGGGTCATTGAGTACTTATATAGGACTAGGGTGGGTCACATGGGTCATTGTGTACTTATATATTACTAGGGTGGGTCACATGGGGTCATTGAGTTCTTATATAGGACTAGGGTGCGTCACATTGGGTCATTGAGTACTTATATATTACTAGGGTGGGTCACATGGGGTCATTGAGTTCTTATATAGAACTAGGGTGCGTCACATGGGGTCATTGAGTACTTATATAGTACTAGGGGGGTCACATGGGTTCATTGAGTACTTATATAGGACATGGGGTGGTCACATGGGGTCATTAAGTACTTATATAGGACTAGGGGGGGGGTCACATGTGGTCATTGAGTACTTATATAGGACTAGGGTGGCTCACATGGGGTCATTGAGTACTTATATATGACTAGGGGGGGTCACATGGGGTCATTATGTACTTGTATAGGACTAGGGGGGTCACATGGGGTCATTGAGTACTTATATAGGACTAGGGTGGGTCACATGGGGTCATTGAGTACTTATATAGGACTAGGGTGGGTCACATGGGGTCATTGAGTACTTATATAGGAATAGGGTGGGTCACATGGGGTCATTGAGTACTTATATAGGACATGGAGGGGTCACGTGTGGTCATTGAGTACTTATATAGGACTAGGGTGGGTCACATGGGGTCATTGAGTACTTATATAGGAATAGGGTGGGTCGATGGGGTCATTGAGTACTTATATAGGACTAGGGGGGTCACATGGGGTCAATGAGTACTTATATATGACTAGGGGGGGTCACATGGGGTCATTGAGTACTTATATAGGAATAGGGTGGGTCACATGGGGTCATTGAGTACTTATATAGGACATGGGGGGGGGTCACATGGGGTCATTGAGTACTTATATAGGACTAGGGTGGGTCACATGGGGTCATTGATTACTTATATATGACTAGGGGTGGTCAAATAGGGTCATTGAGTACTTATATAGGACATGGGGTGTCACATGGGGTCATTAAGTACTTATATAGGACTAGGAGGGGGTCACATGGGGTCATTGAGTACTTATATAGGACTAGGGTGGGTCACATGGGGTCATTTTGTACTTATATAGGACTAGGGTGGGTCACATGTGGTCATTGATTACTTATATATTACTAGGGGGGGTCACATGTGATCATTGAGTACTTATATAGGAATGGGGTGGGTCACATGGGGTCATTGAGTACTTATATAGGACTAGGGTGGGTCACATGGGGTCATTGAGTACTTATATATGACTATGGGGGGTCACATGGGGTCATTAAGTACTTGTATAGGACTAGGGGGGTCACATGGGGTCATTGAGTACTTATATAGGACTAGGGTGGGTCACATGGGGTCATTTTGTACTTATATAGGACTAGGGTCGGTCACATGTGGTCATTGATTACTTATATATTACTAGGGGGGGTCACATGTGATCATTGAGTACTTATATAGGAATGGGGTGGGTCACATGGGGTCATTGAGTACTTATATAGGACTAGGGTGGGTCACATGGGGTCATTGAGTACTTATATATGACTAGGGGGGGTCACATGGGGTCATTAAGTACTTGTATAGGACTAGGGGGGTCACATGGGGTCATTGAGTACTTATATAGGACTAGGGTGGGTCACATGGGGTCATTGAGTACTTATATAGGAATAGGGTGCGTCACATTGGGTCATTGAGTACTTATAAATTACTAGGGTGGGTCACATGGGATCATTGAGTTCTTATATAGGACTAGGGTGCGTCACATGGGGTCATTGAGAACTTATATAGTACTAGGGGGGTCACATGTGTTCATTGAGTACTTATATAGGACATGGGGGGTCACATGGGGTCATTAAGTACTTATATAGGACTAGGGGGGGGGTCACATGTGGTCATTGAGTACTTATATAGGACTAGGGGGGTCACATGGGGTCATTGAGTACTTATATATGACTAGGGGGGGGGGGGTCACATGGGGTCATTGAGTACTTATATAGGACTAGGGTGGGTCACATGGGGTCATTTTGTACTTATATAGGACTAGGGTGGTTCACATGGGTCATTGTGTACTTATATATTACTAGGGTGGGTCAGATGGGGTCATTGAGTTCTTATATAGGACTAGGTTGCGTCACATTGGGTCATTGAGTACTTATATATTACTAGGGTGGGTCACATGGGGTCATTGAGTTCTTATATAGGACTAGGGTGCGTCACATGGGGTCATTGAGTACTTATATAGTACTAGGGGGGTCACATGGGTTCATTGAGTACTTATATAGGACATGGGGGGGTCACATGGGGTCATTAATTACATATATAGGACTAGGGGGGGGGTCACATGTGGTCATTGAGTACTTATATAGGACTAGGGTGGGTCACATGGGGTCATTGAGTACTTATATAGTACTAAGGGGGTCACATGGGTTCATTGAGTACTTATATAGGACATGGGGGGGTCACATGGGGTCATTAATTACATATATAGGACTAGGGGGGGGGTCACATGTGGTCATTGAGTACTTATATAGGACTAGGGTGGGTCACATGGGGTCATTGATTACTTATATATGACTAGGGGTGGTCAAATAGGGTCATTGAGTACTTATATAGGACATGGGATGTCACATAGGGGTCATTAAGTACTTATATAGGACTAGGGGGGGGTCACATGGGGTCATTGAGTACTTATATAGGACTAGGGTGGGTCACATGGGGTCATTTTGTACTTATATAGGAGTAGGGTGGGTCACATGTGGTCATTGATTACTTATATATGACTAGGGGTGGTCAAAGAGGGTCATTGAGTACTTATATAGGACATGGGGTGTCACATAGGGGTCATTAAGTACTTATATAGGACTAGGGGGGGGTCACATGGGGTCATTGAGTACTTATATAGGACTAGGGTGGGTCACATGGGGTCATTTTGTACTTATATAGGACTAGGGTGGGTCACATGTGGTCATTGATTACTTATATATTACTAGGGGGGGTCACATGTGATCATTGAGTACTTATATAGGAATGGGGTGGGTCACATGGGGTCATTGAGTACTTATATAGGACATGGAGGGGTCACGTGTGGTCATTGAGTACTTATATAACACTAGGGTGGGTCACATGGGGTCATTGAGTACTTATATAGGAATAGGGTGGGTCGATGGGGTCATTGAGTACTTATATAGGACTAGGGGGGTCACATGGGGTCAATGAGTACTTATATATGACTAGGGGGGGTCACATGGGGTCATTGAGTACTTATATAGGAATAGGGTGGGTCACATGGGGTCATTGAGTACTTATATAGGACATGGGGGGGGGGTCACATGGGGTCATTGAGTACTTATATAGGACTAGGGTGGGTCACATGGGGTCATTGAGTTCTTATATAGGACTAGGGTGCGTCACATAGGGTCATTGAGTACTTATATATTACTAGGGTGGGTCACATGGGGTCATTGAGTTCTTATATAGAACTAGGGTGCGTCACATGGGGTCATTGAGTACTTATATAGTACTAGGGGGGTCACATGGGTTCATTGAGTACTTATATAGGACAAGGGGTGGTCACATGGGGTCATTAAGTACTTATATAGGACTAGGGGGGGGGGGTCACATGTGGTCATTGAGTACTTATATAGGACTAGGGTGGCTCACATGGGGTCATTGAGTACTTATATATGACTAGGGGGGGTCACATGGGGTCATTATGTACTTGTATAGGACTAGGGGGGTCACATGGGGTCATTGAGTACTTATATAGGACTAGGGTGGGTCACATGGGGTCATTGAGTACTTATATAGGACTAGGGTGGGTCACATGGGGTCATTGAGTACTTATATAGAACTAGGGTGGGTCACATGGGTCATGGTGTACTTATATATTACTAGGGTAGGTCACATGGGGTCATTGAGTTCTTATATAGGACTAGGGTGCGTCACATTGGGTCAATGAGTTCTTATATATGACTAGGGGGGGTCACATGGGGTCATTATGTACTTGTATAGGACTAGGGGGGTCACATGGGGTCATTGAGTACTTATATATGAATGGGGTGGGTCACATGGGGTCATTGAGTACTTATATAGGACTAGGGGGTCACATGGGGTCATTGAGTACTTATATAGAACTAGGGTGGGTCACATGGGTCATGGTGTACTTATATATTACTAGGGTAGGTCACATGGGGTCATTGAGTTCTTATATAGGACTAGGGTGCGTCACATTGGGTCAATGAGTTCTTATATATTACTAGGGTGGGTCACATGGGGTCATTGAGTTCTTATATACGACTAGGGTGCGTCACATGGGGTCATTGAGTACTTATATAGGACATGGGGGGGGTCACATGGGGTCATTGAGTACTTATATAGGACTAGGGTGGGTCACATGGGGTCATTGATTACTTATATATGACTAGGGGTGGTCAAATAGGGTCATTGAGTACTTATATAGGACATGGGGTGTCACATGGGGTCATTAAGTACTTATATAGGACTAGGGGGGGGTCACATGGGGTCATTGAGTACTTATATAGGACTAGGGTGGGTCACATGGGGTCATTTTGTACTTATATAGGACTAGGGTGGGTCACATGTGGTCATTGATTACTTATATATTACTAGGGTGGGTCACATGGGGTCATTGAGTTCTTATATAGGACTAGGGTGCATCAAATGTGGTCATTGAGTACTTATATAGTACTAGGGGGGTTACATGGGGTCATTGAGTACTTATATAGGATATGGGGGGGTCACGTGGGGTCATTGAGTACTTATATAGGACTAGGGTGGGTCACATGGGGTCATTAAGTACTTATATAGGAATAGGGGGGGTCACATGTGATCATTGAGTACTTATATAGGAATGGGGTGGGTCACATGGGGCCATTGAGTACTTATATAGGACTAGGGGGTCACATGGGGTCATTGAGTACTTATATAGGACTAGGGTGGGTCACATGGGTCATGGTGTACTTATATATTACTAGGGTAGGTCACATGGGGTCATTGAGTTCTTATATAGGACTAGGGTGCGTCACATTGGTTCATTGAGTTCTTATATATTACTAGGGTTGGTCACATGGGGTCATTGAGTTCTTATATAGGACTAGGGTGCGTCACATGGGGTCATTGAGTACTTATATTGTACTAGGGGGGTCACATGGGTTCATTGAGTACTTATATAGGACATGGGGGGGTCACATGGGGTCATTAAGTACTTATATAGGACTAGGGGGGGTCACATGTGGTCTTTGAGTACTTATATAGGACTAGGGTGGGTCACATGGGGTCATTGAGTACTTATATATGACTAGGGGGGGTCACATGGGGTCATTAAGTACTTGTATAGGACTAGGGGGGTCACATGGGGTCATTGAGTACTTATATAGGACTAGGGTGGGTCACATGGGGTCATTGAGTACTTATATAGGAATAGGGTGGGTCGATGGGGTCATTGAGTACTTATATAGGGAAAGGGGGGTCACATGGGGTCATTGAGTACTTATATAGGACTAGGGGGTCACATGGGGTCATTGAGTACTTATATAGGACTAGGGTGGGTCACATGGGTCATTGTGTACTTATATATTACTAGGGTGGGTCACATGGGGTCATTGAGTTCTTATATAGGACTAGGGTGCGTCACATTGGGTCATTGAGTACTTATATATTACTAGGGTGGGTCACATGGGGTTATTGAGTTCTTATATAGAACTAGGGTGCGTCACATGGGGTCATTGAGTACTTATATAGTACTAGGGGGGTCACATGGGTTCATTGAGTACTTATATAGGACATGGGGTGGTCACATGGGGTCATTAAGTACTTATATAGGACTAGGGGGGGGGTCACATGTGGTAATTGAGTACTTATATAGGACTAGGGTGGCTCACATGGGGTCATTGAGTACTTATATATGACTAGGGGGGGTCACATGGGGTCATTATGTACTTGTATAGGACTAGGGGGGTCACATGGGGTCATTGAGTACTTATATAGGACTAGGGTGGGTCACATGGGGTCATTGAGTACTTATATAGGACTAGGGTGGGTCACATGGGGTCATTGAGTACTTATATAGGAATAGGGTGGGTCACATGGGGTCATTGAGTACTTATATAGGACATGGAGGGGTCACGTGTGGTCATTGAGTACTTATATAGGACTAGGGTGGGTCACATGGGGTCATTGAGTACTTATATAGGAATAGGGTGGGTCGATGGGGTCATTGAGTACTTATATAGGACTAGGGGGGTCACATGGGGTCAATGAGTACTTATATATGACTAGGGGGGGTCACATGGGGTCATTGAGTACTGATATAGGAATAGGGTGGGTCACATGGGGTCATTGAGTACTTATATAGGACATGGGGGGGGGGGTCACATGGGGTCATTGAGTACTTATATAGGACTAGGGTGGGTCACATGGGGTCATTGATTACTTATATATGACTAGGGGTGGTCAAATAGGGTCATTGAGTACTTATATAGGACATGGGGTGTCACATGGGGTCATTAAGTACTTATATAGGACTAGGAGGGGGTCACATGGGGTCATTGAGTACTTATATAGGACTAGGGTGGGTCACATGGGGTCATTTTGTACTTATATAGGACTAGGGTGGGTCACATGTGGTCATTGATTACTTATATATTACTAGGGGGGGTCACATGTGATCATTGAGTACTTATATAGGAATGGGGTGGGTCACATGGGGTCATTGAGTACTTATATAGGACTAGGGTGGGTCACATGGGGTCATTGAGTACTTATATATGACTAGGGGGGGTCACATGGGGTCATTAAGTACTTGTATAGGACTAGGGGGGTCACATGGGGTCATTGAGTACTTATATAGGACTAGGGTGGGTCACATGGGGTCATTTTGTACTTATATAGGACTAGGGTCGGTCACATGTGGTCATTGATTACTTATATATTACTAGGGGGGGTCACATGTGATCATTGAGTACTTATATAGGAATGGGGTGGGTCACATGGGGTCATTGAGTACTTATATAGGACTAGGGTGGGTCACATGGGGTCATTGAGTACTTATATATGACTAGGGGGGGTCACATGGGGTCATTAAGTACTTGTATAGGACTAGGGGGGTCACATGGGGTCATTGAGTACTTATATAGGACTAGGGTGGGTCACATGGGGTCATTGAGTACTTATATAGGAATAGGGTGCGTCACATTGGGTCATTGAGTACTTATAAATTACTAGGGTGGGTCACATGGGATCATTGAGTTCTTATATAGGACTAGGGTGCGTCACATGGGGTCATTGAGAACTTATATAGTACTAGGGGGGTCACATGTGTTCATTGAGTACTTATATAGGACATGGGGGGTCACATGGGGTCATTAAGTACTTATATAGGACTAGGGGGGGGTCACATGTGGTCATTGAGTACTTATATAGGACTAGGGGGGTCACATGGGGTCATTGAGTACTTATATATGACTAGGGGGGGGGGGTCACATGGGGTCATTGAGTACTTATATATGACTAGGGTGGGTCACATGGGGTCATTTTGTACTTATATAGGACTAGGGTGGGTCACATGGGTCATTGTGTACTTATATATTACTAGGGTGGGTCAGATGGGGTCATTGAGTTCTTATATAGGACTAGGTTGCGTCACATTGGGTCATTGAGTACTTATATATTACTAGGGTGGGTCACATGGGGTCATTGAGTTCTTATATAGGACTAGGGTGCGTCACATGGGGTCATTGAGTACTTATATAGTACTAGGGGGGTCACATGGGTTCATTGAGTACTTATATAGGACATAGGGGGGTCACATGGGGTCATTAATTACATATATAGGACTAGGGGGGGGTCACATGTGGTCATTGAGTACTTATATTGGACTAGGGTGGGTCACATGGGGTCATTGAGTACTTATATAGTACTTGGGGGGTCACATGGGTTCATTGAGTACTTATATAGGACATGGGGGGGTCACATGGGGTCATTAATTACATATATAGGACTAGGGGGGGGTCACATGTGGTCATTGAGTACTTATATAGGACTAGGGTGGGTCACATGGGGTCATTGATTACTTATATATGACTAGGGGTGGTCAAATAGGGTCATTGAGTACTTATATAGGACATGGGGTGTCACATAGGGGTCATTAAGTACTTATATAGGACTAGGGGGGGGTCACATGGGGTCATTGAGTACTTATATAGGACTAGGGTGGGTCACATGGGGTCATTTTGTACTTATATAGGAGTAGGGTGGGTCACATGTGGTCATTGATTACTTATATATGACTAGGGGTGGACAAATAGGGTCATTGAGTACTTATATAGGACATGGGGTGTCACATAGGGGTCATTAAGTACTTATATAGGACTAGGGGGGGGTCACATGGGGTCATTGAGTACTTATATAGGACTAGGGTGGGTCACATGGGGTCATTTTGTACTTATATAGGACTAGGGTGGGTCACATGTGGTCATTGATTACTTATATATTACTAGGGGGGGTCACATGTGATCATTGAGTACTTATATAGGAATGGGGTGGGTCACATGGGGTCATTGAGTACTTATATAGGACATGGAGGGGTCACGTGTGGTCATTGAGTACTTATATAACACTAGGGTGGGTCACATGGGGTCATTGAGTACTTATATAGGAATAGGGTGGGTCGATGGGGTCATTGAGTACTTATATAGGACTAGGGGGGTCACATGGGGTCAATGAGTACTTATATATGACTAGGGGGGGTCACATGGGGTCATTGAGTACTTATATAGGAATAGGGTGGGTCACATGGGGTCATTGAGTACTTATATAGGACATGGGGGGGGGGGGTCACATGGGGTCATTGAGTACTTATATAGGACTAGGGTGGGTCACATGGGGTCATTGAGTTCTTATATAGGACTAGGGTGCGTCACATTGGGTCATTGAGTACTTATATATTACTAGGGTGGGTCACATGGGGTCATTGAGTTCTTATATAGAACTAGGGTGCGTCACATGGGGTCATTGAGTACTTATATAGTACTAGGGGGGTCACATGGGTTCATTGAGTACTTATATAGGACATGGGGTGGTCACATGGGGTCATTAAGTACTTATATAGGACTAGGGGGGGGGTCACATGTGGTCATTGAGTACTTATATAGGACTAGGGTGGCTCACATGGGGTCATTGAGTACTTATATATGACTAGGGTGGGTCACATGGGGTCATTATTTACTTGTATAGGACTAGGGGGGTCACATGGGGTCATTGAGTACTTATATAGGACTAGGGTGGGTCACATGGGGTCATTGAGTACTTATATAGGACTAGGGTGGGTCACATGGGGTCATTGAGTACTTATATAGAACTAGGGTGGGTCACATGGGTCATGGTGTACTTATATATTACTAGGGTAGGTCACATGGGGTCATTGAGTTCTTATATAGGACTAGGGTGCGTCACATTGGGTCAATGAGTTCTTATATATGACTAGGGGGGGTCACATGGGGTCATTATGTACTTGTATAGGACTAGGGGGGTCACATGGGGTCATTGAGTACTTATATATGAATGGGGTGGGTCACATGGGGTCATTGAGTACTTATATAGGACTAGGGGGTCACATGGGGTCATTGAGTACTTATATAGAACTAGGGTGGGTCACATGGGTCATGGTGTACTTATATATTACTAGGGTAGGTCACATGGGGTCATTGAGTTCTTATATAGGACTAGGGTGCGTCACATTGGGTCAATGAGTTCTTATATATTACTAGGGTGGGTCACATGGGGTCATTGAGTTCTTATATACGACTAGGGTGCGTCACATGGGGTCATTGAGTACTTATATAGGACATGGGGGGGGTAACATGGGGTCATTGAGTACTTATATAGGACTAGGGTGGGTCACATGGGGTCATTGATTACTTATATATGACTAGGGGTGGTCAAATAGGGTCATTGAGTACTTATATAGGACTAGGGGGTCACATGGGGTCATTGAGTACTTATATAGGACTAGGGTGGGTCACATGGGTCATTGTGTACTTATATATTACTAGGGTGGGTCACATGGGGTCATTGAGTTCTTATATAGGACTAGGGTGCGTCACATTGGGTCATTGAGTACTTATATATTACTAGGGTGGGTCACATGGGGTCATTGAGTTCTTATATAGAACTAGGGTGCGTCACATGGGGTCATTGAGTACTTATATAGTACTAGGGGGGTCACATGGGTTCATTGAGTACTTATATAGGACATGGGGTGGTCACATGGGGTCATTAAGTACTTATATAGGACTAGGGGGGGGGTCACATGTGGTCATTGAGTACTTATATAGGACTAGGGTGGCTCACATGGGGTCATTGAGTACTTATATATGACTAGGGGGGGTCACATGGGGTCATTATGTACTTGTATAGGACTAGGGGGGTCACATGGGGTCATTGAGTACTTATATAGGACTAGGGTGGGTCACATGGGGTCATTGAGTACTTATATAGGACTAGGGTGGGTCACATGGGGTCATTGAGTACTTATATAGGAATAGGGTGGGTCACATGGGGTCATTGAGTACTTATATAGGACATGGAGGGGTCACGTGTGGTCATTGAGTACTTATATAGGACTAGGGTGGGTCACATGGGGTCATTGAGTACTTATATAGGAATAGGGTGGGTCGATGGGGTCATTGAGTACTTATATAGGACTAGGGGGGTCACATGGGGTCAATGAGTACTTATATATGACTAGGGGGGGTCACATGGGGTCATTGAGTACTTATATAGGAATAGGGTGGGTCACATGGGGTCATTGAGTACTTATATAGGACATGGGGGGGGGGTCACATGGGGTCATTGAGTACTTATATAGGACTAGGGTGGGTCACATGGGGTCATTGATTACTTATATATGACTAGGGGTGGTCAAATAGGGTCATTGAGTACTTATATAGGACATGGGGTGTCACATGGGGTCATTAAGTACTTATATAGGACTAGGAGGGGGTCACATGGGGTCATTGAGTACTTATATAGGACTAGGGTGGGTCACATGGGGTCATTTTGTACTTATATAGGACTAGGGTGGGTCACATGGGGTCATTGAGTACTTATATAGGAATAGGGTGGGTCGATGTGGTCATTGAGTACTTATATAGGACTAGGGGGGTCACATGGGGTCATTGAGTACTTATATAGGAATAGGGTGGGTCACATGGGGTCATTGAGTACTTATATAGGACTAGGGGGTCACATGGGGTCATTCAGTACTTATATAGGACTAGGGTGGGTCACATGGGGTCATGGAGTACTTATATATGACTAGGGTGGGTCACATGGGGTCATTGAGTACTTATATAGGAATAGGGTGTGTCACATGGGGTCATTGAGTACTTATATAGGACATGGAGGGGTCACGTGTGGTGATTGAGTACTTATATAGGACTAGGGTGGGTCACATGGGGTCATTGAGTACTTATATAGGAATAGGGTGGGTCGATGGGGTCATTGAGTACTTATATAGGACTAGGGGGGTCACATGGGGTCAATGAGTACTTATATATGACTAGGGGGGATCACATGGGGTCATTGAGTACTTATATAGGAATAGGGTGGGTCACATGGCGTCATTGAGTACTTATATAGGACATGGGGGGGGTCACATGGGGTCATTGAGTACTTATATAGGACTAGGGTGGGTCACATGGGGTCATTGATTACTTATATATGACTAGGGGTGGTTAAATAGGGTCATTGAGTACTTATATAGGACATGGGGTGTCACATGGGGTTATTAAGTACTTATATAGGACTAGGGGGGGGGGTCACATGGGGTCATTGAGTACTTATATAGGACTAGGGTGGGTCACATGGGGTCATTTTGTACTTATATAGGACTAGGGTCGGTCACATGTGGTCATTGATTACTTATATATTACTAGGGGGGGTCACATGTGATCATTGAGTACTTATATAGGAATGGGGTGGGTCACATGGGGTCATTGAGTACTTATATAGGACTAGGGTGGGTCACATGGGGTCATTGAGTACTTATATATGACTAGGGGGGGTCACATGGGGTCATTAAGTACTTGTATAGGACTAGGGGGGTCACATGGGGTCATTGAGTACTTATATAGGACTAGGGTGGGTCACATGGGGTCATTGAGTACTTATATAGGAATAGGGTGCGTCACATTGGGTCATTGAGTACTTATAAATTACTAGGGTGGGTCACATGGGATCATTGAGTTCTTATATAGGACTAGGGTGCGTCACATGGGGTCATTGAGAACTTATATAGTACTAGGGGGGTCACATGTGTTCATTGAGTACTTATATAGGACATGGGGGGTCACATGGGGTCATTAAGTACTTATATAGGACTAGGGGGGGGGTCACATGTGGTCATTGAGTACTTATATAGGAATAGGGGGGTCACATGGGGTCATTGAGTACTTATATAGGACTAGGGTGGGTCACATGGGGTCATTTTGTACTTATATAGGACTAGGGTGGGTCACATGGGTCATTGTGTACTTATATATTACTAGGGTGGGTCAGATGGGGTCATTGAGTTCTTATATAGGACTAGGTTGCGTCACATTGGGTCATTGAGTACTTATATATTACTAGGGTGGGTCACATGGGGTCATTGAGTTCTTATATAGGACTAGGGTGCGTCACATGGGGTCATTGAGTACTTATATAGTACTAGGTGGGTCACATGGGTTCATTGAGTACTTATATAGGACATGGGGGGGTCACATGGGGTCATTAATTACATATATAGGACTAGGGGGGGGTCACATGTGGTCATTGAGTACTTATATAGGACTAGGGTGGGTCACATGGGGTCATTGAGTACTTATATAGGACATGGAGGGGTCACGTGTGGTCATTGAGTACTTATATAGGACTAGGGTGGGTCACATGGGGTCATTGAGTACTTATATAGGAATAGGGTGGGTCGATGGGGTCATTGAGTACTTATATAGGACTAGGGGGGTCACATGGGGTCATTGAGTTCTTATATAGGACTAGGGTGCGTCACATGGGGTCATTGAGTACTTATATAGTACTAGGGGGTCACATGGGTTCATTGAGTACTTATATAGGACATGGGGGGGTCACATGGGGTCATTAATTACATATATAGGACTAGGGGGGGGTCACATGTGGTCATTGAGTACTTATATAGGACTAGGGTGGGTCACATGGGGTCATTGATTACTTATATATGACTAGGGGTGGTCAAATAGGGTCATTGAGTACTTATATAGGACATGGGGTGTCACATAGGGGTCATTAAGTACTTATATAGGACTAGGGGGGGGTCACATGGGGTCATTGAGTACTTATATAGGACTAGGGTGGGTCACATGGGGTCATTTTGTACTTATATAGGAGTAGGGTGGGTCACATGTGGTCATTGATTACTTATATATGACTAGGGGTGGTCAAATAGGGTCATTGAGTACTTATATAGGACATGGGGTGTCACATAGGGGTCATTAAGTACTTATATAGGACTAGGGGGGGGTCACATGGGGTCATTGAGTACTTATATAGGACTAGGGTGGGTCACATGGGGTCATTTTGTACTTATATAGGACTAGGGTGGGTCACATGTGGTCATTGATTACTTATATATTACTAGGGGGGGTCACATGTGATCATTGAGTACTTATATAGGAATGGGGTGGGTCACATGGGGTCATTGAGTACTTATATAGGACTAGGGTGGGTCACATGGGGTCATTGAGTACTTATATATGACTAGGGGGGGTCACATGGGGTCATTAAGTACTTGTATAGGACTAGGGGGGTCACATGGGGTCATTGAGTACTTATATAGGACTAGGGAGGGTCACATGGGGTCATTGAGTACTTATATAGGACTAGGGTGGGTCACATGGGGTCATTGAGTACTTATATATTACTAGGGTGGGTCAGATGGGGTCATTGAGTTCTTATATAGGACTAGGTTGCGTCACATGGGGTCATTGAGAACTTATATAGTACTAGGGGGGTCACATGTGTTCATTGAGTACTTATATAGGACATGGGGGGTCACATGGGGTCATTAAGTACTTATATAGGACTAGGGGGGGGTCACATGTGGTCATTGAGTACTTATATAGGACTAGGGGGGTCACATGGGGTCATTGAGTACTTATATATGACTAGGGGGGGGGGGGGGGTCACATGGGGTCATTGAGTACTTATATAGGACTAGGGTGGGTCACATGGGGTCATTTTGTACTTATATAGGACTAGGGTGGGTCACATGGGTCATTGTGTACTTATATATTACTAGGGTGGGTCAGATGGGGTCATTGAGTTCTTATATAGGACTAGGTTGCGTCACATTGGGTCATTGAGTACTTATATATTACTAGGGTGGGTCACATGGGGTCATTGAGATCTTATATAGGACTAGGGTGCGTCACATGGGGTCATTGGGTACTTATATAGTACTAGGGGGGTCACATGGGTTCATTGAGTACTTATATAGGACATGGGGGGGTCACATGGGGTCATTAATTACATATATAGGACTAGGGGGGGGTCACATGTGGTCATTGAGTACTTATATAGGACTAGGGTGGGTCACATGGGGTCATTGAGTACTTATATAGGACATGGGGGGGGTCACATGGGGTCATTGAGTACTTATATAGGACTAGGGTGGGTCACATGGGGTCATTTTGTACTTATATAGGAATAGGGTGGGTCACATGTGGTCATTTTGTACTTATATAGGAATAGGGTGGGTCACATGTGGTCATTGATTACTTATATATTACTAGGGTGGGTCACATGGGGTCATTGAGTTCTTATATAGGACTAGGGTGCATCAAATGTGGTCATTGAGTACTTATATAGTACTAGGGGGGTTACATGGGGTCATTGAGTACTTATATAGGATATGGGGGGGTCACGTGGGGTCATTGAGTACTTATATAGGACTAGGGTGGGTCACATGGGGTCATTAAGTACTTATATAGGAATAGGGGGGGTCACATGTGATCATTGAGTACTTATATAGGAATGGGGTGGGTCACATGGGGCCATTGAGTACTTATATAGGACTAGGGGGTCACATGGGGTCATTGAGTACTTATATAGGACTAGGGTGGGTCACATGGGTCATGGTGTACTTATATATTACTAGGGTAGGTCACATGGGGTCATTGAGTTCTTATATAGGACTAGGGTGCGTCACATTGGTTCATTGAGTTCTTATATATTACTAGGGTTGGTCACATGGGGTCATTGAGTTCTTATATAGGACTAGGGTGCGTCACATGGGGTCATTGAGTACTTATATTGTACTAGGGGGGTCACATGGGTTCATTGAGTACTTATATAGGACATGGGGGGGTCACATGGGGTCATTAAGTACTTATATAGGACTAGGGGGGGTCACATGTGGTCTTTGAGTACTTATATAGGACTAGGGGGGGTCACATGGGGTCATTGAGTACTTATATATGACTAGGGGGGGTCACATGGGGTCATTAAATACTTGTATAGGACTAGGGGGGTCACATGGGGTCATTGAGTACTTATATAGGACTAGGGTGGGTCACATGGGGTCATTGAGTACTTATATAGGAATAGGGTGGGTCGATGGGGTCATTGAGTACTTATATAGGACTAGGGGGGTCACATGGGGTCATTGAGTACTTATATAGGACTAGGGTGGGTCACATGGGGTCATTGAGTACTTATATATGACTAGGGGGGGTCACATGGGGTCATTAAGTACTTGTATAGGACTAGGGGGGTCACATGGGGTCATTGAGTACTTATATAGTACTAGGGGGGTCACATGGGTTCATTGAGTACTTATATGGGACATGGGGGGGTCACATGGGGTCATTAATTACATATATAGGACTAGGGGGGGGTCACATGTGGTCATTGAGTACTTATATAGGACTAGGGTGGGTCACATGGGGTCATTGAGTACTTATATAGGACATGGAGGGGTCACGTGTGGTCATTGAGTACTTATATAGGACTAGGGTGGGTCACATGGGGTCATTGAGTACTTATATAGGAATAGGGTGGGTCGATGGGGTCATTGAGTACTTATATAGGACTAGGGGGGTCACATGGGGTCATTGAGTTCTTATATAGGACTAGGGTGCGTCACATGGGGTCATTGAGTACTTATATAGTACTAGGGGGGTCACATGGGTTCATTGAGTACTTATATAGGACATGGGGGGGTCACATGGGGTCATTAATTACATATATAGGACTAGGGGGGGGGTCACATGTGGTCATTGAGTACTTATATAGGACTAGGGTGGGTCACATGGGGTCATTGATTACTTATATATGACTAGGGGTGGTCAAATAGGGTCATTGAGTACTTATATAGGACATGGGGTGTCACATAGGGGTCATTAAGTACTTATATAGGACTAGGGGGGGGTCACATGGGGTCATTGAGTACTTATATAGGACTAGGGTGGGTCACATGGGGTCATTTTGTACTTATATAGGAGTAGGGTGGGTCACATGTGGTCATTGATTACTTATATATGACTAGGGGTGGTCAAATAGGGTCATTGAGTACTTATATAGGACATGGGGTGTCACATAGGGGTCATTAAGTACTTATATAGGACTAGGGGGGGGTCACATGGGGTCATTGAGTACTTATATAGGACTAGGGTGGGTCACATGGGGTCATTTTGTACTTATATAGGACTAGGGTGGGTCACATGTGGTCATTGATTACTTATATATTACTAGGGGGGGTCACATGTGATCATTGAGTACTTATATAGGAATGGGGTGGGTCACATGGGGTCATTGAGTACTTATATAGGACTAGGGTGGGTCACATGGGGTCATTGAGTACTTATATATGACTAGGGGGGGTCACATGGGGTCATTAAGTACTTGTATAGGACTAGGGGGGTCACATGGGGTCATTGAGTACTTATATAGGACTAGGGAGGGTCACATGGGGTCATTGAGTACTTATATAGGACTAGGGTGGGTCACATGGGGTCATTGAGTACTTATATATTACTAGGGTGGGTCAGATGGGGTCATTGAGTTCTTATATAGGACTAGGTTGCGTCACATGGGGTCATTGAGAACTTATATAGTACTAGGGGGGTCACATGTGTTCATTGAGTACTTATATAGGACATGGGGGGTCACATGGGGTCATTAAGTACTTATATAGGACTAGGGGGGGGTCACATGTGGTCATTGAGTACTTATATAGGACTAGGGGGGTCACATGGGGTCATTGAGTACTTATATATGACTAGGGGGGGGGGGTCACATGGGGTCATTGAGTACTTATATAGGACTAGGGTGGATCACATGGGGTCATTTTGTACTTATATAGGACTAGGGTGGGTCACATGGGTCATTGTGTACTTATATATTACTAGGGTGGGTCAGATGGGGTCATTGAGTTCTTATATAGGACTAGGTTGCGTCACATTGGGTCATTGAGTACTTATATATTACTAGGGTGGGTCACATGGGGTCATTGAGATCTTATATAGGACTAGGGTGCGTCACATGGGGTCATTGGGTACTTATATAGTACTAGGGGGGTCACATGGGTTCATTGAGTACTTATATAGGACATGGGGGGGTCACATGGGGTCATTAATTACATATATAGGACTAGGGGGGGGTCACATGTGGTCATTGAGTACTTATATAGGACATGGGGGGGGTCACATGGGGTCATTGAGTACTTATATAGGACTAGGGTGGGTCACATGGGGTCATTGATTACTTATATATGACTAGGGGTGGTCAAATAGGGTCATTGAGTACTTATATAGGACATGGGGTGTCACATGGGGTCATTAAGTACTTATATAGGACTAGGGGGGGGGGTCACATGGGGTCATTGTGTACTTATATAGGACTAGGGTGGGTCACATGGGGTCATTGAGTACTTATATATGACTAGGGGGGGTCACATGGGGTCATTAAGTACTTGTATAGGACTAGGGGGGTCACATGGGGTCATTGAGTACTTATATAGGACTAGGGAGGGTCACATGGGGTCATTGAGTACTTATATAGGACTAGGGTGGGTCACATGGGGTCATTGAGTACTTATATATTACTAGGGTGGGTCAGATGGGGTCATTGAGTTCTTATATAGGACTAGGTTGCGTCACATGGGGTCATTGAGAACTTATATAGTACTAGGGGGGTCACATGTGTTCATTGAGTACTTATATAGGACATGGGGGGTCACATGGGGTCATTAAGTACTTATATAGGACTAGGGGGGGGTCACATGTGGTCATTGAGTACTTATATAGGACTAGGGGGGTCACATGGGGTCATTGAGTACTTATATATGACTAGGGGGGGGGGGTCACATGGGGTCATTGAGTACTTATATAGGACTAGGGTGGATCACATGGGGTCATTTTGTACTTATATAGGACTAGGGTGGGTCACATGGGTCATTGTGTACTTATATATTACTAGGGTGGGTCAGATGGGGTCATTGAGTTCTTATATAGGACTAGGTTGCGTCACATTGGGTCATTGAGTACTTATATATTACTAGGGTGGGTCACATGGGGTCATTGAGATCTTATATAGGACTAGGGTGCGTCACATGGGGTCATTGGGTACTTATATAGTACTAGGGGGGTCACATGGGTTCATTGAGTACTTATATAGGACATGGGGGGGTCACATGGGGTCATTAATTACATATATAGGACTAGGGGGGGGTCACATGTGGTCATTGAGTACTTATATAGGACATGGGGGGGGTCACATGGGGTCATTGAGTACTTATATAGGACTAGGGTGGGTCACATGGGGTCATTGATTACTTATATATGACTAGGGGTGGTCAAATAGGGTCATTGAGTACTTATATAGGACATGGGGTGTCACATGGGGTCATTAAGTACTTATATAGGACTAGGGGGGGGGGTCACATGGGGTCATTGTGTACTTATATAGGACTAGGGTGGGTCACATGGGGTCATTTTGTACTTATATAGGAATAGGGTGGGTCACATGTGGTCATTGATTACTTATATATTACTAGGGTGGGTCACATGGGGTCATTGAGTTCTTATATAGGACTAGGGTGCATCAAATGTGGTCATTGAGTACTTATATAGTACTAGGGGGGTTACATGGGGTCATTGAGTACTTATATAGGATATGGGGGGGTCACGTGGGGTCATTGAGTACTTATATAGGACTAGGGTGGGTCACATGGGGTCATTAAGTACTTATATAGGAATAGGGGGGGTCACATGTGATCATTGAGTACTTATATAGGAATGGGGTGGGTCACATACGGCCATTGAGTACTTATATAGGACTAGGGGGTCACATGGGGTCATTGAGTACTTATATAGGACTAGGGTGGGTCACATGGGTCATGGTGTACTTATATATTACTAGGGTAGGTCACATGGGGTCATTGAGTTCTTATATAGGACTAGGGTGCGTCACATTGGGTCATTGAGTACTTATATAGGAATAGGGTGGGTCGATGGGGTCATTGAGTACTTATATAGGACTAGGGGGGTCACATGGGGTCATTGAGTACTTATATAGTACTAGGGGGGTCACATGGGTTCATTGAGTACTTATATAGGACATGGGGGGGTCACATGGGGTCATTAATTACATATATAGGACTAGGGGGGGGTCACATGTGGTCATTGAGTACTTATATAGGACTAGGGTGGGTCACATGGGGTCATTGAGTACTTATATAGGACATGGAGGGGTCACGTGTGGTCATTGAGTACTTATATAGGACTAGGGTGGGTCACATGGGGTCATTGAGTACTTATATAGGAATAGGGTGGGTCGATGGGGTCATTGAGTACTTATATAGGACTAGGGGGGTCACATGGGGTCATTGAGTTCTTATATAGGACTAGGGTGCGTCACATGGGGTCATTGAGTACTTATATAGTACTAGGGGGGTCACATGGGTTCATTGAGTACTTATATAGGACATGGGGGGGTCACATGGGGTCATTAATTACATATATAGGACTAGGGGGGGGGGTCACATGTGGTCATTGAGTACTTATATAGGACTAGGGTGGGTCACATGGGGTCATTGATTACTTATATATGACTAGGGGTGGTCAAATAGGGTCATTGAGTACTTATATAGGACATGGGGTGTCACATAGGGGTCATTAAGTACTTATATAGGACTAGGGGGGGTCACATGGGGTCATTGAGTACTTATATAGGACTAGGGTGGGTCACATGGGGTCATTTTGTACTTATATAGGAGTAGGGTGGGTCACATGTGGTCATTGATTACTTATATATGACTAGGGGTGGTCAAATAGGGTCATTGAGTACTTATATAGGACATGGGGTGTCACATAGGGGTCATTAAGTACTTATATAGGACTAGGGGGGGTCACATGGGGTCATTGAGTACTTATATAGGACAAGGGTGGGTCACATGGGGTCATTTTGTACTTATATAGGACTAGGGTGGGTCACATGTGGTCATTGATTACTTATATATTACTAGGGGGGGTCACATGTGATCATTGAGTACTTATATAGGAATGGGGTGGGTCACATGGGGTCATTGAGTACTTATATAGGCCTAGGGTGGGTCACATGGGGTCATTGAGTACTTATATATGACTAGGGGGGGTCACATGGGGTCATTAAGTACTTGTATAGGACTAGGGGGGTCACATGGGGTCATTGAGTACTTATATAGGACTAGGGTGGGTCACATGGGGTCATTGAGTACTTATATAGGACTAGGGTGGGTCACATGGGGTCATTGAGTACTTATATATGACTAGGGGGGGTCACATGGGGTCATTAAGTACTTGTATAGGACTAGGGGGGTCACATGGGGTCATTGAGTACTTATATAAGACTAGGGTGGGTCACATGGGGTCATTGAGTACTTATATAGGAATAGGGTGCGTCACATGGGGTCATTGAGTTCTTATATAGAACTAGGGTGCGTCACATGGGGTCATTGAGTACTTATATTGTACTAGGGGGGTCACATGGGTTCATTGAGTACTTATATAGGACATGGGGGGGTCACATGGGGTCATTAAGTACTTATATAGGACTAGGGGGGGTCACATGTGGTCTTTGAGTACTTATATAGGACTAGGGTGGGTCACATGGGGTCATTGAGTACTTATATATGACTAGGGGGGGTCACATGGGGTCATTAAGTACTTGTATAGGACTAGGGGGGTCACATGGGGTCATTGAGTACTTATATAGGACTAGGGTGGGTCACATGGGGTCATTGAGTACTTATATAGGAATAGGGTGGGTCGAAGGGGTCATTGAGTACTTATATAGGACTAGGGGGGTCACATGGGGTCATTGAGTACTTATATAGGAATAGGGTGGGTCACATGGGGTCATTGAGTACTTATATAGGACTAGGGGGTCACATGGGGTCATTGAGTACTTATATAGGACTAGGGTGGGTCACATGGGTCATTGTGTACTTATATATTACTAGGGTGGGTCACATGGGGTCATTGAGTTCTTATATAGGACTAGGGTGCGTCACATTGGGTCATTGAGTACTTATATATTACTAGGGTGGGTCACATGGGGTCATTGAGTTTTTATATAGAACTAGGGTGCGTCACATGGGGTCATTGAGTACTTATATAGTACTAGGGGGGTCACATGGGTTCATTGAGTACTTATATAGGACATGGGGTGGTCACATGGGGTCATTAAGTACTTATATAGGACTAGGGGGGGGTCACATGTGGTCATTGAGTACTTATATAGGACTAGGGTGGCTCACATGGGGTCATTGAGTACTTATATATGACTAGGGGGGGTCACATGGGGTCATTAAGTACTTGTATAGGACTAGGGGGGTCACATGGGGTCATTAAGTACTTGTATAGGACTAGGGGGGTCACATGGGGTCATTGAGTTCTTATATAGGACTAGGGTGCGTCACATTGGGTCATTGAGTACTTATATATTACTAGGGTGGGTCACATGGGGTCATTGAGTTTTTATATAGAACTAGGGTGCGTCACATGGGGTCATTGAGTACTTATATATTACTAGGGTGGGTCACATGGGGTCATTGAGTTTTTATATAGAACTAGGGTGCGTCACATGGGGTCATTGAGTACTTATATAGTACTAGGGGGGTCACATGGGGTCATTGAGTACTTATATAGGACTAGGGTGGGTCACATGGGGTCATTGAGTACTTATATAGGACTAGGGTGGGTCACATGGGGTCATTGAGTACTTATATATGACTAGGGGGGGTCACATGGGGTCATTAAGTACTTGTATAGGACTAGGGGGGTCACATGGGGTCATTGAGTACTTATATAGGAATAGGGTGCGTCACATTGGGTCATTGAGTACTTATATATTACTAGGGTGGGTCACATGGGATCATTGAGTTCTTATATAGGACTAGGGTGCGTTACATGGGGTCATTGAGAACTTATATAGTACTAGGGGGGTCACATGTGTTCATTGAGTACTTATATAGGACATGGGGGGTCACATGGGGTCATTAAGTACTTATATAGGACTAGGGGGGGGGGGGTCACATGTGGTCAGTGAGTACTTATATAGGACTAGGGGGGTCACATGGGGTCATTGAGTACTTATATATGACTAGGGGGGGGGGTCACATGGGGTCATTGAGTACTTATATAGGACTAGGGTGGGTCACATGGGGTCATTTAGTACTTATATAGGACTAGGGTGGGTCACATGGGTCATTGTGTACTTATATATTACTAGGGTGGGTCAGATGGGGTCATTGAGTTCTTATATAGGACAAGGTTGCGTCACATTGGGTCATTGAGTACTTATATATTACTAGGGTGGGTCACATGGGGTCATTGAGATCTTATATAGGACTAGGGTGCGTCACATGGGGTCATTGGGTACTTATATAGTACTAGGGGGGTCACATAGGTTCATTGAGTACTTATATAGGACATGGGGGGGTCACATGGGGTCATTAATTACATATATAGGACTAGGGGGGGGTCACATGTGGTCATTGAGTACTTACATAGGACTAGGGTGGGTCACATGGGGTCAATGAGTACTTATATATGACTAGGGGGGGTCACATGGGGTCATTGAGTACTTATATAGGAATAGGGTGGGTCACATGGGGTCATTGAGTACTTATATAGGACATGGGGGGGGGGGTCACATGGGGTCATTGAGTACTTATATAGGACATGGGGTTTCACATGGGGTCATTAAGTACTTATATAGGACTAGGGGGGGGTCACATGGGGTCATTGAGTACTTATATAGGACTAGGGTGGGTCACATGGGGTCATTTTGTACTTATATAGGACTAGGGTGGGTCACATGTGGTCATTGATTACTTATATATTACTAGGGTGGGTCACATGGGGTCATTGAGTTCTTATATAGGACTAGGGTGCGTCAAATGTGGTCATTGAGTACTTATATAGTACTAGGGGGGTTACATGGGGTCATTGAGTACTTATATAGGATATGGGGGGGTCACGTGGGGTCATTGAGTACTTAAATAGGACTAGGGTGGGTCACATGGGGTCATTAAGTACTTATATAGGAATAAGGGGGGTCACATGTGATCATTGAGTACTTATATAGGAATGGGGTGGGTCACATGGGGTCATTGAGTACTTATATAGGACTAGGGGGTCACATGGGGTCATTGAGTACTTATATAGAACTAGGGTGGGTCACATGGGTCATGGTGTACTTATATATTACTAGGGTAGGTCACATGGGGTCAATGAGTTCTTATATAGGACTAGGGTGCGTCACATTGGGTCATTGAGTTCTTATATATTACTAGGGTGGGTCACATGGGGTCATTGAGTTCTTATATAGGACTAGGGTGCGTCACATGGGGTCATTGAGTACTTATATAGTACTAGGGGGGTCACATGGGTTCATTGAGTACTTATATAGGACATGGGGGGGTCACATGGGGTCATTAAGTACTTATATAGGACTAGGGGGGGTCACATGTGGTCATTGAGTACTTATATAGGACTAGGGTGGGTCACATGGGGTCATTGAGTACTTATATATGACTAAGGGGGTCACATGGGGTCATTAAGTACTTGTATAGGACTAGGGGGGTCACATGGGGTCATTGAGTACTTATATAGGACTAGGGTGGGTCACATGGGGTCATTGAGTACTTATATAGGAATAGGGTGCGTCGATGGGGTCATTGAGTACTTATATAGGACTAGGGGGGTCACATGGGGTCATTGAGTATTTATATAGGAATAGGGTGGGTCACATGGGGTCATTGAGTACTTATATAGGACTATGGGGTCACATGGGGTCATTGCGTACTTATATAGGACTAGGGTGGGTCACATGGGTCATTGTGTACTTATATATTACTAGGGTGGGTCACATGGGGTCATTGAGTTCTTATATAGGACTAGGGTGCGTCACATTAGTTCATTGAGTACTTATATATTACTAGGGTGGGTCACATGGGGTCATTGAGTTCTTATATAGGACTAGGGTGCGTCACATGGGGTCATTGAGTACTTATATAGTACTAGGGGGGTCACATGGGTTCATTGAGTACTTATATAGGACATGGGGGGGTCACATGGGGTCATTGAGTACTTATATATGACTAGGGGGGGTCACATGGGGTCATTGAGTACTTATATAGGACTAGGGTGGGTCACATGGGGTCATATTGTACTTATATAGGACTAGGGTGGGTCACATGGGTCATTGTGTACTTATATATTACTAGGGTGGGTCAGATGGGGTCATTGAGTTCTTATATAGGACTAGGTTGCGTCACATTGGGTCATTGAGTACTTATATATTACTAGGGTGGGTCACATGGTGTCATTGAGTTCTTATATAGGACTAGGGTGCGTCACATGGGGTCATTGAGTACTTATATAGTACTAGGGGGGTCACATGGGTTCATTGAGTACTTATATAGGACATGTGGGGGTCACATGGGGTCATTATTTATATATATAGGACTAGGGGGGGGGTCACATGTGGTCATTGAGTACTTATATAGGACTAGGGTTGGTCACATGGGGTCATTGAGTACTTATATAGGACATGGAGGGGTCACGTGTGGTCATTCAGTACTTATATAGGACTAGGGTGGGTCACATGGGGTCATTGAGTACTTATATAGGAATAGGGTGGGTCGATGGGGTCATTGAGTACTTATATAAGACTAGGGGGGTCACATGGGGTCAATGAGTACTTATATATGACTAGGGGGGGTTCCATGGGGTCATTGAGTACTTATATAGGAATAGGGTGGGTCACATGGGGTCATTGAGTACTTATATAGGACATGGGGGGGGTCACATGGGGTCATTGAGTACTTATATAGGACATGGGGTTTCACATGGGGTCATTAAGTACTTATATAGGACTAGGGGGGGGTCACATGGGGTCATTGAGTACTTATATAGGACTAGGGTGGGTCACATGGGGTCATTTTGTACTTATATAGGACTAGGGTGGGTCACATGTGGTCATTGATTACTTATATATTACTAGGGTGGGTCACATGGGGTCATTGAGTTCTTATATAGGACTAGGGTGCGTCAAATGTGGTCATTGAGTACTTATATAGTACTAGGGGGGTTACATGGGGTCATTGAGTACTTATATAGGATATGGGGGGGTCACGTGGGGTCATTGAGTACTTATATATGACTAGGGGGGGTCACATGGGGTCATTAAGTACTTGTATAGGACTAGGGGGGTCACATGGGGTCATTGAGTACTTATATAGGACTAGGGTGGGTCACATGGGGTCATTGATTACTTATATATGACTAGGGGTGGTCAAATAGGGTCATTGAGTACTTATATAGGACATGGGGTGTCACATGGGGTCATTAAGTACTTATATAGGACTAGGGGGGGGTCACATGGGGTCATTGAGTACTTATATAGGATATGGGGGGGTCACGTGGGGTCATTGAGTACTTATATAGGACTATAGTGGGTCACATGGGGTCATTAAGTACTTATATAGGAATAGGGGGGGTCACATGTGATCATTGAGTACTTATATAGGAATGGGGTGGGTCACATGGGGCCATTGAGTACTTATATAGGACTAGGGGGTCACATGGGGTCATTGAGTACTTATATAGGACTAGGTTGGGTCACATGGGTCATGGTGTACTTATATATTACTAGGGTAGGTCACATGGGGTCATTGAGTTCTTATATAGGACTAGGGTGCGTCACATTGGTTCATTGAGTTCTTATATATTACTAGGGTTGGTCACATGGGGTCATTGAGTTCTTATATAGGACTAGGGTGCGTCACATGGGGTCATTGAGTACTTATATTGTACTAGGGGGGTCACATGGGTTCATTGAGTACTTATATAGGACATGGGGGGGTCACATGGGGTCATTAAGTACTTATATAGGACTAGGGGGGGTCACATGTGGTCTTTGAGTACTTATATAGGACTAGGGTGGGTCACATGGGGTCATTGAGTACTTATATATGACTAGGGGGGGTCACATGGGGTCATTAAGTACTTGTATAGGACTAGGGGGGTCACATGGGGTCATTGAGTACTTATATAGGACTAGGGTGGGTCACATGGGGTCATTGAGTACTTATATAGGAATAGGGTGGGTCGATGGGGTCATTGAGTACTTATATAGGACTAGGGGGGTCACATGGGGTCATTGAGTACTTATATAGGACTAGGGGGTCACATGGGGTCATTGAGTACTTATATAGGACTAGGGTGGGTCACATGGGTCATTGTGTACTTATATATTACTAGGGTGGGTCACATGGGGTCATTGAGTTCTTATATAGGACTAGGGTGCGTCACATTGGGTCATTGAGTACTTATATATTACTAGGGTGGGTCACATGGGGTCATTGAGTTCTTATATAGAACTAGGGTGCGTCACATGGGGTCATTGAGTACTTATATAGTACTAGGGGGGTCACATGGGTTCATTGAGTACTTATATAGGACATGGGGTGGTCACATGGGGTCATTAAGTACTTATATAGGACTAGGGGGGGGGGTCACATGTGGTCATTGAGTACTTATATAGGACTAGGGTGGCTCACATGGGGTCATTGAGTACTTATATATGACTAGGGGGGGTCACATGGGGTCATTATGTACTTGTATAGGACTAGGGGGGTCACATGGGGTCATTGAGTACTTATATAGGACTAGGGTGGGTCACATGGGGTCATTGAGTACTTATATAGGACTAGGGTGGGTCACATGGGGTCATTGAGTACTTATATAGAACTAGGGTGGGTCACATGGGTCATGGTGTACTTATATATTACTAGGGTAGGTCACATGGGGTCATTGAGTTCTTATATAGGACTAGGGTGCGTCACATTGGGTCAATGAGTTCTTATATATGACTAGGGGGGGTCACATGGGGTCATTATGTACTTGTATAGGACTAGGGGGGTCACATGGGGTCATTGAGTACTTATATATGAATGGGGTGGGTCACATGGGGTCATTGAGTACTTATATAGGACTAGGGGGTCACATGGGGTCATTGAGTACTTATATAGAACTAGGGTGGGTCACATGGGTCATGGTGTACTTATATATTACTAGGGTAGGTCACATGGGGTCATTGAGTTCTTATATAGGACTAGGGTGCGTCACATTGGGTCAATGAGTTCTTATATATTACTAGGGTGGGTCACATGGGGTCATTGAGTTCTTATATAGGACTAGGGTGCGTCACATGGGGTCATTGAGTACTTATATAGGACATGGGGGGGGGTCACATGGGGTCATTGAGTACTTATATAGGACTAGGGTGGGTCACATGGGGTCATTGATTACTTATATATGACTAGGGGTGGTCAAATAGGGTCATTGAGTACTTATATAGGACATGGGGTGTCACATGGGGTCATTAAGTACTTATATAGGACTAGGGGGGGGTCACATGGGGTCATTGAGTACTTATATAGGACTAGGGTGGGTCACATGGGGTCATTTTGTACTTATATAGAACTAGGGTGGGTCACATGTGGTCATTGATTACTTATATATTACTAGGGTGGGTCACATGGGGTCATTGAGTTCTTATATAGGACTAGGGTGCATCAAATGTGGTCATTGAGTACTTATATAGTACTAGGGGGGTTACATGGGGTCATTGAGTACTTATATAGGATATGGGGGGGTCACGTGGGGTCATTGAGTACTTATATAGGACTAGGGTGGATCACATGGGGTCATTAAGTACTTATATAGGAATAGGGGGGGTCACATGTGATCATTGAGTACTTATATAGGAATGGGGTGGGTCACATGGGGCCATTGAGTACTTATATAGGACTAGGGGGTCACATGGGGTCATTGAGTACTTATATAGGACTAGGGTGGGTCACATGGGTCATGGTGTACTTATATATTACTAGGGTAGGTCACATGGGGTCATTGAGTTCTTATATAGGACTAGGGTGCGTCACATTGGTTCATTGAGTTCTTATATATTACTAGGGTTGGTCACATGGGGTCATTGAGTTCTTATATAGGACTAGGGTGCGTCACATGGGGTCATTGAGTACTTATATTGTACTAGGGGGGTCACATGTGTTCATTGAGTACTTATATAGGACATGGGGGGGTCACATGGGGTCATTAAGTACTTATATAGGACTAGGGGGGGTCACATGTGGTCTTTGAGTACTTATATAGGACTAGGGTGGGTCACATGGGGTCATTGAGTACTTATATATGACTAGGGGGGGTCACATGGGGTCATTAAGTACTTGTATAGGACTAGGGGGGTCACATGGGGTCATTGAGTACTTATATAGGACTAGGGTGGGTCACATGGGGTCATTGAGTACTTATATAGGAATAGGGTGGGTCGATGGGGTCATTGAGTACTTATATAGGACTAGGGGGGTCACATGGGGTCATTGAGTACTTATATAGGACTAGGGGGTCACATGGGGTCATTGAGTACTTATATAGGACTAGGGTGGGTCACATGGGTCATTGTGTACTTATATATTACTAGGGTGGGTAACATGGGGTCATTGAGTTCTTATATAGGACTAGGGTGCGTCACATTGGGTCATTGAGTACTTATATATTACTAGGGTGGGTCACATGGGGTCATTGAGTTCTTATATAGAACTAGGGTGCGTCACATGGGGTCATTGAGTACTTATATAGTACTAGGGGGGTCACATGGGTTCATTGAGTACTTATATAGGACATGGGGTGGTCACATGGGGTCATTAAGTACTTATATAGGACTAGGGGGGGGGTCACATGTGGTCATTGACTACTTATATAGGACTAGGGTGGCTCACATGGGGTCATTGAGTACTTATATATGACTAGGGGGGGTCACATGGGGTCATTATGTACTTGTATAGGACTAGGGGGGTCACATGGGGTCATTGAGTACTTATATAGGACTAGGGTGGGTCACATGGGGTCATTGAGTACTTATATAGGACTAGGGTGGGTCACATGGGGTCATTGAGTACTTATATAGGAATAGGGTGGGTCACAAGGGGTCATTGAGTACTTATATAGGACATGGAGGGGTCACGTGTGGTCATTGAGTACTTATATAGGACTAGGGTGGGTCACATGGGGTCATTGAGTACTTATATAGGAATAGGGTGGGTCGATGGGGTCATTGAGTACTTATATAGGACTAGGGGGGTCACATGGGGTCAATGAGTACTTATATATGACTAGGGGGGGTCACATGGGGTCATTGAGTACTTATATAGGAATAGGGTGGGTCACATGGGGTCATTGAGTACTTATATAGGACATGGGGGGGGGGGGGGTCACATGGGGTCATTGAGTACTTATATAGGACTAGGGTGGGTCACATGGGGTCATTGATTACTTATATATGACTAGGGGTGGTCAAATAGGGTCATTGAGTACTTATATAGGACATGGGGTGTCACATGGGGTCATTAAGTACTTATATAGGACTAGGAGGGGGTCACATGGGGTCATTGAGTACTTATATAGGACTAGGGTGGGTCACATGGGGTCATTTTGTACTTATATAGGACTAGGGTGGGTCACATGTGGTCATTGATTACTTATATATTACTAGGGGAGGTCACATGTGATCATTGAGTACTTATATAGGACTAGGGGGGTCACATGGGGTCATTGAGTACTTATATAGGACTAGGGGGTCACATGGGGTCATTGAGTACTTATATAGGACTAGGGTGGGTCACATGGGTCATTGTGTACTTATATATTACTAGGGTGGGTCACATGGGGTCATTGAGTTCTTATATAGGACTAGGGTGCGTCACATTGGGTCATTGAGTACTTATATATTACTAGGGTGGGTCACATGGGGTCATTGAGTTCTTATATAGAACTAGGGTGCGTCACATGGGGTCATTGAGTACTTATATAGTACTAGGGGGGTCACATGGGTTCATTGAGTACTTATATAGGACATGGGGTGGTCACATGGGGTCATTAAGTACTTATATAGGACTAGGGGGGGGGTCACATGTGGTCATTGAGTACTTATATAGGACTAGGGTGGCTCACATGGGGTCATTGAGTACTTATATATGACTAGGGGGGGTCACATGGGGTCATTATGTACTTGTATAGGACTAGGGGGGTCACATGGGGTCATTGAGTACTTATATAGGACTAGGGTGGGTCACATGGGGTCATTGAGTACTTATATAGGACTAGGGTGGGTCACATGGGGTCATTGAGTACTTATATAGAACTAGGGTGGGTCACATGGGTCATGGTGTACTTATATATTACTAGGGTAGGTCACATGGGGTCATTGAGTTCTTATATAGGACTAGGGTGCGTCACATTGGGTCAATGAGTTCTTATATATGACTAGGGGGGGTCACATGGGGTCATTATGTACTTGTATAGGACTAGGGGGATCACATGGGGCCATTGAGTACTTATATATGAATGGGGTGGGTCACATGGGGTCATTGAGTACTTATATAGGACTAGGGGGTCACATGGGGTCATTGAGTACTTATATAGAACTAGGGTGGGTCACATGGGTCATGGTGTACTTATATATTACTAGGGTAGGTCACATGGGGTCATTGAGTTCTTATATAGGACTAGGGTGGGTCACATGGGGTCATTGAGTACTTATATAGGAATAGGGTGGGTCGATGGGGTCATTGAGTACTTATATAGGACTAGGGGGGTCACATGGGGTCAATGAGTACTTATATATGACTAGGGGGGGTCACATGGGGTCATTGAGTACTTATATAGGAATAGGGTGGGTCACATGGGGTCATTGAGTACTTATATAGGACATGGGGGGGGGGGGGTCACATGGGGTCATTGAGTACTTATATAGGACTAGGGTGGGTCACATGGGGTCATTGATTACTTATATATGACTAGGGGTGGTCAAATAGGGTCATTGAGTACTTATATAGGACATGGGGTGTCACATGGGGTCATTAAGTACTTATATAGGACTAGGAGGGGGTCACATGGGGTCATTGAGTACTTATATAGGACTAGGGTGGGTCACATGGGGTCATTTTGTACTTATATAGGACTAGGGTGGGTCACATGTGGTCATTGATTACTTATATATTACTAGGGGAGGTCACATGTGATCATTGAGTACTTATATAGGACTAGGGGGGTCACATGGGGTCATTGAGTACTTATATAGGACTAGGGGGTCACATGGGGTCATTGAGTACTTATATAGGACTAGGGTGGGTCACATGGGTCATTGTGTACTTATATATTACTAGGGTGGGTCACATGGGGTCATTGAGTTCTTATATAGGACTAGGGTGCGTCACATTGGGTCATTGAGTACTTATATATTACTAGGGTGGGTCACATGGGGTCATTGAGTTCTTATATAGAACTAGGGTGCGTCACATGGGGTCATTGAGTACTTATATAGTACTAGGGGGGTCACATGGGTTCATTGAGTACTTATATAGGACATGGGGTGGTCACATGGGGTCATTAAGTACTTATATAGGACTAGGGGGGGGGTCACATGTGGTCATTGAGTACTTATATAGGACTAGGGTGGCTCACATGGGGTCATTGAGTACTTATATATGACTAGGGGGGGTCACATGGGGTCATTATGTACTTGTATAGGACTAGGGGGGTCACATGGGGTCATTGAGTACTTATATAGGACTAGGGTGGGTCACATGGGGTCATTGAGTACTTATATATGACTAGGGGTGGTCAAATAGGGTCATTGAGTACTTATATAGGACATGGGGTGTCACATGGGGTCATTAAGTACTTATATAGGACTAGGAGGGGGTCACATGGGGTCATTGAGTACTTATATAGGACTAGGGTGGGTCACATGGGGTCATTTTGTACTTATATAGGACTAGGGTGGGTCACATGTGGTCATTGATTACTTATATATTACTAGGGGAGGTCACATGTGATCATTGAGTACTTATATAGGACTAGGGGGGTCACATGGGGTCATTGAGTACTTATATAGGACTAGGGGGTCACATGGGGTCATTGAGTACTTATATAGGACTAGGGTGGGTCACATGGGTCATTGTGTACTTATATATTACTAGGGTGGGTCACATGGGGTCATTGAGTTCTTATATAGGACTAGGGTGCGTCACATTGGGTCATTGAGTACTTATATATTACTAGGGTGGGTCACATGGGGTCATTGAGTTCTTATATAGAACTAGGGTGCGTCACATGGGGTCATTGAGTACTTATATAGTACTAGGGGGGTCACATGGGTTCATTGAGTACTTATATAGGACATGGGGTGGTCACATGGGGTCATTAAGTACTTATATAGGACTAGGGGGGGGGTCACATGTGGTCATTGAGTACTTATATAGGACTAGGGTGGCTCACATGGGGTCATTGAGTACTTATATATGACTAGGGGGGGTCACATGGGGTCATTATGTACTTGTATAGGACTAGGGGGGTCACATGGGGTCATTGAGTACTTATATAGGACTAGGGTGGGTCACATGGGGTCATTGAGTACTTATATAGGACTAGGGTGGGTCACATGGGGTCATTGAGTACTTATATAGAACTAGGGTGGGTCACATGGGTCATGGTGTACTTATATATTACTAGGGTAGGTCACATGGGGTCATTGAGTTCTTATATAGGACTAGGGTGCGTCACATTGGGTCAATGAGTTCTTATATATGACTAGGGGGGGTCACATGGGGTCATTATGTACTTGTATAGGACTAGGGGGATCACATGGGGTCATTGAGTACTTATATATGAATGGGGTGGGTCACATGGGGTCATTGAGTACTTATATAGGACTAGGGGGTCAAATGGGGTCATTGAGTACTTATATAGAACTAGGGTGGGTCACATGGGTCATGGTGTACTTATATATTACTAGGGTAGGTCACATGGGGTCATTGAGTTCTTATATAGGACTAGGGTGCGTCACATTGGGTCAATGAGTTCTTATATATTACTAGGGTGGGTCACATGGGGTCATTGAGTTCTTATATAGGACTAGGGTGCGTCACATGGGGTCATTGAGTACTTATATAGGACATGGGGGGGGTCACATGGGGTCATTGAGTACTTATATAGGACTAGGGTGGGTCACATGGGGTCATTGATTACTTATATATGACTAGGGGTGGACAAATAGGGTCATTGAGTACTTATATAGGACATGGGGTGTCACATGGGGTCATTAAGTACTTATATAGGACTAGGGGGGGGTCACATGGGGTCATTGAGTACTTATATAGGACTAGGGTGGGTCACATGGGGTCATTTTGTACTTATATAGAACTAGGGTGGGTCACATGTGGTCATTGATTACTTATATATTACTAGGGTGGGTCACATGGGGTCATTGAGTTCTTATATAGGACTAGGGTGCATCAAATGTGGTCATTGAGTACTTATATAGTACTAGGGGGGTTACATGGGGTCATTGAGTACTTATATAGGATATGGGGGGGTCACGTGGGGTCATTGAGTACTTATATAGGACTAGGGTGGGTCACATGGGGTCATTAAGTACTTATATAGGAATAGGGGGGGTCACATGTGATCATTGAGTACTTATATAGGAATGGGGTGGGTCACATGGGGCCATTGAGTACTTATATAGGACTAGGGGGTCACATGGGGTCATTGAGTACTTATATAGGACTAGGGTGGGTCACATGGGTCATGGTGTACTTATATATTACTAGGGTAGGTCACATGGGGTCATTGAGTTCTTATATAGGACTAGGGTGCGTCACATTGGTTCATTGAGTTCTTATATATTACTAGGGTTGGTCACATGGGGTCATTGAGTTCTTATATAGGACTAGGGTGCGTCACATGGGGTCATTGAGTACTTATATTGTACTAGGGGGGTCACATGGGTTCATTGAGTACTTATATAGGACATGGGGGGGTCACATGGGGTCATTAAGTACTTATATAGGACTAGGGGGGGTCACATGGGGTCATTGAGTACTTATATAGGACTAGGGTGGGTCACATGGGTCATTGTGTACTTATATATTACTAGGGTGGGTCACATGGGGTCATTGAGTTCTTATATAGGACTAGGGTGCGTCACATTGGGTCATTGAGTACTTATATATTACTAGGGTGGGTCACATGGGGTCATTGAGTTCTTATATAGAACTAGGGTGCGTCACATGGGGTCATTGAGTACTTATATAGTACTAGGGGGGTCACATGGGTTCATTGAGTACTTATATAGGACATGGGGTGGTCACATGGGGTCATTAAGTACTTATATAGGACTAGGGGGGGGGTCACATGTGGTCATTGAGTACTTATATAGGACTAGGGTGGCTCACATGGGGTCATTGAGTACTTATATATGACTAGGGGGGGTCACATGGGGTCATTATGTACTTGTATAGGACTAGGGGGGTCACATGGGGTCATTGAGTACTTATATAGGACTAGGGTGGGTCACATGGGGTCATTGAGTACTTATATAGGACTAGGGTGGGTCACATGGGGTCATTGAGTACTTATATAGAACTAGGGTGGGTCACATGGGTCATGGTGTACTTATATATTACTAGGGTAGGTCACATGGGGTCATTGAGTTCTTATATAGGACTAGGGTGCGTCACATTGGGTCAATGAGTTCTTATATATGACTAGGGGGGGTCACATGGGGTCATTATGTACTTGTATAGGACTAGGGGGATCACATGGGGTCATTGAGTACTTATATATGAATGGGGTGGGTCACATGGGGTCATTGAGTACTTATATAGGACTAGGGGGTCACATGGGGTCATTGAGTACTTATATAGAACTAGGGTGGGTCACATGGGTCATGGTGTACTTATATATTACTAGGGTAGGTCACATGGGGTCATTGAGTTCTTATATAGGACTAGGGTGCGTCACATTGGGTCAATGAGTTCTTATATATTACTAGGGTGGGTCACATGGGGTCATTGAGTTCTTATATAGGACTAGGGTGCGTCACATGGGGTCATTGAGTACTTATATAGGACATGGGGGGGGTCACATGGGGTCATTGAGTACTTATATAGGACTAGGGTGGGTCACATGGGGTCATTGATTACTTATATATGACTAGGGGTGGACAAATAGGGTCATTGAGTACTTATATAGGACATGGGGTGTCACATGGGGTCATTAAGTACTTATATAGGACTAGGGGGGGGTCACATGGGGTCATTGAGTACTTATATAGGACTAGGGTGGGTCACATGGGGTCATTTTGTACTTATATAGAACTAGGGTGGGTCACATGTGGTCATTGATTACTTATATATTACTAGGGTGGGTCACATGGGGTCATTGAGTTCTTATATAGGACTAGGGTGCATCAAATGTGGTCATTGAGTACTTATATAGTACTAGGGGGGTTACATGGGGTCATTGAGTACTTATATAGGATATGGGGGGGTCACGTGGGGTCATTGAGTACTTATATAGGACTAGGGTGGGTCACATGGGGTCATTAAGTACTTATATAGGAATAGGGGGGGTCACATGTGATCATTGAGTACTTATATAGGAATGGGGTGGGTCACATGGGGCCATTGAGTACTTATATAGGACTAGGGGGTCACATGGTGTCATTGAGTACTTATATAGGACTAGGGTGGGTCACATGGGTCATGGTGTACTTATATATTACTAGGGTAGGTCACATGGGGTCATTGAGTTCTTATATAGGACTAGGGTGCGTCACATTGGTTCATTGAGTTCTTATATATTACTAGGGTTGGTCACATGGGGTCATTGAGTTCTTATATAGGACTAGGGTGCGTCACATGGGGTCATTGAGTACTTATATTGTACTAGGGGGGTCACATGGGTTCATTGAGTACTTATATAGGACATGGGGGGGTCACATGGGGTCATTAAGTACTTATATAGGACTAGGGGGGGTCACATGTGGTCTTTGAGTACTTATATAGGACTAGGGTGGGTCACATGGGGTCATTGAGTACTTATATATGACTAGGGGGGGTCACATGGGGTCATTAAGTACTTGTATAGGACTAGGGGGGTCACATGGGGTCATTGAGTACTTATATAGGACTAGGGTGGGTCACATGGGGTCATTGAGTACTTATATAGGAATAGGGTGGGTCGATGGGGTCATTGAGTACTTATATAGGACTAGGGGGGTCACATGGGGTCATTGAGTACTTATATAGGACTAGGGGGTCACATGGGGTCATTGAGTACTTATATAGGACTAGGGTGGGTCACATGGGTCATTGTGTACTTATATATTACTAGGGTGGGTCACATGGGGTCATTGAGTTCTTATATAGGACTAGGGTGCGTCACATTGGGTCATTGAGTACTTATATATTACTAGGGTGGGTCACATGGGGTCATTGAGTTCTTATATAGAACTAGGGTGCGTCACATGGGGTCATTGAGTACTTATATAGTACTAGGGGGGTCACATGGGTTCATTGAGTACTTATATAGGACATGGGGTGGTCACATGGGGTCATTAAGTACTTATATAGGACTAGGGGGGGGGTCACATGTGGTCATTGACTACTTATATAGGACTAGGGTGGCTCACATGGGGTCATTGAGTACTTATATATGACTAGGGGGGGTCACATGGGGTCATTATGTACTTGTATAGGACTAGGGGGGTCACATGGGGTCATTGAGTACTTATATAGGACTAGGGTGGGTCACATGGGGTCATTGAGTACTTATATAGGACTAGGGTGGGTCACATGGGGTCATTGAGTACTTATATAGGAATAGGGTGGGTCACATGGGGTCATTGAGTACTTATATAGGACATGGAGGGGTCACGTGTGGTCATTGAGTACTTATATAGGACTAGGGTGGGTCACATGGGGTCATTGAGTACTTATATAGGAATAGGGTGGGTCGATGGGGTCATTGAGTACTTATATAGGACTAGGGGGGTCACATGGGGTCAATGAGTACTTATATATGACTAGGGGGGGTCACATGGGGTCATTGAGTACTTATATAGGAATAGGGTGGGTCACATGGGGTCATTGAGTACTTATATAGGACATGGGGGGGGGGTCACATGGGGTCATTGAGTACTTATATAGGACTAGGGTGGGTCACATGGGGTCATTGATTACTTATATATGACTAGGGGTGGTCAAATAGGGTCATTGAGTACTTATATAGGACATGGGGTGTCACATGGGGTCATTAAGTACTTATATAGGACTAGGAGGGGGTCACATGGGGTCATTGAGTACTTATATAGGACTAGGGTGGGTCACATGGGGTCATTTTGTACTTATATAGGACTAGGGTGGGTCACATGTGGTCATTCATTACTTATATATTACTAGGGGAGGTCACATGTGATCATTGAGTACTTATATAGGAATGGGGTGGGTCACATGGGGTCATTGAGTACTTATATAGGACTAGGGTGGGTCACATGTGGTCATTGAGTACTTATATAGGACTAGGGGGGGTCACATGGGGTCATTAAGTACTTGTATAGGACTAGGGGTGTCACATGGGGTCATTGAGTACTTATATAGGACTAGGGAGGGTCACATGGGGTCATTGAGTACTTATATAGGAATAGGGTGGGTCACATGTGGTCATTTTGTACTTATATAGGAATAGGGTGGGTCACATGTGGTCATTGATTACTTATATATTACTAGGGTGGGTCACATGGGGTCATTGAGTTCTTATATAGGACTAGGGTGCATCAAATGTGGTCATTGAGTACTTATATAGTACTAGGGGGGTTACATGGGGTCATTGAGTACTTATATAGGATATGGGGGGGTCACGTGGGGTCATTGAGTACTTATATAGGACTAGGGTGGGTCACATGGGGTCATTTAGTACTTATATAGGACTAGGGTGGGTCACATGGGTCATTGTGTACTTATATATTACTAGGGTGGGTCAGATGGGGTCATTGAGTTCTTATATAGGACAAGGTTGCGTCACATTGGGTCATTGAGTACTTATATATTACTAGGGTGGGTCACATGGGGTCATTGAGATCTTATATAGGACTAGGGTGCGTCACATGGGGTCATTGGGTACTTATATAGTACTAGGGGGGTCACATGGGTTCATTGAGTACTTATATAGGACATGGGGGGGTCACATGGGGTCATTAATTACATATATAGGACTAGGGGGGGGTCACATGTGGTCATTGAGTACTTACATAGGACTAGGGTGGGTCACATGGGGTCAATGAGTACTTATATATGACTAGGGGGGGTCACATGGGGTCATTGAGTACTTATATAGGAATAGGGTGGGTCACATGGGGTCATTGAGTACTTATATAGGACATGGGGGGGGGGTCACATGGGGTCATTGAGTACTTATATAGGACATGGGGTTTCACATGGGGTCATTAAGTACTTATATAGGACTAGGGAGGGGTCACATGGGGTCATTGAGTACTTATATAGGACTAGGGTGGGTCACATGGGGTCATTTTGTACTTATATAGGACTAGGGTGGGTCACATGTGGTCATTGATTACTTATATATTACTAGGGTGGGTCACATGGGGTCATTGAGTTCTTATATAGGACTAGGGTGCGTCAAATGTGGTCATTGAGTACTTATATAGTACTAGGGGGGTTACATGGGGTCATTGAGTACTTATATAGGATATGGGGGGGTCACGTGGGGTCATTGAGTACTTAAATAGGACTAGGGTGGGTCACATGGGGTCATTAAGTACTTATATAGGAATAAGGGGGGTCACATGTGATCATTGAGTACTTATATAGGAATGGGGTGGGTCACATGGGGTCATTGAGTACTTATATAGGACTAGGGGGTCACATGGGGTCATTGAGTACTTATATAGAACTAGGGTGGGTCACATGGGTCATGGTGTACTTATATATTACTAGGGTAGGTCACATGGGGTCAATGAGTTCTTATATAGGACTAGGGTGCGTCACATTGGGTCATTGAGTTCTTATATATTACTAGGGTGGGTCACATGGGGTCATTGAGTTCTTATATAGGACTAGGGTGCGTCACATGGGGTCATTGAGTACTTATATAGTACTAGGGGGGTCACATGGGTTCATTGAGTACTTATATAGGACATGGGGGGGTCACATGGGGTCATTAAGTACTTATATAGGACTAGGGGGGGTCACATGTGGTCATTGAGTACTTATATAGGACTAGGGTGGGTCACATGGGGTCATTGAGTACTTATATATGACTAGGGGGGTCACATGGGGTCATTAAGTACTTGTATAGGACTAGGGGGGTCACATGGGGTCATTGAGTACTTATATAGGACTAGGGTGGGTCACATGGGGTCATTGAGTACTTATATAGGAATAGGGTGCGTCGATGGGGTCATTGAGTACTTATATAGGACTAGGGGGGTCACATGGGGTCATTGAGTATTTATATAGGAATAGGGTGGGTCACATGGGGTCATTGAGTACTTATATAGGACTATGGGGTCACATGGGGTCATTGCGTACTTATATAGGACTAGGGTGGGTCACATGGGTCATTGTGTACTTATATATTACTAGGGTGGGTCACATGGGGTCATTGAGTTCTTATATAGGACTAGGGTGCGTCACATTGGGTCATTGAGTACTTATATATTACTAGGGTGGGTCACATGGGGTCATTGAGTTCTTATATAGGACTAGGGTGCGTCACATGGGGTCATTGAGTACTTATATAGTACTAGGGTGGTCACATGGGTTCATTGAGTACTTATATAGGACATGGGGGGGTCACATGGGGTCATTGAGTACTTATATATGACTAGAGGGGGTCACATGGGGTCATTGAGTACTTATATAGGACTAGGGTGGGTCACATGGGGTCATATTGTACTTATATAGGACTAGGGTGGGTCACATGGGTCATTGTGTACTTATATATTACTAGGGTGGGTCAGATGGGGTCATTGAGTTCTTATATAGGACTAGGTTGCGTCACATTGGGTCATTGAGTACTTATATATTACTAGGGTGGGTCACATGGTGTCATTGAGTTCTTATATAGGACTAGGGTGCGTCACATGGGGTCATTGAGTACTTATATAGTACTAGGGGGGTCACATGGGTTCATTGAGTACTTATATAGGACATGTGGGGGTCACATGGGGTCATTATTTATATATATAGGACTAGGGGGGGGGGTCACATGTGGTCATTGAGTACTTATATAGGACTAGGGTTGGTCACATGGGGTCATTGAGTACTTATATAGGACATGGAGGGGTCACGTGTGGTCATTCAGTACTTATATAGGACTAGGGTGGGTCACATGGGGTCATTGAGTACTTATATAGGAATAGGGTGGGTCGATGGGGTCATTGAGTACTTATATAAGACTAGGGGGGTCACATGGGGTCAATGAGTACTTATATATGACTAGGGGGGGTTCCATGGGGTCATTGAGTACTTATATAGGAATAGGGTGGGTCACATGGGGTCATTGAGTACTTATATAGGACATGGGGGGGGGTCACATGGGGTCATTGAGTACTTATATAGGACATGGGGTTTCACATGGGGTCATTAAGTACTTATATAGGACTAGGGGGGGGTCACATGGGGTCATTGAGTACTTATATAGGACTAGGGTGGGTCACATGGGGTCATTTTGTACTTATATAGGACTAGGGTGGGTCACATGTGGTCATTGATTACTTATATATTACTAGGGTGGGTCACATGGGGTCATTGAGTTCTTATATAGGACTAGGGTGCGTCAAATGTGGTCATTGAGTACTTATATAGTACTAGGGGGGTTACATGGGGTCATTGAGTACTTATATAGGATATGGGGGGGTCACGTGGGGTCATTGAGTACTTATATATGACTAGGGGGGGTCACATGGGGTCATTAAGTACTTGTATAGGACTAGGGGGGTCACATGGGGTCATTGAGTACTTATATAGGACTAGGGTGGGTCACATGGGGTCATTGATTACTTATATATGACTAGGGGTGGTCAAATAGGGTCATTGAGTACTTATATAGGACATGGGGTGTCACATGGGGTCATTAAGTACTTATATAGGACTAGGGGGGGGTCACATGGGGTCATTGAGTACTTATATAGGATATGGGGGGGTCACGTGGGGTCATTGAGTACTTATATAGGACTATAGTGGGTCACATGGGGTCATTAAGTACTTATATAGGAATAGGGGGGGTCACATGTGATCATTGAGTACTTATATAGGAATGGGGTGGGTCACATGGGGCCATTGAGTACTTATATAGGACTAGGGGGTCACATGGGGTCATTGAGTACTTATATAGGACTAGGGTGGGTCACATGGGTCATGGTGTACTTATATATTACTAGGGTAGGTCACATGGGGTCATTGAGTTCTTATATAGGACTAGGGTGCGTCACATTGGTTCATTGAGTTCTTATATATTACTAGGGTTGGTCACATGGGGTCATTGAGTTCTTATATAGGACTAGGGTGCGTCACATGGGGTCATTGAGTACTTATATTGTACTAGGGGGGTCACATGCGTTCATTGAGTACTTATATAGGACATGGGGGGGTCACATGGGGTCATTAAGTACTTATATAGGACTAGGGGGGGTCACATGTGGTCTTTTAGTACTTATATAGGACTAGGGTGGGTCACATGGGGTCATTGAGTACTTATATATGACTAGGGGGGGTCACATGGGGTCATTAAGTACTTGTATAGGACTAGGGGGGTCACATGGGGTCATTGAGTACTTATATAGGACTAGGGTGGGTCACATGGGGTCATTGAGTACTTATATAGGAATAGGGTGGGTCGATGGGGTCATTGAGTACTTATATAGGACTAGGGGGGTCACATGGGGTCATTGAGTACTTATATAGGACTAGGGGGTCACATGGGGTCATTGAGTACTTATATAGGACTAGGGTGGGTCACATGGGTCATTGTGTACTTATATATTACTAGGGTGGGTCACATGGGGTCATTGAGTTCTTATATAGGACTAGGGTGCGTCACATTGGGTCATTGAGTACTTATATATTACTAGGGTGGGTCACATGGGGTCATTGAGTTCTTATATAGAACTAGGGTGCGTCACATGGGGTCATTGAGTACTTATATAGTACTAGGGGGGTCACATGGGTTCATTGAGTACTTATATAGGACATGGGGTGGTCACATGGGGTCATTAAGTACTTATATAGGACTAGGGGGGGGTCACATGTGGTCATTGAGTACTTATATAGGACTAGGGTGGCTCACATGGGGTCATTGAGTACTTATATATGACTAGGGGGGGTCACATGGGGTCATTATGTACTTGTATAGGACTAGGGGGGTCACATGGGGTCATTGAGTACTTATATAGGACTAGGGTGGGTCACATGGGGTCATTGAGTACTTATATAGGACTAGGGTGGGTCACATGGGGTCATTGAGTACTTATATAGAACTAGGGTGGGTCACATGGGTCATGGTGTACTTATATATTACTAGGGTAGGTCACATGGGGTCATTGAGTTCTTATATAGGACTAGGGTGCGTCACATTGGGTCAATGAGTTCTTATATATGACTAGGGGGGGTCACATGGGGTCATTATGTACTTGTATAGGACTAGGGGGGTCACATGGGGTCATTGAGTACTTATATATGAATGGGGTGGGTCACTTGGGGTCATTGAGTACTTATATAGGACTAGGGGGTCACATGGGGTCATTGAGTACTTATATAGAACTAGGGTGGGTCACATGGGTCATGGTGTACTTATATATTACTAGGGTAGGTCACATGGGGTCATTGAGTTCTTATATAGGACTAGGGTGCGTCACATTGGGTCAATGAGTTCTTATATATTACTAGGGTGGGTCACATGGGGTCATTGAGTTCTTATATAGGACTAGGGTGCGTCACATGGGGTCATTGAGTACTTATATAGGACATGGGGGGGGTCACATGGGGTCATTGAGTACTTATATAGGACTAGGGTGGGTCACATGGGGTCATTGATTACTTATATATGACTAGGGGTGGTCAAATAGGGTCATTGAGTACTTATATAGGACATGGGGTGTCACATGGGGTCATTAAGTACTTATATAGGACTAGGGGGGGGTCACATGGGGTCATTGAGTACTTATATAGGACTAGGGTGGGTCACATGGGGTCATTTTGTACTTATATAGAACTAGGGTGGGTCACATGTGGTCATTGATTACTTATATATTACTAGGGTGGGTCACATGGGGTCATTGAGTTCTTATATAGGACTAGGGTGCATCAAATGTGGTCATTGAGTACTTATATAGTACTAGGGGGGTTACATGGGGTCATTGAGTACTTATATAGGATATGGGGGGGTCACGTGGGGTCATTGAGTACTTATATAGGACTAGGGTGGGTCACATGGGGTCATTAAGTACTTATATAGGAATAGGGGGGGTCACATGTGATCATTGAGTACTTATATAGGAATGGGGTGGGTCACATGGGGCCATTGAGTACTTATATAGGACTAGGGGGTCACATGGGGTCATTGAGTACTTATATAGGACTAGGGTGGGTCACATGGGTCATGGTGTACTTATATATTACTAGGGTAGGTCACATGGGGTCATTGAGTTCTTATATAGGACTAGGGTGCGTCACATGGGGTCATTGAGTACTTATATTGTACTAGGGGGGTCACATGGGTTCATTGAGTACTTATATAGGACATGGGGGGGTCACATGGGGTCATTAAGTACTTATATAGGACTAGGGGGGGTCACATGTGGTCTTTGAGTACTTATATAGGACTAGGGTGGGTCACATGGGGTCATTGAGTACTTATATATGACTAGGGGGGGTCACATGGGGTCATTAAGTACTTGTATAGGACTAGGGGGGTCACATGGGGTCATTGAGTACTTATATAGGACTAGGGTGGGTCACATGGGGTCATTGAGTACTTATATAGGAATAGGGTGGGTCGATGGGGTCATTGAGTACTTATATAGGACTAGGGGGGTCACATGGGGTCATTGAGTACTTATATAGGACTAGGGGGTCACATGGGGTCATTGAGTACTTATATAGGACTAGGGTGGGTCACAAGGGTCATTGTGTACTTATATATTACTAGGGTGGGTCACATGGGGTCATTGAGTTCTTATATAGGACTAGGGTGCGTCACATTGGGTCATTGAGTACTTATATATTACTAGGGTGGGTCACATGGGGTCATTGAGTTCTTATATAGAACTAGGGTGCGTCACATGGGGTCATTGAGTACTTATATAGTACTAGGGGGGTCACATGGGTTCATTGAGTACTTATATAGGACATGGGGTGGTCACATGGGGTCATTAAGTACTTATATAGGACTAGGGGGGGGGGTCACATGTGGTCATTGACTACTTATATAGGACTAGGGTGGCTCACATGGGGTCATTGAGTACTTATATATGACTAGGGGGGGTCACATGGGGTCATTATGTACTTGTATAGGACTAGGGGGGTCACATGGGGTCATTGAGTACTTATATAGGACTAGGGTGGGTCACATGGGGTCATTGAGTACTTATATAGGACTAGGGTGGGTCACATGGGGTCATTGAGTACTTATATAGGAATAGGGTGGGTCACATGGGGTCATTGAGTACTTATATAGGAATAGGGTGGGTCGATGGGGTCATTGAGTACTTATATAGGACTAGGGGGGTCACATGGGGTCAATGAGTACTTATATATGACTAGGGGGGGTCACATGGGGTCATTGAGTACTTATATAGGAATAGGGTGGGTCACATGGGGTCATTGAGTACTTATATAGGACATGGGGGGGGGGTCACATGGGGTCATTGAGTACTTATATAGGACTAGGGTGGGTCACATGGGGTCATTGATTACTTATATATGACTAGGGGTGGTCAAATAGGGTCATTGAGTACTTATATAGGACATGGGGTGTCACATGGGGTCATTAAGTACTTATATAGGACTAGGAGGGGGTCACATGGGGTCATTGAGTACTTATATAGGACTAGGGTGGGTCACATGGGGTCATTTTGTACTTATATAGGACTAGGGTGGGTCACATGTGGTCATTGATTACTTATATATTACTAGGGGAGGTCACATGTGATCATTGAGTACTTATATAGGAATGGGGTGGGTCACATGGGGTCATTGAGTACTTATATAGGACTAGGGTGGGTCACATGTGGTCATTGAGTACTTATATAGGACTAGGGGGGGTCACATGGGGTCATTAAGTACTTGTATAGGACTAGGGGGGTCACATGGGGTCATTGAGTACTTATATAGGACTAGGGTGGGTCACATGGGGTCATTGAGTACTTATATAGGAATAGGGTGGGTCACATGTGGTCATTTTGTACTTATATAGGAATAGGGTGGGTCACATGTGGTCATTGATTACTTATATATTACTAGGGTGGGTCACATGGGGTCATTGAGTTCTTATATAGGACTAGGGTGCATCAAATGTGGTCATTGAGTACTTATATAGTACTAGGGGGGTTACATGGGGTCATTGAGTACTTATATAGGATATGGGGGGGTCACGTGGGGTCATTGAGTACTTATATAGGACTAGGGGGTCACATGGGGTCATTGAGTACTTATATAGGACTAGGGTGGGTCACATGGGTCATGGTGTACTTATATATTACTAGGGTAGGTCACATGGGGTCATTGAGTTCTTATATAGGACTAGGGTGCGTCACATTGGTTCATTGAGTTCTTATATATTACTAGGGTTGGTCACATGGGGTCATTGAGTTCTTATATAGGACTAGGGTGCGTCACATGGGGTCATTGAGTACTTATATAGTACTAGGATGGTCACATGGGTTCATTGAGTACTTATATAGGACATGGGGGGGTCACATGGGGTCATTGAGTACTTATATATGACTAGAGGGGGTCACATGGGGTCATTGAGTACTTATATAGGACTAGGGTGGGTCACATGGGGTCATATTGTACTTATATAGGACTAGGGTGGGTCACATGGGTCATTGTGTACTTATATATTACTAGGGTGGGTCAGATGGGGTCATTGAGTTCTTATATAGGACTAGGTTGCGTCACATTGGGTCATTGAGTACTTATATATTACTAGGGTGGGTCACATGGTGTCATTGAGTTCTTATATAGGACTAGGGTGCGTCACATGGGGTCATTGAGTACTTATATAGTACTAGGGGGGTCACATGGGTTCATTGAGTACTTATATAGGACATGTGGGGGTCACATGGGGTCATTATTTATATATATAGGACTAGGGGGGGGGGGGTCACATGTGGTCATTGAGTACTTATATAGGACTAGGGTTGGTCACATGGGGTCATTGAGTACTTATATAGGACATGGAGGGGTCACGTGTGGTCATTCAGTACTTATATAGGACTAGGGTGGGTCACATGGGGTCATTGAGTACTTATATAGGAATAGGGTGGGTCGATGGGGTCATTGAGTACTTATATAAGACTAGGGGGGTCACATGGGGTCAATGAGTACTTATATATGACTAGGGGGGGTTCCATGGGGTCATTGAGTACTTATATAGGAATAGGGTGGGTCACATGGGGTCATTGAGTACTTATATAGGACATGGGGGGGGTCACATGGGGTCATTGAGTACTTATATAGGACATGGGGTTTCACATGGGGTCATTAAGTACTTATATAGGACTAGGGGGGGGTCACATGGGGTCATTGAGTACTTATATAGGACTAGGGTGGGTCACATGGGGTCATTTTGTACTTATATAGGACTAGGGTGGGTCACATGTGGTCATTGATTACTTATATATTACTAGGGTGGGTCACATGGGGTCATTGAGTTCTTATATAGGACTAGGGTGCGTCAAATGTGGTCATTGAGTACTTATATAGTACTAGGGGGGTTACATGGGGTCATTGAGTACTTATATAGGATATGGGGGGGTCACGTGGGGTCATTGAGTACTTATATATGACTAGGGGGGGTCACATGGGGTCATTAAGTACTTGTATAGGACTAGGGGGGTCACATGGGGTCATTGAGTACTTATATAGGACTAGGGTGGGTCACATGGGGTCATTGATTACTTATATATGACTAGGGGTGGTCAAATAGGGTCATTGAGTACTTATATAGGACATGGGGTGTCACATGGGGTCATTAAGTACTTATATAGGACTAGGGGGGGGTCACATGGGGTCATTGAGTACTTATATAGGATATGGGGGGGTCACGTGGGGTCATTGAGTACTTATATAGGACTATAGTGGGTCACATGGGGTCATTAAGTACTTATATAGGAATAGGGGGGGTCACATGTGATCATTGAGTACTTATATAGGAATGGGGTGGGTCACATGGGGCCATTGAGTACTTATATAGGACTAGGGGGTCACATGGGGTCATTGAGTACTTATATAGGACTAGGGTGGGTCACATGGGTCATGGTGTACTTATATATTACTAGGGTAGGTCACATGGGGTCATTGAGTTCTTATATAGGACTAGGGTGCGTCACATTGGTTCATTGAGTTCTTATATATTACTAGGGTTGGTCACATGGGGTCATTGAGTTCTTATATAGGACTAGGGTGCGTCACATGGGGTCATTGAGTACTTATATTGTACTAGGGGGGTCACATGCGTTCATTGAGTACTTATATAGGACATGGGGGGGTCACATGGGGTCATTAAGTACTTATATAGGACTAGGGGGGGTCACATGTGGTCTTTTAGTACTTATATAGGACTAGGGTGGGTCACATGGGGTCATTGAGTACTTATATATGACTAGGGGGGGTCACATGGGGTCATTAAGTACTTGTATAGGACTAGGGGGGTCACATGGGGTCATTGAGTACTTATATAGGACTAGGGTGGGTCACATGGGGTCATTGAGTACTTATATAGGAATAGGGTGGGTCGATGGGGTCATTGAGTACTTATATAGGACTAGGGGGGTCACATGGGGTCATTGAGTACTTATATAGGACTAGGGGGTCACATGGGGTCATTGAGTACTTATATAGGACTAGGGTGGGTCACATGGGTCATTGTGTACTTATATATTACTAGGGTGGGTCACATGGGGTCATTGAGTTCTTATATAGGACTAGGGTGCGTCACATTGGGTCATTGAGTACTTATATATTACTAGGGTGGGTCACATGGGGTCATTGAGTTCTTATATAGAACTAGGGTGCGTCACATGGGGTCATTGAGTACTTATATAGTACTAGGGGGGTCACATGGGTTCATTGAGTACTTATATAGGACATGGGGTGGTCACATGGGGTCATTAAGTACTTATATAGGACTAGGGGGGGGGTCACATGTGGTCATTGAGTACTTATATAGGACTAGGGTGGCTCACATGGGGTCATTGAGTACTTATATATGACTAGGGGGGGTCACATGGGGTCATTATGTACTTGTATAGGACTAGGGGGGTCACATGGGGTCATTGAGTACTTATATAGGACTAGGGTGGGTCACATGGGGTCATTGAGTACTTATATAGGACTAGGGTGGGTCACATGGGGTCATTGAGTACTTATATAGAACTAGGGTGGGTCACATGGGTCATGGTGTACTTATATATTACTAGGGTAGGTCACATGGGGTCATTGAGTTCTTATATAGGACTAGGGTGCGTCACATTGGGTCAATGAGTTCTTATATATGACTAGGGGGGGTCACATGGGGTCATTATGTACTTGTATAGGACTAGGGGGGTCACATGGGGTCATTGAGTACTTATATATGAATGGGGTGGGTCACTTGGGGTCATTGAGTACTTATATAGGACTAGGGGGTCACATGGGGTCATTGAGTACTTATATAGAACTAGGGTGGGTCACATGGGTCATGGTGTACTTATATATTACTAGGGTAGGTCACATGGGGTCATTGAGTTCTTATATAGGACTAGGGTGCGTCACATTGGGTCAATGAGTTCTTATATATTACTAGGGTGGGTCACATGGGGTCATTGAGTTCTTATATAGGACTAGGGTGCGTCACATGGGGTCATTGAGTACTTATATAGGACATGGGGGGGGTCACATGGGGTCATTGAGTACTTATATAGGACTAGGGTGGGTCACATGGGGTCATTGATTACTTATATATGACTAGGGGTGGTCAAATAGGGTCATTGAGTACTTATATAGGACATGGGGTGTCACATGGGGTCATTAAGTACTTATATAGGACTAGGGGGGGGTCACATGGGGTCATTGAGTACTTATATAGGACTAGGGTGGGTCACATGGGGTCATTTTGTACTTATATAGAACTAGGGTGGGTCACATGTGGTCATTGATTACTTATATATTACTAGGGTGGGTCACATGGGGTCATTGAGTTCTTATATAGGACTAGGGTGCATCAAATGTGGTCATTGAGTACTTATATAGTACTAGGGGGGTTACATGGGGTCATTGAGTACTTATATAGGATATGGGGGGGTCACGTGGGGTCATTGAGTACTTATATAGGACTAGGGTGGGTCACATGGGGTCATTAAGTACTTATATAGGAATAGGGGGGGTCACATGTGATCATTGAGTACTTATATAGGAATGGGGTGGGTCACATGGGGCCATTGAGTACTTATATAGGACTAGGGGGTCACATGGGGTCATTGAGTACTTATATAGGACTAGGGTGGGTCACATGGGTCATGGTGTACTTATATATTACTAGGGTAGGTCACATGGGGTCATTGAGTTCTTATATAGGACTAGGGTGCGTCACATGGGGTCATTGAGTACTTATATTGTACTAGGGGGGTCACATGGGTTCATTGAGTACTTATATAGGACATGGGGGGGTCACATGGGGTCATTAAGTACTTATATAGGACTAGGGGGGGTCACATGTGGTCTTTGAGTACTTATATAGGACTAGGGTGGGTCACATGGGGTCATTGAGTACTTATATATGACTAGGGGGGGTCACATGGGGTCATTAAGTACTTGTATAGGACTAGGGGGGTCACATGGGGTCATTGAGTACTTATATAGGACTAGGGTGGGTCACATGGGGTCATTGAGTACTTATATAGGAATAGGGTGGGTCGATGGGGTCATTGAGTACTTATATAGGACTAGGGGGGTCACATGGGGTCATTGAGTACTTATATAGGACTAGGGGGTCACATGGGGTCATTGAGTACTTATATAGGACTAGGGTGGGTCACAAGGGTCATTGTGTACTTATATATTACTAGGGTGGGTCACATGGGGTCATTGAGTTCTTATATAGGACTAGGGTGCGTCACATTGGGTCATTGAGTACTTATATATTACTAGGGTGGGTCACATGGGGTCATTGAGTTCTTATATAGAACTAGGGTGCGTCACATGGGGTCATTGAGTACTTATATAGTACTAGGGGGGTCACATGGGTTCATTGAGTACTTATATAGGACATGGGGTGGTCACATGGGGTCATTAAGTACTTATATAGGACTAGGGGGGGGGTCACATGTGGTCATTGACTACTTATATAGGACTAGGGTGGCTCACATGGGGTCATTGAGTACTTATATATGACTAGGGGGGGTCACATGGGGTCATTATGTACTTGTATAGGACTAGGGGGGTCACATGGGGTCATTGAGTACTTATATAGGACTAGGGTGGGTCACATGGGGTCATTGAGTACTTATATAGGACTAGGGTGGGTCACATGGGGTCATTGAGTACTTATATAGGAATAGGGTGGGTCACATGGGGTCATTGAGTACTTATATAGGAATAGGGTGGGTCGATGGGGTCATTGAGTACTTATATAGGACTAGGGGGGTCACATGGGGTCAATGAGTACTTATATATGACTAGGGGGGGTCACATGGGGTCATTGAGTACTTATATAGGAATAGGGTGGGTCACATGGGGTCATTGAGTACTTATATAGGACATGGGGGGGGGTCACATGGGGTCATTGAGTACTTATATAGGACTAGGGTGGGTCACATGGGGTCATTGATTACTTATATATGACTAGGGGTGGTCAAATAGGGTCATTGAGTACTTATATAGGACATGGGGTGTCACATGGGGTCATTAAGTACTTATATAGGACTAGGAGGGGGTCACATGGGGTCATTGAGTACTTATATAGGACTAGGGTGGGTCACATGGGGTCATTTTGTACTTATATAGGACTAGGGTGGGTCACATGTGGTCATTGATTACTTATATATTACTAGGGGAGGTCACATGTGATCATTGAGTACTTATATAGGAATGGGGTGGGTCACATGGGGTCATTGAGTACTTATATAGGACTAGGGTGGGTCACATGTGGTCATTGAGTACTTATATAGGACTAGGGGGGGTCACATGGGGTCATTAAGTACTTGTATAGGACTAGGGGGGTCACATGGGGTCATTGAGTACTTATATAGGACTAGGGTGGGTCACATGGGGTCATTGAGTACTTATATAGGAATAGGGTGGGTCACATGTGGTCATTTTGTACTTATATAGGAATAGGGTGGGTCACATGTGGTCAATGATTACTTATATATTACTAGGGTGGGTCACATGGGGTCATTGAGTTCTTATATAGGACTAGGGTGCATCAAATGTGGTCATTGAGTACTTATATAGTACTAGGGGGGTTACATGGGGTCATTGAGTACTTATATAGGATATGGGGGGGTCACGTGGGGTCATTGAGTACTTATATAGGACTAGGGGGTCACATGGGGTCATTGAGTACTTATATAGGACTAGGGTGGGTCACATGGGTCATGGTGTACTTATATATTACTAGGGTAGGTCACATGGGGTCATTGAGTTCTTATATAGGACTAGGGTGCGTCACATTGGTTCATTGAGTTCTTATATATTACTAGGGTTGGTCACATGGGGTCATTGAGTTCTTATATAGGACTAGGGTGCGTCACATGGGGTCATTGAGTACTTATATTGTACTAGGGGGGTCACATGGGTTCATTGAGTACTTATATAGGACATGGGGGGGTCACATGGGGTCATTAAGTACTTATATAGGACTAGGGGGGGTCACATGTGGTCTTTGAGTACTTATATAGGACTAGGGTGGGTCACATGGGGTCATTGAGTACTTATATATGACTAGGGGGGGTCACATGGGGTCATTAAGTACTTGTATAGGACTAGGGGGGTCACATGGGGTCATTGAGTACTTATATAGGACTAGGGTGGTTCACATGGGGTCATTGAGTACTTATATAGGAATAGGGTGGGTCGATGGGGTCATTGAGTACTTATATAGGACTAGGGGGGTCACATGGGGTCATTGAGTACTTATATAGGACTAGGGGGTCACATGGGGTCATTGAGTACTTATATAGGACTAGGGTGGGTCACATGGGTCATTGTGTACTTATATATTACTAGGGTGGGTCACATGGGGTCATTGAGTTCTTATATAGGACTAGGGTGCGTCACATTGGGTCATTGAGTACTTATATATTACTAGGGTGGGTCACATGGGGTCATTGAGTTCTTATATAGAACTAGGGTGCGTCACATGGGGTCATTGAGTACTTATATAGTACTAGGGGGGTCACATGGGTTCATTGAGTACTTATATAGGACATGGGGTGGTCACATGGGGTCATTAAGTACTTATATAGGACTAGGGGGGGGGGGTCACATGTGGTCATTGAGTACTTATATAGGACTAGGGTGGCTCACATGGGGTCATTGAGTACTTATATATGACTAGGGGGGGTCACATGGGGTCATTATGTACTTGTATAGGACTAGGGGGGTCACATGGGGTCATTGAGTACTTATATAGGACTAGGGTGGGTCACATGGGGTCATTGAGTACTTATATAGGACTAGGGTGGGTCACATGGGGTCATTGAGTACTTATATAGAACTAGGGTGGGTCACATGGGTCATGGTGTACTTATATATTACTAGGGTAGGTCACATGGGGTCATTGAGTTCTTATATAGGACTAGGGTGCGTCACATTGGGTCAATGAGTTCTTATATATGACTAGGGGGGGTCACATGGGGTCATTATGTACTTGTATAGGACTAGGGGGGTCACATGGGGTCATTGAGTACTTATATATGAATGGGGTGGGTCACATGGGGTCATTGAGTACTTATATAGGACTAGGGGGTCACATGGGGTCATTGAGTACTTATATAGAACTAGGGTGGGTCACATGGGTCATGGTGTACTTATATATTACTAGGGTAGGTCACATGGGGTCATTGAGTTCTTATATAGGACTAGGGTGCGTCACATTGGGTCAATGAGTTCTTATATATTACTAGGGTGGGTCACATGGGGTCATTGAGTTCTTATATAGGACTAGGGTGCGTCACATGGGGTCATTGAGTACTTATATAGGACATGGGGGGGGTCACATGGGGTCATTGAGTACTTATATAGGACTAGGGTGGGTCACATGGGGTCATTGATTACTTATATATGACTAGGGGTGGTCAAATAGGGTCATTGAGTACTTATATAGGACATGGGGTGTCACATGGGGTCATTAAGTACTTATATAGGACAAGGGGGGGGTCACATGGGGTCATTGAGTACTTATATAGGACTAGGGTGGGTCACATGGGGTCATTTTGTACTTATATAGAACTAGGGTGGGTCACATGTGGTCATTGATTACTTATATATTACTAGGGTGGGTCACATGGGGTCATTGAGTTCTTATATAGGACTAGGGTGCATCAAATGTGGTCATTGAGTACTTATATAGTACTAGGGGGGTTACATGGGGTCATTGAGTACTTATATAGGATATGGGGGGGTCACGTGGGGTCATTGAGTACTTATATAGGACTAGGGTGGGTCACATGGGGTCATTAAGTACTTATATAGGAATAGGGGGGGTCACATGTGATCATTGAGTACTTATATAGGAATGGGGTGGGTCACATGGGGCCATTGAGTACTTATATAGGACTAGGGGGTCACATGGGGTCATTGAGTACTTATATAGGACTAGGGTGGGTCACATGGGTCATGGTGTACTTATATATTACTAGGGTAGGTCACATGGGGTCATTGAGTTCTTATATAGGACTAGGGTGCGTCACATTGGTTCATTGAGTTCTTATATATTACTAGGGTTGGTCACATGGGGTCATTGAGTTCTTATATAGGACTAGGGTGCGTCACATGGGGTCATTGAGTACTTATATTGTACTAGGGGGGTCACATGGGTTCATTGAGTACTTATATAGGACATGGGGGGGTCACATGGGGTCATTAAGTACTTATATAGGACTAGGGGGGGTCACATGTGGTCTTTGAGTACTTATATAGGACTAGGGTGGGTCACATGGGGTCATTGAGTACTTATATATGACTAGGGGGGGTCACATGGGGTCATTAAGTACTTGTATAGGACTAGGGGGGTCACATGGGGTCATTGAGTACTTATATAGGACTAGGGTGGGTCACATGGGGTCATTGAGTACTTATATAGGAATAGGGTGGGTCGATGGGGTCATTGAGTACTTATATAGGACTAGGGGGGTCACATGGGGTCATTGAGTACTTATATAGGACTAGGGGGTCACATGGGGTCATTGAGTACTTATATAGGTCTAGGGTGGGTCACATGGGTCATTGTGTACTTATATATTACTAGGGTGGGTCACATGGGGTCATTGAGTTCTTATATAGGACTAGGGTGCGTCACATTGGGTCATTGAGTACTTATATATTACTAGGGTGGGTCACATGGGGTCATTGAGTTCTTATATAGAACTAGGGTGCGTCACATGGGGTCATTGAGTACTTATATAGTACTAGGGGGGTCACATGGGTTCATTGAGTACTTATATAGGACATGGGGTGGTCACATGGGGTCATTAAGTACTTATATAGGAATAGGGGGGGTCACATGTGATCATTGAGTACTTATATAGGAATGGGGTGGGTCACATGGGGCCATTGAGTACTTATATAGGACTAGGGGGTCACATGGGGTCATTGAGTACTTATATAGGACTAGGGTGGGTCACATGGGTCATGGTGTACTTATATATTACTAGGGTAGGTCACATGGGGTCATTGAGTTCTTATATAGGACTAGGGTGCGTCACATTGGTTCATTGAGTTCTTATATATTACTAGGGTTGGTCACATGGGGTCATTGAGTTCTTATATAGGACTAGGGTGCGTCACATGGGGTCATTGAGTACTTATATTGTACTAGGGGGGTCACATGGGTTCATTGAGTACTTATATAGGACATGGGGGGGTCACATGGGGTCATTAAGTACTTATATAGGACTAGGGGGGGTCACATGTGGTCTTTGAGTACTTATATAGGACTAGGGGGGGTCACATGGGGTCATTGAGTACTTATATATGACTAGGGGGGGTCACATGGGGTCATTAAGTACTTGTATAGGACTAGGGGGGTCACATGGGGTCATTGAGTACTTATATAGGACTAGGGTGGGTCACATGGGGTCATTGAGTACTTATATAGGAATAGGGTGGGTCGATGGGGTCATTGAGTACTTATATAGGACTAGGGGGGTCACATGGGGTCATTGAGTACTTATATAGGACTAGGGTGGGTCACATGGGGTCATTGAGTACTTATATATGACTAGGCGGGGTCACATGGGGTCATTAAGTACTTGTATAGGACTAGGGGGGTCACATGGGGTCATTGAGTACTTATATAGTACTAGGGGGGTCACATGGGTTCATTGAGTACTTATATAGGACATGGGGGGGTCACATGGGGTCATTAATTACATATATAGGACTAGGGGGGGGTCACATGTGGTCATTGAGTACTTATATAGGACTAGGGTGGGTCACATGGGGTCATTGAGTACTTATATAGGACATGGAGGGGTCACGTGTGGTCATTGAGTACTTATATAGGACTAGGGTGGGTCACATGGGGTCATTGAGTACTTATATAGGAATAGGGTGGGTCGATGGGGTCATTGAGTACTTATATAGGACTAGGGGGGTCACATGGGGTCATTGAGTTCTTATATAGGACTAGGGTGCGTCACATGGGGTCATTGAGTACTTATATAGTACTAGGGGGGTCACATGGGTTCATTGAGTACTTATATAGGACATGGGGGGGTCACATGGGGTCATTGATTACTTATATATGACTAGGGGTGGTCAAATAGGGTCATTGAGTACTTATATAGGACATGGGGTGTCACATAGGGGTCATTAAGTACTTATATAGGACTAGGGGGGGGTCACATGGGGTCATTGAGTACTTATATAGGACTAGGGTGGGTCACATGGGGTCATTTTGTACTTATATATGACTAGGGGTGGTCAAATAGGGTCATTGAGTACTTATATAGGACATGGGGTGTCACATAGGGGTCATTAAGTACTTATATAGGACTAGGGGGGGGGTCACATGGGGTCATTGAGTACTTATATAGGACTAGGGGGGGGTCACATGGGGTCATTGAGTACTTATATAGGAGTAGGGTGGGTCACATGGGGTCATTTTGTACTTATATAGGACTAGGGTGGGTCACATGTGGTCATTGATTACTTATATATTACTAGGGGGGGTCACATGTGATCATTGAGTACTTATATAGGAATGGGGTGGGTCACATGGGGTCATTGAGTACTTATATAGGACTAGGGTGGGTCACATGGGGTCATTGAGTAATTATATATGACTAGGGGGGGTCACATGGGGTCATTAAGTACTTGTATAGGACTAGGGGGGTCACATGGGGTCATTGAGTACTTATATAGGACTAGGGAGGGTCACATGGGGTCATTGAGTACTTATATAGGACTAGGGTGGGTCACATGGGGTCATTGAGTACTTATATATTACTAGGGTGGGTCAGATGGGGTCATTGAGTTCTTATATAGGACTAGGTTGCGTCACATGGGGTCATTGAGAACTTATATAGTACTAGGGGGGTCACATGTGTTCATTGAGTACTTATATAGGACATGGGGGGTCACATGGGGTCATTAAGTACTTATATAGGACTAGGGGGGGGTCACATGTGGTCATTGAGTACTTATATAGGACTAGGGGGGTCACATGGGGTCATTGAGTACTTATATATGACTAGGGGGGGGGGTCACATGGGGTCATTGAGTACTTATATAGGACTAGGGTGGATCACATGGGGTCATTTTGTACTTATATAGGACTAGGGTGGGTCACATGGGTCATTGTGTACTTATATATTACTAGGGTGGGTCAGATGGGGTCATTGAGTTCTTATATAGGACTAGGTTGCGTCACATTGGGTCATTGAGTACTTATATATTACTAGGGTGGGTCACATGGGGTCATTGAGATCTTATATAGGACTAGGGTGCGTCACATGGGGTCATTGGGTACTTATATAGTACTAGGGGGGTCACATGTGTTCATTGAGTACTTATATAGGACATGGGGGGTCACATGGGGTCATTAAGTACTTATATAGGACTAGGGGGGGGTCACATGTGGTCATTGAGTACTTATATAGGACTAGGGGGGTCACATGGGGTCATTGAGTACTTATATATGACTAGGGGGGGGGGGGGTCACATGGGGTCATTGAGTACTTATATAGGACTAGGGTGGATCACATGGGGTCATTTTGTACTTATATAGGACTAGGGTGGGTCACATGGGTCATTGTGTACTTATATATTACTAGGGTGGGTCAGATGGGGTCATTGAGTTCTTATATAGGACTAGGTTGCGTCACATTGGGTCATTGAGTACTTATATATTACTAGGGTGGGTCACATGGGGTCATTGAGATCTTATATAGGACTAGGGTGCGTCACATGGGGTCATTGGGTACTTATATAGTACTAGGGGGGTCACATGGGTTCATTGAGTACTTATATAGGACATGGGGGGGTCACATGGGGTCATTAATTACATATATAGGACTAGGGGGGGGTCACATGTGGTCATTGAGTACTTATATAGGACATGGGGGGGGTCACATGGGGTCATTGAGTACTTATATAGGACTAGGGTGGGTCACATGGGGTCATTGATTACTTATATATGACTAGGGGTGGTCAAATAGGGTCATTGAGTACTTATATAGGACATGGGGTGTCACATGGGGTCATTAAGTACTTATATAGGACTAGGGGGGGTCACATGGGGTCATTGTGTACTTATATAGGACTAGGGTGGGTCACATGGGGTCATTTTGTACTTATATAGGAATAGGGTGGGTCACATGTGGTCATTGATTACTTATATATTACTAGGGTGGGTCACATGGGGTCATTGAGTTCTTATATAGGACTAGGGTGCATCAAATGTGGTCATTGAGTACTTATATAGTACTAGGGGGGTTACATGGGGTCATTGAGTACTTATATAGGATATGGGGGGGTCACGTGGGGTCATTGAGTACTTATATAGGACTAGGGTGGGTCACATGGGGTCATTAAGTACTTATATAGGAATAGGGGGGGTCACATGTGATCATTGAGTACTTATATAGGAATGGGGTGGGTCACATACGGCCATTGAGTACTTATATAGGACTAGGGGGTCACATGGGGTCATTGAGTACTTATATAGGACTAGGGTGGGTCACATGGGTCATGGTGTACTTATATATTACAAGGGTAGGTCACATGGGGTCATTGAGTTCTTATATAGGACTAGGGTGCGTCACATTGGTTCATTGAGTTCTTATATATTACTAGGGTTGGTCACATGGGGTCATTGAGTTCTTATATAGGACTAGGGTGCGTCACATGGGGTCATTGAGTACTTATATTGTACTAGGGGGGTCACATGGGTTCATTGAGTACTTATATAGGACATGGGGGGGTCACATGGGGTCATTAAGTACTTATATAGGACTAGGGGGGGTCACATGTGGTCTTTGAGTACTTATATAGGACTAGGGGGGGTCACATGGGGTCATTGAGTACTTATATATGACTAGGGGGGGTCACATGGGGTCATTAAGTACTTGTATAGGACTAGGGGGGTCACATGGGGTCATTGAGTACTTATATAGGACTAGGGTGGGTCACATGGGGTCATTGAGTACTTATATAGGAATAGGGTGGGTCGATGGGGTCATTGAGTACTTATATAGTACTAGGGGGGTCACATGGGGTCATTGAGTACTTATATAGGACTAGGGTGGGTCACATGGGGTCATTGAGTACTTATATATGACTAGGGGGGGTCACATGGGGTCATTAAGTACTTGTATAGGACTAGGGGGGTCACATGGGGTCATTGAGTACTTATATAGTACTAGGGGGGTCACATGGGTTCATTGAGTACTTATATAGGACATGGGGGGGTCACATGGGGTCATTAATTACATATATAGGACTAGGGGGGGGTCACATGTGGTCATTGAGTACTTATAGAGGACTAGGGTGGGTCACATGGGGTCATTGAGTACTTATATAGGACATGGAGGGGTCACGTGTGGTCATTGAGTACTTATATAGGACTAGGGTGGGTCACATGGGGTCATTGAGTACTTATATAGGAATAGGGTGGGTCGATGGGGTCATTGAGTACTTATATAGGACTAGGGGGGTCACATGGGGTCATTGAGTTCTTATATAGGACTAGGGTGCGTCACATGGGGTCATTGAGTACTTATATAGTACTAGGGGGGTCACATGGGTTCATTGAGTACTTATATAGGACATGGGGGGGTCACATGGGGTCATTAATTACATATATAGGACTAGGGGGGGGGTCACATGTGGTCATTGAGTACTTATATAGGACTAGGGTGGGTCACATGGGGTCATTGATTACTTATATATGACTAGGGGTGGTCAAATAGGGTCATTGAGTACTTATATAGGACATGGGGTGTCACATAGGGGTCATTAAGTACTTATATAGGACTAGGGGGGGTCACATGGGGTCATTGAGTACTTATATAGGACTAGGGTGGGTCACATGGGGTCATTTTGTACTTATATAGGAGTAGGGTGGGTCACATGTGGTCATTGATTACTTATATATGACTAGGGGTGGTCAAATAGGGTCATTGAGTACTTATATAGGACATGGGGTGTCACATAGGGGTCATTAAGTACTTATATAGGACTAGGGGGGGGGTCACATGGGGTCATTGAGTACTTATATAGGACTAGGGTGGGTCACATGGGGTCATTTTGTACTTATATAGGACTAGGGTGGGTCACATGTGGTCATTGATTACTTATATATTACTAGGGGGGGTCACATGTGATCATTGAGTACTTATATAGGAATGGGGTGGGTCACATGGGGTAATTGAGTACTTATATAGGACTAGGGTGGGTCACATGGGGTCATTGAGTACTTATATATGACTAGGGGGGGTCACATGGGGTCATTAAGTACTTGTATAGGACTAGGGGGGTCAGATGGGGTCATTGAGTACTTATATAGGACTAGGGTGGGTCACATGGGGTCATTGAGTACTTATATAGGACTAGGGTGGGTCACATGGGGTCATTGAGTACTTATATATGACTAGGGGGGGTCACATGGGGTCATTAAGTACTTCTATAGGACTAGGGGGGTCACATGGGGTCATTGAGTACTTATATAGGACTAGGGTGGGTCACATGGGGTCATTGAGTACTTATATAGGAATAGGGTGCGTCACATGGGGTCATTGAGTTCTTATATAGAACTAGGGTGCGTCACATGGGGTCATTGAGTACTTATATTGTACTAGGGGGGTCACATGGGTTCATTGAGTACTTATATAGGACATGGGGGGGTCACATGGGGTCATTAAGTACTTATATAGGACTAGGGGGGGTCACATGTGGTCTTTGAGTACTTATATAGGAATAGGGTGGGTCGAAGGGGTCATTGAGTACTTATATAGGACTAGGGGGGTCACATGGGGTCATTGAGTACTTATATAGGAATAGGGTGGGTCACATGGGGTCATTGAGTACTTATAGAGGACTAGGGGGTCACATGGGGTCATTGAGTACTTATATAGGACTAGAGTGGGTCACATGGGTCATTGTGTACTTATATATTACTAGGGTGGGTCACATGGGGTCATTGAGTTCTTATATAGGACTAGGGTGCGTCACATTGGGTCATTGAGTACTTATATATTACTAGGGTGGGTCACATGGGGTCATTGAGTTCTTATATAGAACTAGGGTGCGTCACATGGGGTCATTGAGTACTTATATAGTACTAGGGGGGTCACATGGGTTCATTGAGTACTTATATAGGACATGGGGTGGTCACATGGGGTCATTAAGTACTTATATAGGACTAGGGGGGGGTCACATGTGGTCATTGAGTACTTATATAGGACTAGGGTGGCTCACATGGGGTCATTGAGTACTTATATATGACTAGGGGGGGTCACATGGGGTCATTAAGTACTTGTATAGGACTAGGGGGGTCACATGGGGTCAATGAGTACTTATATATGACTAGGGGGGGTCACATGGGGTCATTGAGTACTTATATAGGAATAGGGTGGGTCACATGGCGTCATTGAGTACTTATATAGGACATGGGGGGGGGTCACATAGGGTCATTGAGTAATTATATAGGACTAGGGTGGGTCACATGGGGTCATTGATTACTTATATATGACTAGGGGTGGTCAAATACGGTCATTGAGTACTTATATAGGACTAGGGTGGGTCACATGGGGTCATTTTGTACTTATATAGGACTAGGGTGGGTCACATGTGGTCATTGATTACTTATATATTACTAGGGGAGGTCACATGTGATCATTGAGTACTTATATAGGAATGGGGTGGGTCACATGGGGTCATTGAGTACTTATATAGGACTAGGGTGGGTCACATGGGGTCATTGAGTACTTATATATGACTAGGGGGGGTCACATGGGGTCATTAAGTACTTGTATAGGACTAGGGGGGTCACATGGGGTCATTGAGTACTTATATAGGACTAGGGTGGGTCACATGGGGTCATTGAGTACTTATATAGGAATAGGGTGCGTCACATTGGGTCATTGAGTACTTATAAATTACTAGGGTGGGTCACATGGGATCATTGAGTTCTTATATAGGACTAGGGTGCGTCACATGGGGTCATTGAGAACTTATATAGTACTAGGGGGGTCACATGTGTTCATTGAGTACTTATATAGGACATGGGGGGTCACATGGGGTCATTAAGTACTTATATAGGACTAGGGGGGGGTCACATGTGGTCATTGAGTACTTATATAGGACTAGGGGGGTCACATGGGGTCATTGAGTACTTATATATGACTAGGGGGGGGGTCACATGGGGTCATTGAGTACTTATATAGGACTAGGGTGGGTCACATGGGGTCATTTTGTACTTATATAGGACTAGGGTGGGTCACATGGGTCATTGTGTACTTATATATTACTAGGGTGGGTCAGATGGGGTCATTGAGTTCTTATATAGGACTAGGTTGCGTCACATTGGGTCATTGAGTACTTATATATTACTAGGGTGGGTCACATGGGGTCATTGAGTTCTTATATAGGACTAGGGTGCGTCACATGGGGTCATTGAGTACTTATATAGTACTAGGGGGGTCACATGGGTTCATTGAGTACTTATATAGGACATGGGGGGGTCACATGGGGTCATTAATTACATATATAGGACTAGGGGGGGTCACATGTGGTCATTGAGTACTTATATAGACTAGGGTGGGTCACATGGGGTCATTGAGTACTTATATAGGACATGGAGGGGTCACGTGTGGTCATTGAGTACTTATATAGGACTAGGGTGGGTCACATGGGGTCATTGAGTACTTATATAGGAATAGGGTGGTTCGATGGGGTCATTGAGTACTTATATAGGACTAGGGTGGGTCACATGGGGTCATTGATTACTTATATAGGACTAGGGTGCGTCACATGGGGTCATTGAGTACTTATATAGTACTAGGGGGGTCACATGGGTTCATTGAGTACTTATATAGGACATGGGGGGGTCACATGGGGTCATTAATTACATATATAGGACTAGGGGGGGGGGTCACATGTGGTCATTGAGTACTTATATAGGACTAGGGTGGGTCACATGGGGTCATTGATTACTTATATATGACTAGGGGTGGTCAAATAGGGTCATTGAGTACTTATATAGGACATGGGGTGTCACATAGGGGTCATTAAGTACTTATATAGGACTAGGTGGGGGTCACATGGGGTCATTGAGTACTTATATAGGACTAGGGTGGGTCACATGGGGTCATTTTGTACTTATATAGGAGTAGGGTGGGTCACATGTGGTCATTGATTACTTATATATGACTAGGGGTGGTCAAATAGGGTCATTGAGTACTTATATAGGACATGGGGTGTCACATAGGGGTCATTAAGTACTTATATAGGACTAGGGGGGGGTCACATGGGGTCATTGAGTACTTATATAGGACTAGGGTGGGTCACATGGGGTCATTTTGTACTTATATAGGACTAGGGTGGGTCACATGTGGTCATTGATTACTTATATATTACTAGGGGGGGTCACATGTGATCATTGAGTACTTATATAGGAATGGGGTGGGTCACATGGGGTCATTGAGTACTTATATAGGACTAGGGTGGGTCACATGGGGTCATTGAGTACTTATATATGACTAGGGGGGGTCACATGGGGTCATTAAGTACTTGTATAGGACTAGGGGGGTCACATGGGGTCATTGAGTACTTATATAGGACTAGGGTGGGTCACATGGGGTCATTGAGTACTTATATAGGACTAGGGTGGGTCACATGGGGTCATTGAGTACTTATATATGACTAGGGGGGGTCACATGGGGTCATTAAGTACTTGTATAGGACTAGGGGGGTCACATGGGGTCATTGAGTACTTATATAGGAATAGGGTGCGTCACATTGGGTCATTGAGTACTTATATATTACTAGGGTGGGTCACATGGGATCATTGAGTTCTTATATAGGACTAGGGTGCGTTACATGGGGTCATTGAGAACTTATATAGTACTAGGGGGGTCACATGTGTTCATTGAGTACTTATATAGGACATGGGGGGTCACATGGGGTCATTAAGTACTTATATAGGACTAGGGGGGGGGGTCACATGTGGTCATTGAGTACTTATATAGGACTAGGGGGGTCACATGGGGTCATTGAGTACTTATATATGACTAGGGGGGGGGTCACATGGGGTCATTGAGTACTTATATAGGACTAGGGTGGGTCACATGGGGTCATTTAGTACTTATATAGGACTAGGGTGGGTCACATGGGTCATTGTGTACTTATATATTACTAGGGTGGGTCAGATGGGGTCATTGAGTTCTTATATAGGACAAGGTTGCGTCACATTGGGTCATTGAGTACTTATATATTACTAGGGTGGGTCACATGGGATCATTGAGTTCTTATATAGGACTAGGGTGCGTTACATGGGGTCATTGAGAACTTATATAGTACTAGGGGGGTCACATGTGTTCATTGAGTACTTATATAGGACATGGGGGGTCACATGGGGTCATTAAGTACTTATATAGGACTAGGGGGGGGGTCACATGTGGTCATTGAGTACTTATATAGGACTAGGGGGGTCACATGGGGTCATTGAGTACTTATATATGACTAGGGGGGGGGTCACATGGGGTCATTGAGTACTTATATAGGACTAGGGTGGGTCACATGGGGTCATTTAGTACTTATATAGGACTAGGGTGGGTCACATGGGTCATTGTGTACTTATATATTACTAGGGTGGGTCACATGGGATCATTGAGTTCTTATATAGGACTAGGGTGCGTTACATGGGGTCATTGAGAACTTATATAGTACTAGGGGGGTCACATGTGTTCATTGAGTACTTATATAGGACATGGGGGGGTCACATGGGGTCATTAAGTACTTATATAGGACTAGGGGGGGGGTCACATGTGGTCATTGAGTACTTATATAGGACTAGGAGGGTCACATGGGGTCATTGAGTACTTATATATGACTAGGGGGGGGGTCACATGGGGTCATTGAGTACTTATATAGGACTAGGGTGGGTCACATGGGGTCATTGAGTACTTATATATGACTAGGGGGGGTCACATGGGGTCATTGAGTACTTATATAGGACTAGGGTGGGTCACATGGGGTCATATTGTACTTATATAGGACTAGGGTGGGTCACATGGGTCATTGTGTACTTATATATTACTAGGGTGGGTCAGATGGGGTCATTGAGTTCTTATATAGGACTAGGTTGCGTCACATTGGGTCATTGAGTACTTATATATTACTAGGGTGGGTCACATGGGGTCATTGAGTTCTTATATAGGACTAGGGTGCGTCACATGGGGTCATTGAGTACTTATATAGTACTAGGGGGGTCACATGGGTTCATTGAGTACTTATATAGGACATGTGGGGGTCACATGGGGTCATTATTTATATATATAGGACTAGGGGGGGGGTCACATGTGGTCATTGAGTACTTATATAGGACTAGGGTTGGTCACATGGGGTCATTGAGTACTTATATAGGACATAGAGGGGTCACGTGTGGTCATTCAGTACTTATATAGGACTAGGGTGGGTCACATGGGGTCATTGAGTACTTATATAGGAATAGGGTGGGTCGATGGGGTCATTGAGTACTTATATAAGACTAGGGGGGTCACATGGGGTCAATGAGTACTTATATATGACTAGGGGGGGTTCCATGGGGTCATTGAGTACTTATATAGGAATAGGGTGGGTCACATGGGGTCATTGAGTAGTTATATAGGACATGGGGGGGGGTCACATGGGGTCATTGAGTACTTATATAGGACATGGGGTTTCACATGGGGTCATTAAGTACTTATATAGGACTAGGGGGGGGTCACATGGGGTCATTGAGTACTTATATAGGACTAGGGTGGGTCACATGGGGTCATTTTGTACTTATATAGGACTAGGGTGGGTCACATGTGGTCATTGATTACTTATATATTACTAGGGTGGGTCACATGGGGTCATTGAGTTCTTATATAGGACTAGGGTGCGTCAAATGTGGTCATTGAGTACTTATATAGTACTAGGGGGGTTACATGGGGTCATTGAGTACTTATATAGGATATGGGGGGGTCACGTGGGGTCATTGAGTACTTATATATGACTAGGGGGGGTCACATGGGGTCATTGAGTACTTATATAGGACTAGGGTGGGGCACATGGGGTCATTGAGTACTTATATAGGAATAGGGTGGGTCGATGGGGTCATTGAGTACTTATATAGGACTAGGGGGGTCACATGGGGTCAATGAGTACTTATATAGGAATAGGGTGGGTCGATGGGGTCATTGAGTACTTATATAGGACTAGGGGGGTCACATGGGGTCAATGAGTACTTATATATGACTAGGATGGGTCACATGGGGTCATTGAGTACTTATATAGGAATAGGGTGGGTCACATGGGGTCATTGAGTACTTATATAGGATATGGGGGGGTCACGTGGGGTCATTGAGTACTTATATAGGACTAGGGAGGTCACATGGGGTCATTGAGTACTTATATATGACTAGGGGGGGTCACATGGGGTCATTGAGTACTTATATAGGAATAGGGTGGGTCACATGGGGTCATTGAGTACTTATATAGGACATGGGGGGGTCACGTGGGGTCATTGAGTACTTATATAGGAATAGGGTGGGTCACATGGGGTCACTGAGTACTTATATAGGACATGGAGGGGTCACGTGTGGTCATTGAGTACTTATATAGGACTAGGGTGGGTCACATGGGGTCATTGAGTACTTATATAGGAATAGGGTGGGTCGATGGGGTCATTGAGTACTTATATAGGACTAGGGGGGTCACATGGGGTCAATGAGTACTTATATATGACTAGGATGGGTCACATGGGGTCATTGAGTACTTATATAGGAATAGGGTGGGTCACATGGGGTCATTGAGTACTTATATAGGACATGGGGGGGGTCACATGGGGTCATTGAGTACTTATATAGGACATGGGGTTTCACATGGGGTCATTAAGTACTTATATAGGACTAGGGGGGGGTCACATGGGGTCATTGAGTACTTATATAGGACTAGGGTGGGTCACATGGGGTCATTAAGTACTTATATAGGAATAGGGGGGGTCACATGTGATCATTGAGTACTTATATAGGAATGGGGTATGTCACATGGGGTCATTGAGTACTTGTATAGGACATGGGGGGGTCACATGGGGTCATTGAGTGCTTATATAGGACTAGGGTGCGTCAAATGTGGTCATTGAGTACTTATATAGTACTAGGGGGGTTACATGGGGTCATTGAGTACTTATATAGGATATGGGGGGGTCACGTGGGGTCATTGAGTACTTATATAGGACTAGGGTGGGTCACATGGGGTCATTAAGTACTTATATAGGAATAGGGGGGGTCACATGTGATCATTGAGTACTTATATAGGAATGGGGTGGGTCACATGGGGTCATTGAGTACTTGTATAGGACATGGGGGGGTCACATGGGGTCATTAAGTACTTATATAGGACTAGGGGGGGTCACATGTGGTCATTGAGTACTTATACAGGACTAGGGTGGGTCACATGGGGTCATTGAGTACTTATATATGACTAGGGGGGTTACATGGGGTCATTAAGTACTTGTATAGGACTAGGGGGGTCACATGGGGTCATTGAGTACTTATATAGGACTAGGGTGGGTCACATGGGTCATTGAGTACTTATATAGGAATAGGGTGCGTCGATGGGGTCATTGAGTACTTATATAGGAATAGGGTGGGTCACATGGGGTCATTGAGTACTTATATAGGACTAGGGGGTCACATGGGGTCATTGAGTACTTATATAGGACTAGGGTGGGTCACATGGGTCATTGTGTACTTATATATTACTAGGGTGGGTCACATGGGGTCATTGAGTTCTTATATAGGGCTAGGGTGCGTCACATTGGGTCATTGATTACTTACATATTACTAGGGTGTGTCACATGGGGTCATTGAGTTCTTATATATGATTAGGGTGCGTCACATGGGGTCATTGAGTACTTATATAGGACTAGGGTGGGTCACATGGGGTCATTGAGTACTTATATATGACTAGGGGGGGTCACATGTGGTCATTGAGTACTTATATAGGACTAGGGTGGGTCACATGGGGTCATTGAGTACTTATATAGGACTAGGGTGGGTCACATGGGGTCATTTTGTACTTATATAGAACTAGGGTGATTCACATGTGGTCATTGATTACTTATATATTACTAGGGTGGGTCACATGGGGTCATTGAGTTCTTATATAGGACTAGGGTGCGTCAAATGTGGTCATTGAGTACTTATATAGTACTAGGGGGGTTACATGGGGTCATTGAGTACTTATATAGGATATGGGGGGGTCACGTGGGGTCATTGAGTACTTATATAGGACTAGGGTGGGTCACATGGGGTCATTAAGTACTTATATAGGAATAGGGGGGGTCACATGTGGTCATTGATTACTTATATATTACTAGGGTGGGTCACATGGGGTCATTGAGTTCTTATATAGGACTAGGGTGCGTCAAATGTGGTCATTGAGTACTTATATAGTACTAGGGGGGTTACATGGGGTCATTGAGTACTTATATAGGATATGGGGGGGCACGTGGGGTCATTGAGTACTTATATAGGACTAGGGTGGGTCACATGGGGTCATTAAGTACTTATATAAGAATAGGGGGGGTCACATGTGATCATTGAGTACTTATATAGGAATGGGGTGGGTCACATGGGGTCATTGAGTACTTGTATAGGACATGGGGGGGTCACATGGGGTCATTAAGTACTTATATAGGACTAGGGGGGGTCACATGTGGTCATTGAGTACTTATACAGGACTAGGGTGGGTCACATGGGGTCATTGAGTACTTATGTATGACTATGGGGGTCACATGGGGTCATTAAGTACTTGTATAGGACTAGGGGGGTCACATGGGGTCATTGAGTACTTATATAGGACTAGGGTGGGTCACATGGGTCATTGAGTACTTATATAGGAATAGGGTGCGTCGATGGGGTCATTGAGTACTTATATAGGACTAGGGGGGTCACATGGGGTCATTGAGTACTTATATAGGAATAGGGTGGGTCACATGGGGTCATTGAGTACTTATATAGGACTAGGGGGTCACATGGGGTCATTGAGTACTTATATAGGACTAGGGTGGGTCACATGAGTCATTGTGTACTTATATATTACTAGGGTGGTTCACATGGGGTCATTGAGTTCTTATATAGGACTAGGGTGCGTCACATTGGGTCATTGAGTACTTATATATTACTAGGGTGGGTCACATGGGGTCATTGAGTACTTATATAGTACTAGGGGGGTCACATGGGTTCATTGAGTACTTATATAGGACTAGGGGGGGTCACATGTGGTCATTGAGTACTTATATAGGACTAGGGTGGGTCACATGGGGTCATTGAGTACTTATATAGGAATAGGGTGGGTCGATGGGGTCATTGAGTACTTATATAGGACTAGGGGGGTCACATGGGGTCATTGAGTACTTATATATGACTAGGGGGGGTCAACATGTGGTCATTGAGTACTTATATAGGACATGGGGGGTCACATGGGGTCATTAAGTACTTATATAGGACTAGGGGGGGGGGTCACATGTGGTCATTGAGTACTTATATAGGACTAGGGTGGGTCACATGGGGTCATTGAGTACTTATATAGGAATAGGGTGGGTCACATGGGGTCATTGAGTACTTATATAGGACATGGGGGGGGGGTCACGTGGGGTCATTGAGTAATTACATAGGACTAGGGGGTCACATGGGGTCATTGAGTACTTATATAGAACTAGGGTGGGTCACATGGGTCATGGTGTACTTATATATTACTAGGGTAGGTCACATGGGGTCATTGAGTTCTTATATAGGACTAGGGTGCGTCACATTGGGTCATTGAGTTCTTATATATTACTAGGGTGGGTCACATGGGGTCATTGAGTTCTTATATAGGACTAGGGTGCGTCACATGGGGTCATTGAGTACTTATATAGTACTAGGGGGGTCACATGGGTTCATTGAGTACTTATATAGGACATGGGGGGGGTCACATGGGGTCATTAAGTACTTATATAGGACTAGGGGGGGTCACATGTGGTCATTGAGTACTTATATAGGACTAGGGTGGGTCACATGGGGTCATTGAGTACTTATATATGACTAGGGGGGTCACATGGGGTCATTAAGTACTTGTATAGGACTAGGGGGGTCACATGGGGTCATTGAGTACTTATATAGGACTAGGGTGTGTCACATGGGTCAATGAGTACTTATATAGGAATAGGGTGCGTCGATGGGGTCATTGAGTACTTATATAGGACTAGGGGGGTCACATGGGGTCATTGAGTACTTATATAGGAATAGGGTGTGTCACATGGGGTCATTGAGTACTTATATAGGACTAGGGGTTCACATGGGGTCATTGAGTACTTATATAGGACTAGGGTGGGTCACATGGGTCATTGTGTACTTATATATTACTAGGGTGGGTCACATGGGGTCATTGAGTTCTTATATAGGACTAGGGTGCGTCACATTGGGTCATTGAGTACTTATATATTACTAGGGTGGGTCACATGGGGTCATTGAGTTCTTATATAGGACTAGGGTGCGTCACATGGGGTCATTGAGTACTTATATAGTACTAGGGGGGTCACATGGGTTCATTGAGTACTTATATAGGACATGGGGTGGTCACATGGGGTCATTAAGTACTTATATAGGACTAGGGGGGGGTCACATGTGGTCATTGAGTACTTATATAGGACTAGGGTGGGTCACATGGGGTCATTGAGTACTTATATAGGAATAGGGTGGGTGGATGGGGTCATTGAGTACTTATATAGGACTAGGGGGGTAACATGGGGTCATTGAGTACTTATATATGACTAGGGGGGGTCAACATGTGGTCATTGAGTACTTATATAGGATATGGGGGGTCACATGGGGTCATTAAGTACTTATATAGGACTAGGGGGGGGTCACATGTGGTCATTGAGTACTTATATAGGACTAGGGTGGGTCACATGGGGTCATTGAGTACTTATATAGGAATAGGGTGGGTCACATGGGGTCATTGAGTACTTATATAGGACATAGGGGGGGGTCACGTGGGGTCATTGAGTACTTATATAGGACTAGGGTGGGTCACATGAGGTCATTGATTACTTATATATGACTAGGGGGGGTCAAATGGGGTCATTGAGTACTTATATAGGACATGGGGTGTCACATGGGTCATTAAGTACTTATATAGGACTAGGGGGGGTCAACATGTGGTCATTGAGTACTTATATAGAACTAGGGTGGGTCACATGGGGTCATTGAGTACTTATATATGACTAGGGGGGGTTACATGGGGTCATTGAGTACTTATATAGGACTAGGGTGGGTCACATGGGGTCATTTTGTACTTATATAGGACTAGGGTGGGTCACATGGGTCATGTGTACTTATATATTACTAGGGTGGGTCACATGGGGTCATTAAGTACTTATATAGGACTAGGGGGGGTCACATGTGGTCATTGAGTACTTATATAGGACTAGAGTGGGTCACATGGGACTCATTGAGTACTTATATATGACTAGGGGGGGTCACATGGGGTCATTAAGTACTTGTATAGGACTAGGGGGGTCACATGGGGTCATTGAGTACTTATATAGGACATGGGTGGGTCACATGGGGTCATTGAGTACTTATATAGGAATAGGGTGGGTCGATGGGGTCATTGAGTACTTATATAGGACTAGGGGGGTCACATGGGGTCATTGAGTACTTATATATGACTAGGGGGGGTCACATGGGGTCATTGAGTACTTATATAGGAATAAGGTGGGTCACATGGGGCCATTGAGTACTTATATAGGACATGGGGGGTCACGTGGGGTCATCGAGTACTTATATAGGACTAGGGTGGGTCACATGGGGTCATTGAGTACTTATAAAGGAATAGGGTGGGTCACATGGGGTCATTGAGTACTTATATAGGAATAGGGTGGGTCACATGGGGTCATTGAGTACTTATATAGGACATGGAGGGGTCACGTGTGGTCATTGAGTACTTATATAGGACTAGGGTGGGTCACATGGGGTCATTGAGTACTTATATAGGACTAGGGGGGGCCACATGGGGTCATTTAGTACTTATATAGGACTAGGGTGGGTCACATGGGGTCATTGATTACTTATATATGACTAGGGAGGGTCAAATGGGGTCATTGAGTACTTATATAGGACTAGGGTGGGTCACATGGGGTCATTGAGTACTTATATAGGAATAGGGTGGGTCGATGGGGTCATTGAGTACTTATATAGGACTAGGGGGGTCACATGGGGTCATTGAGTTCTTATATAGGACTAGGGTGCGTCACATGGGGTCATTGAGTACTTATATAGTACTAGGGGGGTCACATGGGTTCATTGAGTACTTATATAGGACATGGGGGGGTCACATGGGGTCATTAATTACATATATAGGACTAGGGGGGGGGTCACATGTGGTCATTGAGTACTTATATAGGACTAGGGTGGGTCACATGGGGTCATTGATTACTTATATATGACTAGGGGTGGTCAAATAGGGTCATTGAGTACTTATATAGGACATGGGGTGTCACATAGGGGTCATTAAGTACTTATATAGGACTAGGGGGGGGTCACATGGGGTCATTGAGTACTTATATAGGACTAGGGTGGGTCACATGGGGTCATTGAGTACTTATATATGACTAGGGGGGGGTCACATGGGGTCATTAAGTACTTGTATAGGACTAGGGGGGTCACATGGGGTCATTGAGTACTTATATAGGACTAGGGTGGGTCACATTGGGTCATTGAGTACTTATATAGGACTAGGGTGGGTCACATGGGGTCATTGAGTACTTATATATGACTAGGGGGGGTCACATGGGGTCATTAAGTACTTGTATAGGACTAGGGGGGTCACATGGGGTCATTGAGTACTTATATAGGACTAGGGTGGGTCACATGGGGTCATTGAGTACTTATATAGGAATAGGGTGCGTCACATTGGGTCATTGAGTACTTATATATTACTAGGGTGGGTCACATGGGATCATTGAGTTCTTATATAGGACTAGGGTGCGTCACATGGGGTCATTGAGAACTTATATAGTACTAGGGGGGTCACATGTGTTCATTGAGTACTTATATAGGACATGGGGGGTCACATGGGGTCATTAAGTACTTATATAGGACTAGGGGGGGGTCACATGTGGTCATTGAGTACTTATATAGGACTAGGGGGGTCACATGGGGTCATTGAGTGCTTATATATGACTAGGGGGGGGGGGTCACATGGGGTCATTGAGTACTTATATAGGACTAGGGTGGGTCACATGGGGTCATTTTGTACTTATATAGGACTAGGGTGGGTCACATGGGTCATTGTGTACTTATATTTACTAGGGTGGGTCAGATGGGGTCATTGAGTTCTTATATAGGACTAGGTTGCGTCACATTGGGTCATTGAGTACTTATATATTACTAGGGTGGGTCACATGGGGTCATTGAGATCTTATATAGGACTAGGGTGCGTCACATGGGGTCATTGGGTACTTATATAGTACTAGGGGGGTCACATGGGTTCATTGAGTACTTATATAGGACATGGGGGGGTCACATGGGGTCATTAATTACATATATAGGACTAGGGGGGGGTCACATGTGGTCATTGAGTACTTATATAGGACTAGGGTGGGTCACATGGGGTCATTGAGTACTTATATAGGACATGAAGGGGTCGCGTGTGGTCATTGAGTACTTATATAGAACTAGGGTGGGTCACATGGGGTCATTGAGTACTTATATAGGAATAGGGTGGGTCGATGGGGTCATTGAGTACTTATATAGGACTAGGGGGGTCACATGGGGTCAATGAGTACTTATATATGACTAGGGGGGGTCACATGGGGTCATTGAGTACTTATATAGGAATAGGGTGGGTCACATGGGGTCATTGAGTACTTATATAGGACATGGGGGGGGGTCACATGGGGTCATTGAGTACTTATATAGAACATGGGGTTTCACATGGGGTCATTAAGTACTTATATAGGACTAGGGGGGGGTCACATGGGGTCATTGAGTACTTATATAGGACTAGGGTGGGTCACATGGGGTCATTTTGTACTTATATAGGACTAGGGTGGGTCACATGTGGTCATTGATTACTTATATATTACTAGGGTGGGTCACATGGGGTCATTGAGTACTTATATAGGATATGGGGGGGTCACGTGGGGTCATTGAGTACTTATATATGACTAGGGGGGGTCACATGGGGTCATTAAGTACTTGTATAGGACTAGGGGGGTCACATGGGGTCATTGAGTACTTATATAGGACTAGGGTGGGTCACATGGGGTCATTGAGTACTTATATAGGAATAGGGTGGGTCGATGGGATCATTGAGTACTTATATAGGACTAGGGGGGTCACATGGGGTCATTGAGTACTTATATATGACTAGGGGGGGGGTCACATGGGGTCATTGAGTACCTATATAGGAATAGGGTGGGTCACATTGGGTCATTGAGTACTTACATAGGACTAGGTTGGGTCACATGGGGTCATTGAGTACTTATATAGGAATAGGGTGGGTCACATGGGGTCATTGAGTACTTATATAGGAATAGGGTGGGTCACATGGGGTCATTGAGTACTTATATAGGACATGGAGGGGTCACGTGTGGTCATTGAGTACTTATACAGGACTAGGGTGGGTCACATGGGGTCATTGAGTACTTATATAGGACATGGGGGGGGTCACATGGGGTCATTGAGTACTTATATAGGACATGGGGTTTCACATGGGGTCATTAAGTACTTATATAGGACTAGGGGGGGGGTCTCATGGGGTCATTGAGTACTTATATAGGAATAGGGTGGGTCACATGGGGTCATTGAGTACTCATATAGGACATGGGGGGGGTCACGTGGGGTCATTGAGTACTTATATAGGAATAGGGTGGGTCACATGGGGTCATTGAGTACTTATATAGGAATAGGGTGGGTCACATGGGGTCTTTGAGTACTTATATAGGAATAGGGTGGGTCACATGGGGTCATTGAGTACTTATATAGGACAAGGAGGGGTCACGTGTGGTCATTGAGTACTTATATAGGACTAGGGTGGGTCACATGGGGTCATTGAGTACTTATATAGGAATAGGGTGGGTCGATGGGGTCATTGAGTACTTATATAGGACTAGGGGGGTCACATGGGGTCAATGAGTACTTATATATGACTAGGGGGGGTCACATGGGGTCATTGAGTACTTATATAGGAATAGGGTGGGTCACATGGGTCATTGTGTACTTATATATTACTAGGGTGGGTCAGATGGGGTCATTGAGTTCTTATATAGGACTAGGTTGCGTCACATTGGGTCATTGAGTACTTATATATTACTAGGGTGGGTCACATGGGGTCATTGAGTTCTTATATAGGACTAGGGTGCGTCACATGGGGTCATTGAGTACTTATATTGTACTAGGGGGGTCACATGGGTTCATTGAGTACTTATATAGGACATTGGGGGGTCACATGGGGTCATTAATTACATATATAGGACTAGGGGGGGGTCACATGTGGTCATTGAGTACTTATATAGGACTAGGGTGGGTCACATGGGGTCATTGAGTACTTATATAGGACATGGAGGGGTCACGTGTGGTCATTGAGTACTTATATAGGACTAGGGTGGGTCACATGGGGTCATTGAGTACTTATATAGGAATAGGGTGGGTCGATGGGGTCATTGAGTACTTATATATGACTAGTGGGGTCACATGGGGTCATTGAGTTCTTATATAGGACTAGGGTGCGTCACATGGGGTCAATGAGTACTTATATAGTACTAGGGGGGTCACATGGGTTCATTGAGTACTTATATAGGACATGGGGGGGTCACATGGGGTCATTAATTACATATATAGGACTAGGGGGGGGGGGTCACATGTGGTCATTGAGTACTTATATAGGACTAGGGTGGGTCACATGGGGTCATTGATTACTTATATATGACTAGGGGTGGTCAAATAGGGTCATTGAGTACTTATATAGGACATGGGGTGTCACATAGGGGTCATTAAGTACTTATATAGGACTAGGGGGGGGTCACATGGGGTCATTGAGTACTTATATAGGACTAGGGTGGGTCACATGGGGTCATTTTGTACTTATATAGGACTAGGGTGGGTCACATGTGGTCATTGATTACTTATATATTACAAGGGGGGGTCACATGTGATCATTGAGTACTTATATAGGAATGGGGTGGGTCACATGGGGTCATTGAGTACTTATATAGGACTAGGGTGGGTCACATGGGGTCATTGAGTACTTATATATGACTAGGGGGGGTCACATGGGGTCATTAAGTACTTGTATAGGACTAGGGGGGTCACATGGGGTCATTGAGTACTTATATAGGACTAGGGTGGGTCACATGGGGTCATTGAGTACTTATATAGGAATAGGGTGGGTCGATGGGGTCATTGAGTACTTATATAGGACTAGGGGGTCACATGGGGTCATTCAGTACTTATATAGGACTAGGGTGGGTCACATGGGGTCATGGAGTACTTATATAGGACTAGGGTGGGTCACATGCGGTCATTTTGTACTTATATAGGACTAGGGTGGGTCACATGTGGTCATTGATTACTTATATATTACTAGGGGGGGGGTCACATGTGATCATTGAGTACTTATATAGGAATGGGGTGGGTCACATGGGGTCATTAATTACATATATAGGACTAGGGGGGGGGTCACATGTGGTCATTGAGTACTTATATAGGACTAGGGTGGGTCACATGGGGTCATTGATTACTTACATATGACTAGGGGTGGTCAAATAGGGTCATTGAGTACTTATATAGGACATGGGGTGTCACATAGGGGTCATTAAGTACTTATATAGGACTAGGGGGGGGTCACATGTGGTCATTGAGTACTTATATAGGACTAGGGTGGGTCACATGGGGTCATTTTGTACTTATATAGGAGTAGGGTGGGTCACATGTGGTCATTGATTACTTATATATGACTAGGGGTGGACAAATAGGGTCATTGAGTACTTATATAGGACATGGGGTGTCACATAGGGGTCATTAAGTACTTATATAGGACTAGGGGGGGGTCACATGGGGTCATTAAGTACTTATATAGGACTAGGGGGGGTCACATGTGGTCATTGAGTACTTATATAGGACTAGGGTGGGTCACATGGGGTCATTGAGTACTTATATATGACTAGGGGGGTCACATGGGGTCATTAAGTACTTGTATAGGACTAGGGGGGTCACATGGGGTCATTGAGTACTTATATAGGACTAGGGTGTGTCACATGGGTCAATGAGTACTTATATAGGAATAGGGTGCGTCGATGGGGTCATTGAGTACTTATATAGGACTAGGGGGGTCACATGGGGTCATTGAGTACTTATATATGACTAGGGGGGGTCAACATGTGGTCATTGAGTACTTATATAGGACATGGGGGGTCACATGGGGTCATTAAGTACTTATATAGGACTAGGGGGGGGGGTCACATGTGGTCATTGAGTACTTATATAGGACTAGGGTGGGTCACATGGGGTCATTGAGTACTTATATAGGAATAGGGTGGGTCACATGGGGTCATTGAGTACTTATATAGGACATGGGGGGGGGGTCACGTGGGGTCATTGAGTAATTACATAGGACTAGGGGGTCACATGGGGTCATTGAGTACTTATATAGAACTAGGGTGGGTCACATGGGTCATGGTGTACTTATATATTACTAGGGTAGGTCACATGGGGTCATTGAGTTCTTATATAGGACTAGGGTGCGTCACATTGGGTCATTGAGTTCTTATATATTACTAGGGTGGGTCACATGGGGTCATTGAGTTCTTATATAGGACTAGGGTGCGTCACATGGGGTCATTGAGTACTTATATAGTACTAGGGGGGTCACATGGGTTCATTGAGTACTTATATAGGACATGGGGGGGTCACATGGGGTCATTAAGTACTTATATAGGACTAGGGGGGGTCACATGTGGTCATTGAGTACTTATATAGGACTAGGGTGGGTCACATGGGGTCATTGAGTACTTATATATGACTAGGGGGGTCACATGGGGTCATTAAGTACTTGTATAGGACTAGGGGGGTCACATGGGGTCATTGAGTACTTATATAGGACTAGGGTGTGTCACATGGGTCAATGAGTACTTATATAGGAATAGGGTGCGTCGATGGGGTCATTGAGTACTTATATAGGACTAGGGGGGTCACATGGGGTCATTGAGTACTTATATAGGAATAGGGTGTGTCACATGGGGTCATTGAGTACTTATATAGGACTAGGGGTTCACATGGGGTCATTGAGTACTTATATAGGACTAGGGTGGGTCACATGGGTCATTGTGTACTTATATATTACTAGGGTGGGTCACATGGGGTCATTGAGTTCTTATATAGGACTAGGGTGCGTCACATTGGGTCATTGAGTACTTATATATTACTAGGGTGGGTCACATGGGGTCATTGAGTTCTTATATAGGACTAGGGTGCGTCACATGGGGTCATTGAGTACTTATATAGTACTAGGGGGGTCACATGGGTTCATTGAGTACTTATATAGGACATGGGGTGGTCACATGGGGTCATTAAGTACTTATATAGGACTAGGGGGGGGTCACATGTGGTCATTGAGTACTTATATAGGACTAGGGTGGGTCACATGGGGTCATTGAGTACTTATATAGGAATACGGTGGGTGGATGGGGTCATTGAGTACTTATATAGGACTAGGGGGGTAACATGGGGTCATTGAGTACTTATATATGACTAGGGGGGGTCAACATGTGGTCATTGAGTACTTATATAGGATATGGGGGGTCACATGGGGTCATTAAGTACTTATATAGGACTAGGGGGGGGTCACATGTGGTCATTGAGTACTTATATAGGACTAGGGTGGGTCACATGGGGTCATTGAGTACTTATATAGGAATAGGGTGGGTCACATGGGGTCATTGAGTACTTATATAGGACATAGGGGGGGGTCACGTGGGGTCATTGAGTACTTATATAGGACTAGGGTGGGTCACATGAGGTCATTGATTACTTATATATGACTAGGGGGGGTCAAATGGGGTCATTGAGTACTTATATAGGACATGGGGTGTCACATGGGTCATTAAGTACTTATATAGGACTAGGGGGGGTCAACATGTGGTCATTGAGTACTTATATAGAACTAGGGTGGGTCACATGGGGTCATTGAGTACTTATATATGACTAGGGGGGGTTACATGGGGTCATTGAGTACTTATATAGGACTAGGGTGGGTCACATGGGGTCATTTTGTACTTATATAGGACTAGGGTGGGTCACATGGGTCATGTGTACTTATATATTACTAGGGTGGGTCACATGGGGTCATTAAGTACTTATATAGGACTAGGGGGGGGTCACATGTGGTCATTGAGTACTTATATAGGACTAGGGTGGGTCACATGGGACTCATTGAGTACTTATATATGACTAGGGGGGGTCACATGGGGTCATTAAGTACTTGTATAGGACTAGGGGGGTCACATGGGGTCATTGAGTACTTATATAGGACATGGGTGGGTCACATGGGGTCATTGAGTACTTATATAGGAATAGGGTGGGTCGATGGGGTCATTGAGTACTTATATAGGACTAGGGGGGTCACATGGGGTCATTGAGTACTTATATATGACTAGGGGGGGTCACATGGGGTCATTGAGTACTTATATAGGAATAAGGTGGGTCACATGGGGCCATTGAGTACTTATATAGGACATGGGGGGGTCACGTGGGGTCATCGAGTACTTATATAGGACTAGGGTGGTTCACATGGGGTCATTGAGTACTTATATAGGAATAGGGTGGGTCACATGGGGTCATTGAGTACTTATATAGGAATAGGGTGGGTCACATGGGGTCATTGAGTACTTATATAGGACATGGAGGGGTCACGTGTGGTCATTGAGTACTTATATAGGACTAGGGTGGGTCACATGGGGTCATTGAGTACTTATATAGGACTAGGGGGGGCCACATGGGGTCATTTAGTACTTATATAGGACTAGGGTGGGTCACATGGGGTCATTGATTACTTATATATGACTAGGGAGGGTCAAATGGGGTCATTGAGTACTTATATAGGACTAGGGTGGGTCACATGGGGTCATTGAGTACTTATATAGGAATAGGGTGGGTCGATGGGGTCATTGAGTACTTATATAGGACTAGGGGGGTCACATGGGGTCATTGAGTTCTTATATAGGACTAGGGTGCGTCACATGGGGTCATTGAGTACTTATATAGTACTAGGGGGGTCACATGGGTTCATTGAGTACTTATATAGGACATGGGGGGGTCACATGGGGTCATTAATTACATATATAGGACTAGGGGGGGGGGTCACATGTGGTCATTGAGTACTTATATAGGACTAGGGTGGGTCACATGGGGTCTTTGATTACTTATATATGACTAGGGGTGGTCAAATAGGGTCATTGAGTACTTATATAGGACATGGGGTGTCACATAGGGGTCATTAAGTACTTATATAGGACTAGGGGGGGGTCACATGGGGTCATTGAGTACTTATATAGGACTAGGGTGGGTCACATGGGGTCATTGAGTACTTATATATGACTAGGGGGGGGTCACATGGGGTCATTAAGTACTTGTATAGGACTAGGGGGGTCACATGGGGTCATTGAGTACTTATATAGGACTAGGGTGGGTCACATTGGGTCATTGAGTACTTATATAGGACTAGGGTGGGTCACATGGGGTCATTGAGTACTTATATATGACTAGGGGGGGTCACATGGGGTCATTAAGTACTTGTATAGGACTAGGGGGGTCACATGGGGTCATTGAGTACTTATATAGGACTAGGGTGGGTCACATGGGGTCATTGAGTACTTATATAGGAATAGGGTGCGTCACATTGGGTCATTGAGTACTTATATATTACTAGGGTGGGTCACATGGGATCATTGAGTTCTTATATAGGACTAGGGTGCGTCACATGGGGTCATTGAGAACTTATATAATACTAGGGGGGTCACATGTGTTCATTGAGTACTTATATAGGACATGGGGGGTCACATGGGGTCATTAAGTACTTATATAGGACTAGGGGGGGGTCACATGTGGTCATTGAGTACTTATATAGGACTAGGGGGGTCACATGGGGTCATTGAGTGCTTATATATGACTAGGGGGGGGGGGGTCACATGGGGTCATTGAGTACTTATATAGGACTAGGGTGGGTCACATGGGGTCATTTTGTACTTATATAGGACTAGGGTGGGTCACATGGGTCATTGTGTACTTATATTTACTAGGGTGGGTCAGATGGGGTCATTGAGTTCTTATATAGGACTAGGTTGCGTCACATTGGGTCATTGAGTACTTATATATTACTAGGGTGGGTCACATGGGGTCATTGAGATCTTATATAGGACTAGGGTGCGTCACATGGGGTCATTGGGTACTTATATAGTACTAGGGGGGTCACATGGGTTCATTGAGTACTTATATAGGACATGGGGGGGTCACATGGGGTCATTAATTACATATATAGGACTAGGGGGGGGTCACATGTGGTCATTGAGTACTTATATAGGACTAGGGTGGGTCACATGGGGTCATTGAGTACTTATATAGGACATGAAGGGGTCGCGTGTGGTCATTGAGTACTTATATAGAACTAGGGTGGGTCACATGGGGTCATTGAGTACTTATATAGGAATAGGGTGGGTCGATGGGGTCATTGAGTACTTATATAGGACTAGGGGGGTCACATGGGGTCAATGAGTACTTATATATGACTAGGGGGGGTCACATGGGGTCATTGAGTACTTATATAGGAATAGGGTGGGTGACATGGGGTCATTGAGTACTTATATAGGACATGGGGGGGGGTCACATGGGGTCATTGAGTACTTATATAGAACATGGGGTTTCACATGGGGTCATTAAGTACTTATATAGGACTAGGGGGGGGGTCACATGGGGTCATTGAGTACTTATATAGGACTAGGGTGGGTCACATGGGGTCATTTTGTACTTATATAGGACTAGGGTGGGTCACATGTGGTCATTGATTACTTATATATTACTAGGGTGGGTCACATGGGGTCATTGAGTACTTATATAGGATATGGGGGGGTCACGTGGGGTCATTGAGTACTTATATATGACTAGGGGGGGTCACATGGGGTCATTAAGTACTTGTATAGGACTAGGGGGGTCACATGGGGTCATTGAGTACTTATATAGGACTAGGGTGGGTCACATGGGGTCATTGAGTACTTATATAGGAATAGGGTGGGTCGATGGGATCATTGAGTACTTATATAGGACTAGGGGGGTCACATGGGGTCATTGAGTACTTATATATGACTAGGGGGGGGGGGTCACATGGGGTCATTGAGTACCTATATAGGAATAGGGTGGGTCACATGGGGTCATTGAGTAATTACATAGGACTAGGTTGGGTCACATGGGGTCATTGAGTACTTATATAGGAATAGGGTGGGTCACATGGGGTCATTGAGTACTTATATAGGAATAGGGTGGGTCACATGGGGTCATTGAGTACTTATATAGGACATGGAGGGGTCACGTGTGGTCATTGAGTACTTATATAGGACTAGGGTGGGTCACATGGGGTCATTGAGTACTTATATAGGACATGGGGGGGGTCACATGGGGTCATTGAGTACTTATATAGGACATGGGGTTTCACATGGGGTCATTAAGTACTTATATAGGACTAGGGGGGGGGGTCTCATGGGGTCATTGAGTACTTATATAGGAATAGGGTGGGTCACATGGGGTCATTGAGTACTCATATAGGACATGGGGGGGGTCACGTGGGGTCATTGAGTACTTATATAGGAATAGGGTGGGTCACATGGGGTCATTGAGTACTTATATAGGAATAGGGTGGGTCACATGGGGTCTTTGAGTACTTATATAGGAATAGGGTGGGTCACATGGGGTCATTGAGTACTTATATAGGACAAGGAGGGGTCACGTGTGGTCATTGAGTACTTATATAGGACTAGGGTGGGTCACATGGGGTCATTGAGTACTTATATAGGAATAGGGTGGGTCGATGGGGTCATTGAGTACTTATATAGGACTAGGGGGGTCACATGGGGTCAATGAGTACTTATATATGACTAGGGGGGGTCACATGGGGTCATTGAGTACTTATATAGGAATAGGGTGGGTCACATGGGTCATTGTGTACTTATATATTACTAGGGTGGGTCAGATGGGGTCATTGAGTTCTTATATAGGACTAGGTTGCGTCACATTGGGTCATTGAGTACTTATATATTACTAGGGTGGGTCACATGGGGTCATTGAGTTCTTATATAGGACTAGGGTGCGTCACATGGGGTCATTGAGTACTTATATTGTACTAGGGGGGTCACATGGGTTCATTGAGTACTTATATAGGACATGGGGGGGTCACATGGGGTCATTAATTACATATATAGGACTAGGGGGGGGTCACATGTGGTCATTGAGTACTTATATAGGACTAGGGTGGGTCACATGGGGTCATTGAGTACTTATATAGGACATGGAGGGGTCACGTGTGGTCATTGAGTACTTATATAGGACTAGGGTGGGTCACATGGGGTCATTGAGTACTTATATAGGAATAGGGTGGGTCGATGGGGTCATTGAGTACTTATATATGACTAGTGGGGTCACATGGGGTCATTGAGTTCTTATATAGGACTAGGGTGCGTCACATGGGGTCATTGAGTACTTATATAGCACTAGGGGGGTCACATGGGTTCATTGAGTACTTATATAGGACATGGGGGGGTCACATGGGGTCATTAATTACATATATAGGACTAGGGGGGGGGGTCACATGTGGTCATTGAGTACTTATATAGGACTAGGGTGGGTCACATGGGGTCATTGATTACTTATATATGACTAGGGGTGGTCAAATAGGGTCATTGAGTACTTATATAGGACATGGGGTGTCACATAGGGGTCATTAAGTACTTATATAGGACTAGGGGGGGGTCACATGGGGTCATTGAGTACTTATATAGGACTAGGGTGGGTCACATGGGGTCATTTTGTACTTATATAGGACTAGGGTGGGTCACATGTGGTCATTGATTACTTATATATTACAAGGGGGGGTCACATGTGATCATTGAGTACTTATATAGGAATGGGGTGGGTCACATGGGGTCATTGAGTACTTATATAGGACTAGGGTGGGTCACATGGGGTCATTGAGTACTTATATATGACTAGGGGGGGTCACATGGGGTCATTAAGTACTTGTATAGGACTAGGGGGGTCACATGGGGTCATTGAGTACTTATATAGGACTAGGGTGGGTCACATGGGGTCATTGAGTACTTATATAGGAATAGGGTGGGTCGATGGGGTCATTGAGTACTTATATAGGACTAGGGGGTCACATGGCATCATTCAGTACTTATATAGGACTAGGGTGGGTCACATGGGGTCATGGAGTACTTATATAGGACTAGGGTGGGTCACATGGGGTCATTTTGTACTTATATAGGACTAGGGTGGGTCACATGTGGTCATTGATTACTTATATATTACTAGGGGGGGGTCACATGTGATCATTGAGTACTTATATAGGAATGGGGTGGGTCACATGGGGTCATTAATTACATATATAGGACTAGGGGGGGGGTCACATGTGGTCATTGAGTACTTATATAGGACTAGGGTGGGTCACATGGGGTCATTGATTACTTACATATGACTAGGGGTGGTCAAATAGGGTCATTGAGTACTTATATAGGACATGGGGTGTCACATAGGGGTCATTAAGTACTTATATAGGACTAGGGGGGGGTCACATGTGGTCATTGAGTACTTATATAGGACTAGAGTGGGTCACATGGGGTCATTTTGTACTTATATAGGAGTAGGGTGGGTCACATGTGGTCATTGATTACTTATATATGACTAGGGGTGGACAAATAGGGTCATTGAGTACTTATATAGGACATGGGGTGTCACATAGGGGTCATTAAGTACTTATATAGGACTAGGGGGGGGTCACATGGGGTCATTAAGTACTTATATAGGACTAGGGGGGGTCACATGTGGTCATTGAGTACTTATATAGGACTAGGGTGGGTTACATGGGGTCATTGAGTACTTATATATGACTAGGGGGGTCACATGGGGTCATTAAGTACTTGTATAGGACTAGGGGGGTCACATGGGGTCATTGAGTACTTATATAGGACTAGGGTGTGTCACATGGGTCAATGAGTACTTATATAGAAATAGGGTGCGTCGATGGGGTCATTGAGTACTTATATAGGACTAGGGGGGTCACATGGGGTCATTGAGTACTTATATAGGAATAGGGTGTGTCACATGGGGTCATTGAGTACTTATATAGGACTAGGGGTTCACATGGGGTCATTGAGTACTTATATAGGACTAGGGTGGGTCACATGGGTCATTGTGTACTTATATATTACTAGGGTGGGTCACATGGGGTCATTGAGTTCTTATATAGGACTAGGGTGCGTCACATTGGGTCATTGAGTACTTATATATTACTAGGGGGGTCACATGGGTTCATTGAGTACTTATATAGGACATGGGGGGGTCACATGGGGTCATTAATTACATATATAGGACTAGGGGGGGGTCACATGTGGTCATTGAGTACTTATATAGGACTAGGGTGGGTCACATGGGGTCATTGAGTACTTATATAGGACATGAAGGGGTCGCGTGTGGTCATTGAGTACTTATATAGAACTAGGGTGGGTCACATGGGGTCATTGAGTACTTATATAGGAATAGGGTGGGTCGATGGGGTCATTGAGTACTTATATAGGACTAGGGGGGTCACATGGGGTCAATGAGTACTTATATATGACTAGGGGGGGTCACATGGGGTCATTGAGTACTTATATAGGAATAGGGTGGGTCACATGGGGTCATTGAGTACTTATATAGGACATGGGGGGGGGTCACATGGGGTCATTGAGTACTTATATAGAACATGGGGTTTCACATGGGGTCATTAAGTACTTATATAGGACTAGGGGGGGGGGTCACATGGGGTCATTGAGTACTTATATAGGACTAGGGTGGGTCACATGGGGTCATTTTGTACTTATATAGGACTAGGGTGGGTCACATGTGGTCATTGATTACTTATATATTACTAGGGTGGGTCACATGGGGTCATTGAGTACTTATATAGGATATGGGGGGGTCACGTGGGGTCATTGATTACTTATATATGACTAGGGGGGGTCACATGGGGTCATTAAGTACTTGTATAGGACTAGGGGGGTCACATGGGGTCATTGAGTACTTATATAGGACTAGGGTGGGTCACATGGGGTCATTGAGTACTTATATAGGAATAGGGTGGGTCGATGGGATCATTGAGTACTTATATAGGACTAGGGGGGTCACATGGGGTCATTGAGTACTTATATATGACTAGGGGGGGGGTCACATGGGGTCATTGAGTACCTATATAGGAATAGGGTGGGTCACATGGGGTCATTGAGTACTTACATAGGACTAGGTTGGGTCACATGGGGTCATTGAGTACTTATATAGGAATAGGGTGGGTCACATGGGGTCATTGAGTACTTATATAGGAATAGGGTGGGTCACATGGGGTCATTGAGTACTTATATAGGACATGGAGGGGTCACGTGTGGTTATTGAGTACTTATATAGGACTAGGGTGGGTCACATGGGGTCATTGAGTACTTATATAGGACATGGGGGGGGTCACATGGGGTCATTGAGTACTTATATAGGACATGGGGTTTCACATGGGGTCATTAAGTACTTATATAGGACTAGGGGGGGGGGGGTCTCATGGGGTCATTGAGTACTTATATAGGAATAGGGTGGGTCACATGGGGTCATTGAGTACTCATATAGGACATGGGGGGGGTCACGTGGGGTCATTGAGTACTTATATAGGAATAGGGTGGGTCACATGGGGTCATTGAGTACTTATATAGGAATAGGGTGGGTCACATGGGGTCTTTGAGTACTTATATAGGAATAGGGTGGGTCACATGGGGTCATTGAGTACTTATATAGGACAAGGAGGGGTCACGTGTGGTCATTGAGTACTTATATAGGACTAGGGTGGGTCACATGGGGTCATTGAGTACTTATATAGGAATAGGGTGGGTCGATGGGGTCATTGAGTACTTATATAGGACTAGGGGGGTCACATGGGGTCAATGAGTACTTATATATGACTAGGGGGGGTCACATGGGGTCATTGAGTACTTATATAGGAATAGGGTGGGCACATGGGTCATTGTGTACTTATATATTACTAGGGTGGGTCAGATGGGGTTATTGAGTTCTTATATAGGACTAGGTTGCGTCACATTGGGTCATTGAGTACTTATATATTACTAGGGTGGGTCACATGGGGTCATTGAGTTCTTATATAGGACTAGGGTGCGTCACATGGGGTCATTGAGTACTTATATTGTACTAGGGGGGTCACATGGGTTCATTGAGTACTTATATAGGACATGGGGGGGTCACATGGGGTCATTAATTACATATATAGGACTAGGGGGGGGTCACATGTGGTCATTGAGTACTTATATAGGACTAGGGTGGGTCACATGGGGTCATTGAGTACTTATATAGGACATGGAGGGGTCACGTGTGGTCATTGAGTACTTATATAGGACTAGGGTGGGTCACATGGGGTCATTGAGTACTTATATAGGAATAGGGTGGGTCGATGGGGTCATTGAGTACTTATATATGACTAGTGGGGTCACATGGGGTCATTGAGTTCTTATATAGGACTAGGGTGCGTCACATGGGGTCATTGAGTACTTATATAGTACTAGGGGGGTCACATGGGTTCATTGAGTACTTATATAGGACATGGGGGGGGTCACATGGGGTCATTAATTACATATATAGGACTAGGGGGGGGGGGTCACATGTGGTCATTGAGTACTTATATAGGACTAGGGTGGGTCACATGGGGTCATTGATTACTTATATATGACTAGGGGTGGTCAAATAGGGTCATTGAGTACTTATATAGGACATGGGGTGTCACATAGGGGTCATTAAGTACTTATATAGGACTAGGGGGGGGTCACATGGGGTCATTGAGTACTTATATAGGACTAGGGTGGGTCACATGGGGTCATTTTGTACTTATATAGGACTAGGGTGGGTCACATGTGGTCATTGATTACTTATATATTACAAGGGGGGGTCACATGTGATCATTGAGTACTTATATAGGAATGGGGTGGGTCACATGGGGTCATTGAGTACTTATATAGGACTAGGGTGGTTCACATGGGGTCATTGAGTACTTATATATGACTAGGGGGGGTCACATGGGGTCATTAAGTACTTGTATAGGACTAGGGGGGTCACATGGGGTCATTGAGTACTTATATAGGACTAGGGTGGGTCACATGGGGTCATTGAGTACTTATATAGGAATAGGGTGGGTCGATGGGGTCATTGAGTTCTTATATAGGACTAGGTTGCGTCACATTGGGTCATTGAGTACTTATATATTACTAGGGTGGGTCACATGGGGTCATTGAGATCTTATATAGGACTAGGGTGCGTCACATGGGGTCATTGGGTACTTATATAGTACTAGGGGGGTCACATGGGTTCATTGAGTACTTATATAGGACATGGGGGGGTCACATGGGGTCATTAATTACATATATAGGACTAGGGGGGGTCACATGTGGTCATTGAGTACTTATATAGGACTAGGGTGGGTCACATGGGGTCATTGAGTACTTATATAGGACATGAAGGGGTCGCGTGTGGTCATTGAGTACTTATATAGAACTAGGGTGGGTCACATGGGGTCATTGAGTACTTATATAGGAATAGGGTGGGTCGATGGGGTCATTGAGTACTTATATAGGACTAGGGGGGTCACATGGGGTCAATGAGTACTTATATATGACTAGGGGGGGTCACATGGGGTCATTGAGTACTTATATAGGAATAGGGTGGGTCACATGGGGTCATTGAGTACTTATATAGGACATGGGGGGGGGTCACATGGGGTCATTGAGTACTTATATAGAACATGGGGTTTCACATGGGGTCATTAAGTACTTATATAGGACTAGGGGGGGGGGTCACATGGGGTCATTGAGTACTTATATAGGACTAGGGTGGGTCACATGGGGTCATTTTGTACTTATATAGGACTAGGGTGGGTCACATGTGGTCATTGATTACTTATATATTACTAGGGTGGGTCACATGGGGTCATTTAGTACTTATATAGGATATGGGGGGGTCACGTGGGGTCATTGAGTACTTATATATGACTAGGGGGGGTCACATGGGGTCATTAAGTACTTGTATAGGACTAGGGGGGTCACATGGGGTCATTGAGTACTTATATAGGACTAGGGTGGGCCACATGGGGTCATTGAGTACTTATATAGGAATAGGGTGGGTCGATGGGATCATTGAGTACTTATATAGGACTAGGGGGGGTCACATGGGGTCATTGAGTACTTATATATGACTAGGGGGGGGGGTCACATGGGGTCATTGAGTACCTATATAGGAATAGGGTGGGTACATGGGGTCATTGAGTACTTACATAGGACTAGGTTTGGTCACATGGGGTCATTGAGTACTTATATAGGAATAGGGTGGGTCACATGGGGTCATTGAGTACTTATATAGGAATAGGGTGGGTCACATGGGGTCATTGAGTACTTATATAGGACATGGAGGGGTCACGTGTGGTCATTGAGTACTTATATAGGACTAGGGTGGGTCACATGGGGTCATTGAGTACTTATATAGGACATGGGGGGGGGTCACATGGGGTCATTGAGTACTTATATAGGACATGGGGTTTCACATGGGGTCATTAAGTACTTATATAGGACTAGGGGGGGGGTCTCATGGGGTCATTGAGTACTTATATAGGAATAGGGTGGGTCACATGGGGTCATTGAGTACTCATATAGGACATGGGGGGGGTCACGTGGGGTCATTGAGTACTTATATAGGAATAGGGTGGGTCACATGGGGTCATTGAGTACTTATATAGGAATAGGGTGGGTCACATGGGGTCTTTGAGTACTTATATAGGAATAGGGTGGGTCACATGGGGTCATTGAGTACTTATATAGGACAAGGAGGGGTCACGTGTGGTCATTGAGTACTTATATAGGACTAGGGTGGGTCACATGGGGTCATTGAGTACTTATATAGGAATAGGGTGGGTCGATGGGGTCATTGAGTACTTATATAGGACTAGGGGGGTCACATGGGGTCAATGAGTACTTATATATGACTAGGGGGGTCACATGGGGTCATTGAGTACTTATATAGGAATAGGGTGGGTCACATGGGTCATTGTGTACTTATATATTACTAGGGTGGGTCAGATGGGGTCATTGAGTTCTTATATAGGACTAGGTTGCGTCACATTGGGTCATTGAGTACTTATATATTACTAGGGTGGGTCACATGGGGTCATTGAGTTCTTATATAGGACTAGGGTGCGTCACATGGGGTCATTGAGTACTTATATTGTACTAGGGGGGTCACATGGGTTCATTGAGTACTTATATAGGACATGGGTGGGTCACATGGGGTCATTAATTACATATATAGGACTAGGGGGGGGTCACATGTGGTCATTGAGTACTTATATAGGACTAGGGTGGGTCACATGGGGTCATTGAGTACTTATATAGGACATGGAGGGGTCACGTGTGGTCATTGAGTACTTATATAGGACTAGGGTGGGTCACATGGGGTCATTGAGTACTTATATAGGAATAGGGTGGGTCGATGGGGTCATTGAGTACTTATATATGACTAGTGGGGTCACATGGGGTCATTGAGTTCTTATATAGGACTAGGGTGCGTCACATGGGGTCATTGAGTACTTATATAGTACTAGGGGGGTCACATGGGTTCATTGAGTACTTATATAGGACATGGGGGGGTCACATGGGGTCATTAATTACATATATAGGACTAGGGGGGGGGGGTCACATGTGGTCATTGAGTACTTATATAGGACTAGGGTGGGTCACATGGGGTCATTGATTACTTATATATGACTAGGGGTGGTCAAATAGGGTCATTGAGTACTTATATAGGACATGGGGTGTCACATAGGGGTCATTAAGTACTTATATAGGACTAGGGGGGGGTCACATGGGGTCATTGAGTACTTATATAGGACTAGGGTGGGTCACATGGGGTCATTTTGTACTTATATAGGACTAGGGTGGGTCACATGTGGTCATTGATTACTTATATATTACAAGGGGGGGTCACATGTGATCATTGAGTACTTATATAGGAATGGGGTGGGTCACATGGGGTCATTGAGTACTTATATAGGACTAGGGTGGGTCACATGGGGTCATTGAGTACTTATATATGACTAGGGGGGGTCACATGGGGTCATTAAGTACTTGTATAGGACTAGGGGGGTCACATGGGGTCATTGAGTACTTATATAGGACTAGGGTGGGTCACATGGGGTCATTGAGTACTTATATAGGAATAGGGTGGGTCGATGGGGTCATTGAGTACTTATATAGGACTAGGGGGTCACATGGGGTCATTCAGTACTTATATAGGACTAGGGTGGGTCACATGGGGTCATGGAGTACTTATATAGGACTAGGGTGGGTCACATGGGGTCATTTTGTACTTATATAGGACTAGGGTGGGTCACATGTGGTCATTGATTACTTATATATTACTAGGGGGGGGTCACATGTGATCATTGAGTACTTATATAGGAATGGGGTGGGTCACATGGGGTCATTAATTACATATATAGGACTAGGGGGGGGGGGGTCACATGTGGTCATTGAGTACTTATATAGGACTAGGGTGGGTCACATGGGGTCATTGATTACTTACATATGACTAGGGGTGGTCAAATAGGGTCATTGAGTACTTATATAGGACATGGGGTGTCACATAGGGGTCATTAAGTACTTATATAGGACTAGGGGGGGGTCACATGGGGTCATTGAGTACTTATATAGGACTAGGGTGGGTCACATGGGGTCATTTTGTACTTATATAGGACTAGGGTGGGTCACATGTGGTCATTGATTACTTATATATTACTAGGGGGGGTCACATGTGATCATTGAGTACTTATATAGGAATGGGGTGGGTCACATGGGGTCATTGAGTACTTATATAGGACTAGGGTGGGTCACATGGGGTCATTGAGTACTTATATATGACTAGGGGGGGTCACATGGGGTCATTAAGTACTTGTATAGGACTAGGGGGGTCACATGGGGTCATTGAGTACTTATATAGGACTAGGGTGCGTCACATTGGGTCATTGAGTACTTATATATTACTAGGGTGGGTCACATGGGATCATTGAGTTCTTATATAGGACTAGGGTGCGTTACATGGGGTCATTGAGAACTTATATAGTACTAGGGGGGTCACATGTGTTCATTGAGTACTTATATAGGACATGGGGGGTCACATGGGGTCATTAAGTACTTATATAGGACTAGGGGGGGGTCACATGTGGTCATTGAGTACTTATATAGGACTAGGGGGGTCACATGGGGTCATTGAGTACTTATATATGACTAGGGGGGGGGTCACATGGGGTCATTGAGTACTTATATAGGACTAGGGTGGGTCACATGGGGTCATTTTGTACTTATATAGGACTAGGGTGGGTCACATGGGTCATTGTGTACTTATATATTACTAGGGTGGGTCACATGGGGTCATTGAGTTCTTATATAGGACTAGGTTGCGTCACATTGGGTCATTGAGTACTTATATATTACTAGGGTGGGTCACATGGGGTCATTGAGATCTTATATAGGACTAGGGTGCGTCACATGGGGTCATTGGGTACTTATATAGTACTAGGGGGGTCACATGGGTTCATTGAGTACTTATATAGGACATGGGGGGGTCACATGGGGTCATTAATTACATATATAGGACTAGGGGGGGGGTCACATGTGGTCATTGAGTACTTATATAGGACTAGGGTGGGTCACATGGGGTCATTGAGTACTTATATAGGACATGGAGGGGTCACGTGTGGTCATTGAGTACTTATATAGGACTAGGGTGGGTCACATGGGGTCATTGAGTACTTATATAGGAATAGGGTGGGTCGATGGGGTCATTGAGTACTTATATAGGACTAGGGGGGTCACATGGGGTCAATGAGTACTTATATATGACTAGGGGTGGTCAAATAGGGTCATTGAGTACTTATATAGGACATGGGGTGTCACATAGGGGTCATTAAGTACTTATATAGGACTAGGGGGGGGTCACATGGGGTCATTGAGTACTTATATAGGACTAGGGTGGGTCACATGGGGTCATTTTGTACTTATATAGGACTAGGGTGGGTCACATGTGGTCATTGATTACTTATGTATTACAAGGGGGGGGTCACATGTGATCATTGAGTACTTATATAGGAATGGGGTGGGTCACATGGGGTCATTGAGTACTTATATAGGACTAGGGTGGGTCACATGGGGTCATTGAGTACTTATATATGACTAGGGGGGGTCACATGGGGTCATTAAGTACTTGTATAGGACTAGGGGGTCACATGGGGTCATTGAGTACTTATATAGGACTAGGGTGGGTCACATGGGGTCATTGAGTACTTATATAGGAATAGGGTGGGTCGATGGGGTCATTGAGTACTTATATAGGACTAGGGGGGTCACATGGGGTCATTGAGTACTTATATAGGAATAGGGTGGGTCACATGGGGTCATTGAGTACTTATATAGGACTAGGGGGTCACATGGGGTCATTCAGTACTTATATAGGACTAGGGTGGGTCACATGGGGTCATGGGAGTACTTATATAGGACTAGGGTGGGTCACATGGGGTCATTTTGTACTTATATAGGACTAGGGTGGGTCACATGTGGTCATTGATTACTTATATATTACTAGGGGGGGTCACATGTGATCATTGAGTACTTATATAGGAATGGGGTGGGTCACATGGGGTCATTAATTACATATATAGGACTAGGGGGGGGGGTCACATGTGGTCATTGAGTACTTATATAGGACTAGGGTGGGTCACATGGGGTCATTGATTACTTATATATGACTAGGGGTGGTCAAATAGGGTCATTGAGTACTTATATAGGACATGGGGTGTCACATAGGGGTCATTAAGTACTTATATAGGACTAGGGGGGGGTCACATGGGGTCATTGAGTACTTATATAGGACTAGGGTGGGTCACATGGGGTCATTTTGTACTTATATAGGACTAGGGTGGGTCACATGGGGTCATTTTGTACTTATATAGGACTAGGGTGGGTCACATGTGGTCATTGATTACTTATATATTACTAGGGGGGGTCACAAGTGATCATTGAGTACTTATATAGGAATGGGGTGGGTCACATGGGGTCATTGAGTACTTATATAGGACTAGGGTGGGTCACATGGGGTCATTGAGTACTTATATATGACTAGGGGGGGTCACATGGGGTCATTAAGTACTTGTATAGGACTAGGGGGGTCACATGGGGTCATTGAGTACTTATATAGGACTAGGGTGGGTCACATGGGGTCATTGAGTACTTATATAGGAATAGGGGGGTCACATGTGTTCATTGAGTACTTATATAGGACATGGGGGGTCACATGGGGTCATTAAGTACTTATATAGGACTAGGGGGGGGTCACATGTGGTCATTGAGTACTTATATAGGACTAGGGGGGTCACATGGGGTCATTGAGTACTTATATAGGACTAGGGTGGGTCACATGGGGTCATTTTGTACTTATATAGGACTAGGGTGGGTCACATGGGTCATTGTGTACTTATATATTACTAGGGTGGGTCAGATGGGGTCATTGAGTTCTTATATAGGACTAGGTTGCGTCACATTGGGTCATTGAGTACTTATATAGTACTAGGGGGGTTACATGGGGTCATTGAGTACTTATATAGGATATGGGGGGGTCACGTGGAGTCATTGAGTACTTATATAGGACTAGGGTGTGTCACATGGGGTCATTAAGTACTTATATAGGAATAGGGGGGGTCACATGTGGTCATTGATTACTTATATATTACTAGGGTGGGTCACATGGGGTCATTGAGTTCTTATATAGGACTAGGGTGCGTCAAATGTGGTCATTGAGTACTTATATAGTACTAGGGGGGTTACATGGGGACATTGAGTACTTATATAGGATATGGGGGGGTCACGTGGGGTCATTGAGTACTTATATAGGACTAGGGTGGGTCACATGGGGTCATTAAGTACTTATATAGGACTAGGGGGGGGGGGTCACATGTGGTCATTGAGTACTTATATAGGACTAGGGTGGGTCACATGGGGTCATTGAGTACTTATATAGGAATAGGGTGGGTCACATGGGGTCATTGAGTACTTATATAGGACATGGGGGGGGGGGTCACGTGGGGTCATTGAGTAATTACATAGGACTAGGGGGTCACATGGGGTCATTGAGTACTTATATAGAACTAGGGTGGGTCACATGGGTCATGGTGTACTTATATATTACTAGGGTAGGTCACATGGGGTCATTGAGTTCTTATATAGGACTAGGGTGCGTCACATTGGGTCATTGAGTTCTTATATATTACTAGGGTGGGTCACATGGGGTCATTGAGTTCTTATATAGGACTAGGGTGCGTCACATGGGGTCATTGAGTACTTATATAGTACTAGGGGGGTCACATGGGTTCATTGAGTACTTATATAGGACATGGGGGGGGTCACATGGGGTCATTAAGTACTTATATAGGACTAGGGGGGGGTCACATGTGGTCATTGAGTACTTATATAGGACTAGGTGGGTCACATGGGGTCATTGAGTACTTATATATGACTAGGGGGGTCACATGGGGTCATTAAGTACTTGTATAGGACTAGGGGGGTCACATGGGGTCATTGAGTACTTATATAGGACTAGGGTGTGTCACATGGGTCAATGAGTACTTATATAGGAATAGGGTGCGTCGATGGGGTCATTGAGTACTTATATAGGACTAGGGGGGTCACATGGGGTCATTGAGTACTTATATAGGAATAGGGTGTGTCACATGGGGTCATTGAGTACTTATATAGGACTAGGGGTTCACATGGGGTCAATGAGTACTTATATAGGACTAGGGTGGGTCACATGGGTCATTGTGTACTTATATATTACTAGGGTGGGTCACATGGGGTCATTGAGTTCTTATATAGGACTAGGGTGCGTCACATTGGGTCATTGAGTACTTATATATTACTAGGGTGGGTCACATGGGGTCATTGAGTTCTTATATAGGACTAGGGTGCGTCACATGGGGTCATTGAGTACTTATATAGTACTAGGGGGGTCACATGGGTTCATTGAGTACTTATATAGGACATGGGGTGGTCACATGGGGTCATTAAGTACTTATATAGGACTAGGGGGGGGTCACATGTGGTCATTGAGTACTTATATAGGACTAGGGTGGGTCACATGGGGTCATTGAGTACTTATATAGGAATAGGGTGGGTGGATGGGGTCATTGAGTACTTATATAGGACTAGGGGGGTAACATGGGGTCATTGAGTACTTATATATGACTAGGGGGGGTCAACATGTGGTCATTGAGTACTTATATAGGATATGGGGGGTCACATGGGGTCATTAAGTACTTATATAGGACTAGGGGGGGGTCACATGTGGTCATTGAGTACTTATATAGGACTAGGGTGGGTCACATGGGGTCATTGAGTACTTATATAGGAATAGGGTGGGTCACATGGGGTCATTGAGTACTTATATAGGACATAGGGGGGGGTCACGTGGGGTCATTGAGTACTTATATAGGACTAGGGTGGGTCACATGAGGTCATTGATTACTTATATATGACTAGGGGGGGTCAAATGGGGTCATTGAGTACTTATATAGGACATGGGGTGTCACATGGGTCATTAAGTACTTATATAGGACTAGGGGGGGTCAACATGTGGTCATTGAGTACTTATATAGAACTAGGGTGGGTCACATGGGGTCATTGAGTACTTATATATGACTAGGGGGGGTTACATGGGGTCATTGAGTACTTATATAGGACTAGGGTGGGTCACATGGGGTCATTTTGTACTTATATAGGACTAGGGTGGGTCACATGGGTCATGTGTACTTATATATTACTAGGGTGGGTCACATGGGGTCATTAAGTACTTATATAGGACTAGGGGGGGTCACATGTGGTCATTGAGTACTTATATAGGACTAGAGTGGGTCACATGGGACTCATTGAGTACTTATATATGACTAGGGGGGGTCACATGGGGTCATTAAGTACTTGTATAGGACTAGGGGGGTCACATGGGGTCATTGAGTACTTATATAGGACATGGGTGGGTCACATGGGGTCATTGAGTACTTATATAGGAATAGGGTGGGTCGATGGGGTCATTGAGTACTTATATAGGACTAGGGGGGTCACATGGGGTCATTGAGTACTTATATATGACTAGGGGGGGTCACATGGGGTCATTGAGTACTTATATAGGAATAAGGTGGGTCACATGGGGCCATTGAGTACTTATATAGGACATGGGGGGTCACGTGGGGTCATCGAGTACTTATATAGGACTAGGGTGGGTCACATGGGGTCATTGAGTACTTATATAGGAATAGGGTGGGTCACATGGGGTCATTGAGTACTTATATAGGAATAGGGTGGGTCACATGGGGTCATTGAGTACTTATATAGGACATGGAGGGGTCACGTGTGGTCATTGAGTACTTATATAGGACTAGGGTGGGTCACATGGGGTCATTGAGTACTTATATAGGACTAGGGGGGGCCACATGGGGTCATTTAGTACTTATATAGGACTAGGGTGGGTCACATGGGGTCATTGATTACTTATATATGACTAGGGAGGGTCAAATGGGGTCATTGAGTACTCATATAGGACTAGGGTGGGTCACATGGGGTCATTGAGTACTTATATAGGAATAGGGTGGGTCGATGGGGTCATTGAGTACTTATATAGGACTAGGGGGGTCACATGGGGTCATTGAGTTCTTATATAGGACTAGGGTGCGTCACATGGGGTCATTGAGTACTTATATAGTACTAGGGGGGTCACATGGGTTCATTGAGTACTTATATAGGACATGGGGGGGTCACATGGGGTCATTAATTACATATATAGGACTAGGGGGGGGTCACATGTGGTCATTGAGTACTTATATAGGACTAGGGTGGGTCACATGGGGTCATTGATTACTTATATATGACTAGGGGTGGTCAAATAGGGTCATTGAGTACTTATATAGGACATGGGGTGTCACATAGGGGTCATTAAGTACTTATATAGGACTAGGGGGGGGTCACATGGGGTCATTGAGTACTTATATAGGACTAGGGTGGGTCACATGGGGTCATTGAGTACTTATATATGACTAGGGGGGGGTCACATGGGGTCATTAAGTACTTGTATAGGACTAGGGGGGTCACATGGGGTCATTGAGTACTTATATAGGACTAGGGTGGGTCACATTGGGTCATTGAGTACTTATATAGGACTAGGGTGGGTCACATGGGGTCATTGAGTACTTATATATGACTAGGGGGGGTCACATGGGGTCATTAAGTACTTGTATAGGACTAGGGGGGTCACATGGGGTCATTGAGTACTTATATAGGACTAGGGTGGGTCACATGGGGTCATTGAGTACTTATATAGGAATAGGGTGCGTCACATTGGGTCATTGAGTACTTATATATTACTAGGGTGGGTCACATGGGATCATTGAGTTCTTATATAGGACTAGGGTGCGTCACATGGGGTCATTGAGAACTTATATAGTACTAGGGGGGTCACATGTGTTCATTGAGTACTTATATAGGACATGGGGGGTCACATGGGGTCATTAAGTACTTATATAGGACTAGGGGGGGGTCACATGTGGTCATTGAGTACTTATATAGGACTAGGGGGGTCACATGGGGTCATTGAGTGCTTATATATGACTAGGGGGGGGGGTCACATGGGGTCATTGAGTACTTATATAGGACTAGGGTGGGTCACATGGGGTCATTTTGTACTTATATAGGACTAGGGTGGGTCACATGGGTCATTGTGTACTTATATTTACTAGGGTGGGTCAGATGGGGTCATTGAGTTCTTATATAGGACTAGGTTGCGTCACATTGGGTCATTGAGTACTTATATATTACTAGGGTGGGTCACATGGGGTCATTGAGATCTTATATAGGACTAGGGTGCGTCACATGGGGTCATTGGGTACTTATATAGTACTAGGGGGGTCACATGGGTTCATTGAGTACTTATATAGGACATGGGGGGGTCACATGGGGTCATTAATTACATATATAGGACTAGGGGGGGGTCACATGTGGTCATTGAGTACTTATATAGGACTAGGGTGGGTCACATGGGGTCATTGAGTACTTATATAGGACATGAAGGGGTCGCGTGTGGTCATTGAGTACTTATATAGAACTAGGGTGGGTCACATGGGGTCATTGAGTACTTATATAGGAATAGGGTGGGTCGATGGGGTCATTGAGTACTTATATAGGACTAGGGGGGTCACATGGGGTCAATGAGTACTTATATATGACTAGGGGGGGTCACATGGGGTCATTGAGTACTTATATAGGAATAGGGTGGGTCACATGGGGTCATTGAGTACTTATATAGGACATGGGGGGGGGGTCACATGGGGTCATTGAGTACTTATATAGAACATGGGGTTTCACATGGGGTCATTAAGTACTTATATAGGACTAGGGGGGGGTCACATGGGGTCATTGAGTACTTATATAGGACTAGGGTGGGTCACATGGGGTCATTTTGTACTTATATAGGACTAGGGTGGGTCACATGTGGTCATTGATTACTTATATATTACTAGGGTGGGTCACATGGGGTCATTGAGTACTTATATAGGATATGGGGGGGTCACGTGGGGTCATTGAGTACTTATATATGACTAGGGGGGGTCACATGGGGTCATTAAGTACTTGTATAGGACTAGGGGGGTCACATGGGGTCATTGAGTACTTATATAGGACTAGGGTGGGTCACATGGGGTCATTGAGTACTTATATAGGAATAGGGTGGGTCGATGGGATCATTGAGTACTTATATAGGACTAGGGGGGTCACATGGGGTCATTGAGTACTTATATATGACTAGGGGGGGGGTCACATGGGGTCATTGAGTACCTATATAGGAATAGGGTGGGTCACATTGGGTCATTGAGTACTTACATAGGACTAGGTTGGGTCACATGGGGTCATTGAGTACTTATATAGGAATAGGGTGGGTCACATGGGGTCATTGAGTACTTATATAGGAATAGGGTGGGTCACATGGGGTCATTGAGTACTTATATAGGACATGGAGGGGCCACGTGTGGTCATTGAGTACTTATACAGGACTAGGGTGGGTCACATGGGGTCATTGAGTACTTATATAGGACATGGGGGGGGTCACATGGGGTCATTGAGTACTTATATAGGACATGGGGTTTCACATGGGGTCATTAAGTACTTATATAGGACTAGGGGGGGGGTCTCATGGGGTCATTGAGTACTTATATAGGAATAGGGTGGGTCACATGGGGTCATTGAGTACTCATATAGGACATGGGGGGGGTCACGTGGGGTCATTGAGTACTTATATAGGAATAGGGTGGGTCACATGGGGTCATTGAGTACTTATATAGGAATAGGGTGGGTCACATGGGGTCTTTGAGTACTTATATAGGAATAGGGTGGGTCACATGGGGTCATTGAGTACTTATATAGGACAAGGAGGGGTCACGTGTGGTCATTGAGTACTTATATAGGACTAGGGTGGGTCACATGGGGTCATTGAGTACTTATATAGGAATAGGGTGGGTCGATGGGGTCATTGAGTACTTATATAGGACTAGGGGGGTCACATGGGGTCAATGAGTACTTATATATGACTAGGGGGGGTCACATGGGGTCATTGAGTACTTATATAGGAATAGGGTGGGTCACATGGGTCATTGTGTACTTATATATTACTAGGGTGGGTCAGATGGGGTCATTGAGTTCTTATATAGGACTAGGTTGCGTCACATTGGGTCATTGAGTACTTATATATTACTAGGGTGGGTCACATGGGGTCATTGAGTTCTTATATAGGACTAGGGTGCGTCACATGGGGTCATTGAGTACTTATATTGTACTAGGGGGGTCACATGGGTTCATTGAGTACTTATATAGGACATTGGGGGGTCACATGGGGTCATTAATTACATATATAGGACTAGGGGGGGGTCACATGTGGTCATTGAGTACTTATATAGGACTAGGGTGGGTCACATGGGGTCATTGAGTACTTATATAGGACATGGAGGGGTCACGTGTGGTCATTGAGTACTTATATAGGACTAGGGTGGGTCACATGGGGTCATTGAGTACTTATATAGGAATAGGGTGGGTCGATGGGGTCATTGAGTACTTATATATGACTAGTGGGGTCACATGGGGTCATTGAGTTCTTATATAGGACTAGGGTGCGTCACATGGGGTCAATGAGTACTTATATAGTACTAGGGGGGTCACATGGGTTCATTGAGTACTTATATAGGACATGGGGGGGTCACATGGGGTCATTAATTACATATATAGGACTAGGGGGGGGGGTCACATGTGGACATTGAGTACTTATATAGGACTAGGGTGGGTCACATGGGGTCATTGATTACTTATATATGACTAGGGGTGGTCAAATAGGGTCATTGAGTACTTATATAGGACATGGGGTGTCACATAGGGGTCATTAAGTACTTATATAGGACTAGGGGGGGGGGGTCACATGGGGTCATTGAGTACTTATATAGGACTAGGGTGGGTCACATGGGGTCATTTTGTACTTATATAGGACTAGGGTGGGTCACATGTGGTCATTGATTACTTATATATTACAAGGGGGGGTCACATGTGATCATTGAGTACTTATATAGGAATGGGGTGGGTCACATGGGGTCATTGAGTACTTATATAGGACTAGGGTGGGTCACATGGGGTCATTGAGTACTTATATATGACTAGGGGGGGTCACATGGGGTCATTAAGTACTTGTATAGGACTAGGGGGGTCACATGGGGTCATTGAGTACTTATATAGGACTAGGGTGGGTCACATGGGGTCATTGAGTACTTATATAGGAATAGGGTGGGTCGATGGGGTCATTGAGTACTTATATAGGACTAGGGGGTCACATGGGGTCATTCAGTACTTATATAGGACTAGGGTGGGTCACATGGGGTCATGGAGTACTTATATAGGACTAGGGTGGGTCACATGCGGTCATTTTGTACTTATATAGGACTAGGGTGGGTCACATGTGGTCATTGATTACTTATATATTACTAGGGGGGGGGTCACATGTGATCATTGAGTACTTATATAGGAATGGGGTGGGTCACATGGGGTCATTAATTACATATATAGGACTAGGGGGGGGGGTCACATGTGGTCATTGAGTACTTATATAGGACTAGGGTGGGTCACATGGGGTCATTGATTACTTACATATGACTAGGGGTGGTCAAATAGGGTCATTGAGTACTTATATAGGACATGGGGTGTCACATAGGGGTCATTAAGTACTTATATAGGACTAGGGGGGGGTCACATGTGGTCATTGAGTACTTATATAGGACTAGGGTGGGTCACATGGGGTCATTTTGTACTTATATAGGAGTAGGGTGGGTCACATGTGGTCATTGATTACTTATATATGACTAGGGGTGGACAAATAGGGTCATTGAGTACTTATATAGGACATGGGGTGTCACATAGGGGTCATTAAGTACTTATATAGGACTAGGGGGGGGTCACATGGGGTCATTAAGTACTTATATAGGACTAGGGGGGGTCACATGGGGTCATTGAGTACTTATATATGACTAGGGGGGTCACATGGGGTCATTAAGTACTTGTATAGGACTAGGGGGGTCACATGGGGTCATTGAGTACTTATATAGGACTAGGGTGTGTCACATGGGTCAATGAGTACTTATATAGGAATAGGGTGCGTCGATGGGGTCATTGAGTACTTATATAGGACTAGGGGGGTCACATGGGGTCATTGAGTACTTATATATGACTAGGGGGGGTCAACATGTGGTCATTGAGTACTTATATAGGACATGGGGGGTCACATGGGGTCATTAAGTACTTATATAGGACTAGGGGGGGGGGTCACATGTGGTCATTGAGTACTTATATAGGACTAGGGTGGGTCACATGGGGTCATTGAGTACTTATATAGGAATAGGGTGGGTCACATGGGGTCATTGAGTACTTATATAGGACATGGGGGGGGGGTCACGTGGGGTCATTGAGTAATTACATAGGACTAGGGGGTCACATGGGGTCATTGAGTACTTATATAGAACTAGGGTGGGTCACATGGGTCATGGTGTACTTATATATTACTAGGGTAGGTCACATGGGGTCATTGAGTTCTTATATAGGACTAGGGTGCGTCACATTGGGTCATTGAGTTCTTATATATTACTAGGGTGGGTCACATGGGGTCATTGAGTTCTTATATAGGACTAGGGTGCGTCACATGGGGTCATTGAGTACTTATATAGTACTAGGGGGGTCACATGGGTTCATTGAGTACTTATATAGGACATGGGGGGGTCACATGGGGTCATTAAGTACTTATATAGGACTAGGGGGGGTCACATGTGGTCATTGAGTACTTATATAGGACTAGGGTGGGTCACATGGGGTCATTGAGTACTTATATATGACTAGGGGGGTCACATGGGGTCATTAAGTACTTGTATAAGACTAGGGGGGTCACATGGGGTCATTGAGTACTTATATAGGACTAGGGTGTGTCACATGGGTCAATGAGTACTTATATAGGAATAGGGTGCGTCGATGGGGTCATTGAGTACTTATATAGGACTAGGGGGGTCACATGGGGTCATTGAGTACTTATATAGGAATAGGGTGTGTCACATGGGGTCATTGAGTACTTATATAGGACTAGGGGTTCACATGGGGTCATTGAGTACTTATATAGGACTAGGGTGGGTCACATGGGTCATTGTGTACTTATATATTACTAGGGTGGGTCACATGGGGTCATTGAGTTCTTATATAGGACTAGGGTGCGTCACATTGGGTCATTGAGTACTTATATATTACTAGGGTGGGTCACATGGGGTCATTGAGTTCTTATATAGGACTAGGGTGCGTCACATGGGGTCATTGAGTACTTATATAGTACTAGGGGGGTCACATGGGTTCATTGAGTACTTATATAGGACATGGGGTGGTCACATGGGGTCATTAAGTACTTATATAGGACTAGGGGGGGGTCACATGTGGTCATTGAGTACTTATATAGGACTAGGGTGGGTCACATGGGGTCATTGAGTACTTATATAGGAATACGGTGGGTGGATGGGGTCATTGAGTACTTATATAGGACTAGGGGGGTAACATGGGGTCATTGAGTACTTATATATGACTAGGGGGGGTCAACATGTGGTCATTGAGTACTTATATAGGATATGGGGGGTCACATGGGGTCATTAAGTACTTATATAGGACTAGGGGGGGGTCACATGTGGTCATTGAGTACTTATATAGGACTAGGGTGGGTCACATGGGGTCATTGAGTACTTATATAGGAATAGGGTGGGTCACATGGGGTCATTGAGTACTTATATAGGACATAGGGGGGGGTCACGTGGGGTCATTGAGTACTTATATAGGACTAGGGTGGGTCACATGAGGTCATTGATTACTTATATATGACTAGGGGGGGTCAAATGGGGTCATTGAGTACTTATATAGGACATGGGGTGTCACATGGGTCATTAAGTACTTATATAGGACTAGGGGGGGTCAACATGTGGTCATTGAGTACTTATATAGAACTAGGGTGGGTCACATGGGGTCATTGAGTACTTATATATGACTAGGGGGGGTTACATGGGGTCATTGAGTACTTATATAGGACTAGGGTGGGTCACATGGGGTCATTTTGTACTTATATAGGACTAGGGTGGGTCACATGGGTCATGTGTACTTATATATTACTAGGGTGGGTCACATGGGGTCATTAAGTACTTATATAGGACTAGGGGGGGGTCACATGTGGTCATTGAGTACTTATATAGGACTAGGGTGGGTCACATGGGACTCATTGAGTACTTATATATGACTAGGGGGGGTCACATGGGGTCATTAAGTACTTGTATAGGACTAGGGGGGTCACATGGGGTCATTGAGTACTTATATAGGACATGGGTGGGTCACATGGGGTCATTGAGTACTTATATAGGAATAGGGTGGGTCGATGGGGTCATTGAGTACTTATATAGGACTAGGGGGGTCACATGGGGTCATTGAGTACTTATATATGACTAGGGGGGGTCACATGGGGTCATTGAGTACTTATATAGGAATAAGGTGGGTCACATGGGGCCATTGAGTACTTATATAGGACATGGGGGGGTCACGTGGGGTCATCGAGTACTTATATAGGACTAGGGTGGGTCACATGGGGTCATTGAGTACTTATATAGGAATAGGGTGGGTCACATGGGGTCATTGAGTACTTATATAGGAATAGGGTGGGTCACATGGGGTCATTGAGTACTTATATAGGACATGGAGGGGTCACGTGTGGTCATTGAGTACTTATATAGGACTAGGGTGGGTCACATGGGGTCATTGAGTACTTATATAGGACTAGGGGGGGCCACATGGGGTCATTTAGTACTTATATAGGACTAGGGTGGGTCACATGGGGTCATTGATTACTTATATATGACTAGGGAGGGTCAAATGGGGTCATTGAGTACTTATATAGGACTAGGGTGGGTCACATTGGGTCATTGAGTACTTATATAGGAATAGGGTGGGTCGATGGGGTCATTGAGTACTTATATAGGACTAGGGGGGTCACATGGGGTCATTGAGTTCTTATATAGGACTAGGGTGCGTCACATGGGGTCATTGAGTACTTATATAGTACTAGGGGGGTCACATGGGTTCATTGAGTACTTATATAGGACATGGGGGGGTCACATGGGGTCATTAATTACATATATAGGACTAGGGGGGGGGGGTCACATGTGGTCATTGAGTACTTATATAGGACTAGGGTGGGTCACATGGGGTCATTGATTACTTATATATGACTAGGGGTGGTCAAATAGGGTCATTGAGTACTTATATAGGACATGGGGTGTCACATAGGGGTCATTAAGTACTTATATAGGACTAGGGGGGGGTCACATGGGGTCATTGAGTACTTATATAGGACTAGGGTGGGTCACATGGGGTCATTGAGTACTTATATATGACTAGGGGGGGGTCACATGGGGTCATTAAGTACTTGTATAGGACTAGGGGGGTCACATGGGGTCATTGAGTACTTATATAGGACTAGGGTGGGTCACATTGGGTCATTGAGTACTTATATAGGACTAGGGTGGGTCACATGGGGTCATTGAGTACTTATATATGACTAGGGGGGGTCACATGGGGTCATTAAGTACTTGTATAGGACTAGGGGGGTCACATGGGGTCATTGAGTACTTATATAGGACTAGGGTGGGTCACATGGGGTCATTGAGTACTTATATAGGAATAGGGTGCGTCACATTGGGTCATTGAGTACTTATATATTACTAGGGTGGGTCACATGGGATCATTGAGTTCTTATATAGGACTAGGGTGCGTCACATGGGGTCATTGAGAACTTATATAGTACTAGGGGGGTCACATGTGTTCATTGAGTACTTATATAGGACATGGGGGGTCACATGGGGTCATTAAGTACTTATATAGGACTAGGGGGGGGTCACATGTGGTCATTGAGTACTTATATAGGACTAGGGGGGTCACATGGGGTCATTGAGTGCTTATATATGACTAGGGGGGGGGGGTCACATGGGGTCATTGAGTACTTATATAGGACTAGGGTGGGTCACATGGGGTCATTTTGTACTTATATAGGACTAGGGTGGGTCACATGGGTCATTGTGTACTTATATTTACTAGGGTGGGTCAGATGGGGTCATTGAGTTCTTATATAGGACTAGGTTGCGTCACATTGGGTCATTGAGTACTTATATATTACTAGGGTGGGTCACATGGGGTCATTGAGATCTTATATAGGACTAGGGTGCGTCACATGGGGTCATTGGGTACTTATATAGTACTAGGGGGGTCACATGGGTTCATTGAGTACTTATATAGGACATGGGGGGGTCACATGGGGTCATTAATTACATATATAGGACTAGGGGGGGGTCACATGTGGTCATTGAGTACTTATATAGGACTAGGGTGGGTCACATGGGGTCATTGAGTACTTATATAGGACATGAAGGGGTCGCGTGTGGTCATTGAGTACTTATATAGAACTAGGGTGGGTCACATGGGGTCATTGAGTACTTATATAGGAATAGGGTGGGTCGATGGGGTCATTGAGTACTTATATAGGACTAGGGGGGTCACATGGGGTCAATGAGTACTTATATATGACTAGGGGGGGTCACATGGGGTCATTGAGTACTTATATAGGAATAGGGTGGGTCACATGGGGTCATTGAGTACTTATATAGGACATGGGGGGGGGTCACATGGGGTCATTGAGTACTTATATAGAACATGGGGTTTCACATGGGGTCATTAAGTACTTATATAGGACTAGGGGGGGGGTCACATGGGGTCATTGAGTACTTATATAGGACTAGGGTGGGTCACATGGGGTCATTTTGTACTTATATAGGACTAGGGTGGGTCACATGTGGTCATTGATTACTTATATATTACTAGGGTGGGTCACATGGGGTCATTGAGTACTTATATAGGATATGGGGGGGTCACGTGGGGTCATTGAGTACTTATATATGACTAGGGGGGGTCACATGGGGTCATTAAGTACTTGTATAGGACTAGGGGGGTCACATGGGGTCATTGAGTACTTATATAGGACTAGGGTGGGTCACATGGGGTCATTGAGTACTTATATAGGAATAGGGTGGGTCGATGGGATCATTGAGTACTTATATAGGACTAGGGGGGTCACATGGGGTCATTGAGTACTTATATATGACTAGGGGGGGGGGTCACATGGGGTCATTGAGTACCTATATAGGAATAGGGTGGGTCACATGGGGTCATTGAGTACTTACATAGGACTAGGTTGGGTCACATGGGGTCATTGAGTACTTATATAGGAATAGGGTGGGTCACATGGGGTCATTGAGTACTTATATAGGAATAGGGTGGGTCACATGGGGTCATTGAGTACTTATATAGGACATGGAGGGGTCACGTGTGGTCATTGAGTACTTATATAGGACTAGGGTGGGTCACATGGGGTCATTGAGTACTTATATAGGACATGGGGGGGGTCACATGGGGTCATTGAGTACTTATATAGGACATGGGGTTTCACATGGGGTCATTAAGTACTTATATAGGACTAGGGGGGGGGTCTCATGGGGTCATTGAGTACTTATATAGGAATAGGGTGGGTCACATGGGGTCATTGAGTACTCATATAGGACATGGGGGGGGTCACGTGGGGTCATTGAGTACTTATATAGGAATAGGGTGGGTCACATGGGGTCATTGAGTACTTATATAGGAATAGGGTGGGTCACATGGGGTCTTTGAGTACTTATATAGGAATAGGGTGGGTCACATGGGGTCATTGAGTACTTATATAGGACAAGGAGGGGTCACGTGTGGTCATTGAGTACTTATATAGGACTAGGGTGGGTCACATGGGGTCATTGAGTACTTATATAGGAATAGGGTGGGTCGATGGGGTCATTGAGTACTTATATAGGACTAGGGGGGTCACATGGGGTCAATGAGTACTTATATATGACTAGGGGGGGTCACATGGGGTCATTGAGTACTTATATAGGAATAGGGTGGGTCACATGGGTCATTGTGTACTTATATATTACTAGGGTGGGTCAGATGGGGTCATTGAGTTCTTATATAGGACTAGGTTGCGTCACATTGGGTCATTGAGTACTTATATATTACTAGGGTGGGTCACATGGGGTCATTGAGTTCTTATATAGGACTAGGGTGCGTCACATGGGGTCATTGAGTACTTATATTGTACTAGGGGGGTCACATGGGTTCATTGAGTACTTATATAGGACATGGGGGGGTCACATGGGGTCATTAATTACATATATAGGACTAGGGGGGGGTCACATGTGGTCATTGAGTACTTATATAGGACTAGGGTGGGTCACATGGGGTCATTGAGTACTTATATAGGACATGGAGGGGTCACGTGTGGTCATTGAGTACTTATATAGGACTAGGGTGGGTCACATGGGGTCATTGAGTACTTATATAGGAATAGGGTGGGTCGATGGGGTCATTGAGTACTTATATATGACTAGTGGGGTCACATGGGGTCATTGAGTTCTTATATAGGACTAGGGTGCGTCACATGGGGTCATTGAGTACTTATATAGTACTAGGGGGGTCACATGGGTTCATTGAGTACTTATATAGGACATGGGGGGGTCACATGGGGTCATTAATTACATATATAGGACTAGGGGGGGGGGGGTCACATGTGGTCATTGAGTACTTATATAGGACTAGGGTGGGTCACATGGGGTCATTGATTACTTATATATGACTAGGGGTGGTCAAATAGGGTCATTGAGTACTTATATAGGACATGGGGTGTCACATAGGGGTCATTAAGTACTTATATAGGACTAGGGGGGGGTCACATGGGGTCATTGAGTACTTATATAGGACTAGGGTGGGTCACATGGGGTCATTTTGTACTTATATAGGACTAGGGTGGGTCACATGTGGTCATTGATTACTTATATATTACAAGGGGGGGTCACATGTGATCATTGAGTACTTATATAGGAATGGGGTGGGTCACATGGGGTCATTGAGTACTTATATAGGACTAGGGTGGGTCACATGGGGTCATTGAGTACTTATATATGACTAGGGGGGGTCACATGGGGTCATTAAGTACTTGTATAGGACTAGGGGGGTCACATGGGGTCATTGAGTACTTATATAGGACTAGGGTGGGTCACATGGGGTCATTGAGTACTTATATAGGAATAGGGTGGGTCGATGGGGTCATTGAGTACTTATATAGGACTAGGGGGTCACATGGGATCATTCAGTACTTATATAGGACTAGGGTGGGTCACATGGGGTCATGGAGTACTTATATAGGACTAGGGTGGGTCACATGGGGTCATTTTGTACTTATATAGGACTAGGGTGGGTCACATGTGGTCATTGATTACTTATATATTACTAGGGGGGGGTCACATGTGATCATTGAGTACTTATATAGGAATGGGGTGGGTCACATGGGGTCATTAATTACATATATAGGACTAGGGGGGGGGTCACATGTGGTCATTGAGTACTTATATAGGACTAGGGTGGGTCACATGGGGTCATTGATTACTTACATATGACTAGGGGTGGTCAAATAGGGTCATTGAGTACTTATATAGGACATGGGGTGTCACATAGGGGTCATTAAGTACTTATATAGGACTAGGGGGGGGTCACATGTGGTCATTGAGTACTTATATAGGACTAGAGTGGGTCACATGGGGTCATTTTGTACTTATATAGGAGTAGGGTGGGTCACATGTGGTCATTGATTACTTATATATGACTAGGGGTGGACAAATAGGGTCATTGAGTACTTATATAGGACATGGGGTGTCACATAGGGGTCATTAAGTACTTATATAGGACTAGGGGGGGGTCACATGGGGTCATTAAGTACTTATATAGGACTAGGGGGGGTCACATGTGGTCATTGAGTACTTATATAGGACTAGGGTGGGTCACATGGGGTCATTGAGTACTTATATATGACTAGGGGGGTCACATGGGGTCATTAAGTACTTGTATAGGACTAGGGGGGTCACATGGGGTCATTGAGTACTTATATAGGACTAGGGTGTGTCACATGGGTCAATGAGTACTTATATAGAAATAGGGTGCGTCGATGGGGTCATTGAGTACTTATATAGGACTAGGGGGGTCACATGGGGTCATTGAGTACTTATATAGGAATAGGGTGTGTCACATGGGGTCATTGAGTACTTATATAGGACTAGGGGTTCACATGGGGTCATTGAGTACTTATATAGGACTAGGGTGGGTCACATGGGTCATTGTGTACTTATATATTACTAGGGTGGGTCACATGGGGTCATTGAGTTCTTATATAGGACTAGGGTGCGTCACATTGGGTCATTGAGTACTTATATATTACTAGGGGGGTCACATGGGTTCATTGAGTACTTATATAGGACATGGGGGGGTCACATGGGGTCATTAATTACATATATAGGACTAGGGGGGGGTCACATGTGGTCATTGAGTACTTATATAGGACTAGGGTGGGTCACATGGGGTCATTGAGTACTTATATAGGACATGAAGGGGTCGCGTGTGGTCATTGAGTACTTATATAGAACTAGGGTGGGTCACATGGGGTCATTGAGTACTTATATAGGAATAGGGTGGGTCGATGGGGTCATTGAGTACTTATATAGGACTAGGGGGGTCACATGGGGTCAATGAGTACTTATATATGACTAGGGGGGGTCACATGGGGTCATTGAGTACTTATATAGGAATAGGGTGGGTCACATGGGGTCATTGAGTACTTAACTAGGACATGGGGGGGGGTCACATGGGGTCATTGAGTACTTATATAGAACATGGGGTTTCACATGGGGTCATTAAGTACTTATATAGGACTAGGGGGGGGGGGTCACATGGGGTCATTGAGTACTTATATAGGACTAGGGTGGGTCACATGGGGTCATTTTGTACTTATATAGGACTAGGGTGGGTCACATGTGGTCATTGATTACTTATATATTACTAGGGTGGGTCACATGGGGTCATTGAGTACTTATATAGGATATGGGGGGGTCACGTGGGGTCATTGAGTACTTATATATGACTAGGGGGGGTCACATGGGGTCATTAAGTACTTGTATAGGACTAGGGGGGTCACATGGGGTCATTGAGTACTTATATAGGACTAGGGTGGGTCACATGGGGTCATTGAGTACTTATATAGGAATAGGGTGGGTCGATGGGATCATTGAGTACTTATATAGGACTAGGGGGGTCACATGGGGTCATTGAGTACTTATATATGACTAGGGGGGGGGTCACATGGGGTCATTGAGTACCTATATAGGAATAGGGTGGGTCACATGGGGTCATTGAGTACTTACATAGGACTAGGTTGGGTCACATGGGGTCATTGAGTACTTATATAGGAATAGGGTGGGTCACATGGGGTCATTGAGTACTTATATAGGAATAGGGTGGGTCACATGGGGTCATTGAGTACTTATATAGGACATGGAGGGGTCACGTGTGGTTATTGAGTACTTATATAGGACTAGGGTGGGTCACATGGGGTCATTGAGTACTTATATAGGACATGGGGGGGGTCACATGGGGTCATTGAGTACTTATATAGGACATGGGGTTTCACATGGGGTCATTAAGTACTTATATAGGACTAGGGGGGGGGGTCTCATGGGGTCATTGAGTACTTATATAGGAATAGGGTGGGTCACATGGGGTCATTGAGTACTCATATAGGACATGGGGGGGGTCACGTGGGGTCATTGAGTACTTATATAGGAATAGGGTGGGTCACATGGGGTCATTGAGTACTTATATAGGAATAGGGTGGGTCACATGGGGTCTTTGAGTACTTATATAGGAATAGGGTGGGTCACATGGGGTCATTGAGTACTTATATAGGACAAGGAGGGGTCACGTGTGGTCATTGAGTACTTATATAGGACTAGGGTGGGTCACATGGGGTCATTGAGTACTTATATAGGAATAGGGTGGGTCGATGGGGTCATTGAGTACTTATATAGGACTAGGGGGGTCACATGGGGTCAATGAGTACTTATATATGACTAGGGGGGGTCACATGGGGTCATTGAGTACTTATATAGGAATAGGGTGGGTCACATGGGTCATTGTGTACTTATATATTACTAGGGTGGGTCAGATGGGGTCATTGAGTTCTTATATAGGACTAGGTTGCGTCACATTGGGTCATTGAGTACTTATATATTACTAGGGTGGGTCACATGGGGTCATTGAGTTCTTATATAGGACTAGGGTGCGTCACATGGGGTCATTGAGTACTTATATTGTACTAGGGGGGTCACATGGGTTCATTGAGTACTTATATAGGACATGGGGGGGTCACATGGGGTCATTAATTACATATATAGGACTAGGGGGGGGTCACATGTGGTCATTGAGTACTTATATAGGACTAGGGTGGGTCACATGGGGTCATTGAGTACTTATATAGGACATGGAGGGGTCACGTGTGGTCATTGAGTACTTATATAGGACTAGGGTGGGTCACATGGGGTCATTGAGTACTTATATAGGAATAGGGTGGGTCGATGGGGTCATTGAGTACTTATATATGACTAGTGGGGTCACATGGGGTCATTGAGTTCTTATATAGGACTAGGGTGCGTCACATGGGGTCATTGAGTACTTATATAGTACTAGGGGGGTCACATGGGTTCATTGAGTACTTATATAGGACATGGGGGGGTCACATGGGGTCATTAATTACATATATAGGACTAGGGGGGGGGGGGTCACATGTGGTCATTGAGTACTTATATAGGACTAGGGTGGGTCACATGGGGTCATTGATTACTTATATATGACTAGGGGTGGTCAAATAGGGTCATTGAGTACTTATATAGGACATGGGGTGTCACATAGGGGTCATTAAGTACTTATATAGGACTAGGGGGGGGTCACATGGGGTCATTGAGTACTTATATAGGACTAGGGTGGGTCACATGGGGTCATTTTGTACTTATATAGGACTAGGGTGGGTCACATGTGGTCATTGATTACTTATATATTACAAGGGGGGGTCACATGTGATCATTGAGTACTTATATAGGAATGGGGTGGGTCACATGGGGTCATTGAGTACTTATATAGGACTAGGGTGGTTCACATGGGGTCATTGAGTACTTATATATGACTAGGGGGGGTCACATGGGGTCATTAAGTACTTGTATAGGACTAGGGGGGTCACATGGGGTCATTGAGTACTTATATAGGACTAGGGTGGGTCACATGGGGTCATTGAGTACTTATATAGGAATAGGGTGGGTCGATGGGGTCATTGAGTTCTTATATAGGACTAGGTTGCGTCACATTGTGTCATTGAGTACTTATATATTACTAGGGTGGGTCACATGGGGTCATTGAGATCTTATATAGGACTAGGGTGCGTCACATGGGGTCATTGGGTACTTATATAGTACTAGGGGGGTCACATGGGTTCATTGAGTACTTATATAGGACATGGGGGGGTCACATGGGGTCATTAATTACATATATAGGACTAGGGGGGGGTCACATGTGGTCATTGAGTACTTATATAGGACTAGGGTGGGTCACATGGGGTCATTGAGTACTTATATAGGACATGAAGGGGTCGCGTGTGGTCATTGAGTACTTATATAGAACTAGGGTGGGTCACATGGGGTCATTGAGTACTTATATAGGAATAGGGTGGGTCGATGGGGTCATTGAGTACTTATATAGGACTAGGGGGGTCACATGGGGTCAATGAGTACTTATATATGACTAGGGGGGGTCACATGGGGTCATTGAGTACTTATATAGGAATAGGGTGGGTCACATGGGGTCATTGAGTACTTATATAGGACATGGGGGGGGGTCACATGGGGTCATTGAGTACTTATATAGAACATGGGGTTTCACATGGGGTCATTAAGTACTTATATAGGACTAGGGGGGGGGTCACATGGGGTCATTGAGTACTTATATAGGACTAGGGTGGGTCACATGGGGTCATTTTGTACTTATATAGGACTAGGGTGGGTCACATGTGGTCATTGATTACTTATATATTACTAGGGTGGGTCACATGGGGTCATTGAGTACTTATATAGGATATGGGGGGGTCACGTGGGGTCATTGAGTACTTATATATGACTAGGGGGGGTCACATGGGGTCATTAAGTACTTGTATAGGACTAGGGGGGTCACATGGGGTCATTGAGTACTTATATAGGACTAGGGTGGGTCACATGGGGTCATTGAGTACTTATATAGGAATAGGGTGGGTCGATGGGATCATTGAGTACTTATATAGGACTAGGGGGGTCACATGGGGTCATTGAGTACTTATATATGACTAGGGGGGGGGGTCACATGGGGTCATTGAGTACCTATATAGGAATAGGGTGGGTCACATGGGGTCATTGAGTACTTACATAGGACTAGGTTGGGTCACATGGGGTCATTGAGTACTTATATAGGAATAGGGTGGGTCACATGGGGTCATTGAGTACTTATATAGGAATAGGGTGGGTCACATGGGGTCATTGAGTACTTATATAGGACATGGAGGGGTCACGTGTGGTCATTGAGTACTTATATAGGACTAGGGTGGGTCACATGGGGTCATTGAGTACTTATATAGGACATGGGGGGGGGTCACATGGGGTCATTGAGTACTTATATAGGACATGGGGTTTCACATGGGGTCATTAAGTACTTATATAGGACTAGGGGGGGGGTCTCATGGGGTCATTGAGTACTTATATAGGAATAGGGTGGGTCACATGGGGTCATTGAGTACTCATATAGGACATGGGGGGGGTCACGTGGGGTCATTGAGTACTTATATAGGAATAGGGTGGGTCACATGGGGTCATTGAGTACTTATATAGGAATAGGGTGGGTCACATGGGGTCTTTGAGTACTTATATAGGAATAGGGTGGGTCACATGGGGTCATTGAGTACTTATATAGGACAAGGAGGGGTCACGTGTGGTCATTGAGTACTTATATAGGACTAGGGTGGGTCACATGGGGTCATTGAGTACTTATATAGGAATAGGGTGGGTCGATGGGGTCATTGAGTACTTATATAGGACTAGGGGGGTCACATGGGGTCAATGAGTACTTATATATGACTAGGGGGGTCACATGGGGTCATTGAGTACTTATATAGGAATAGGGTGGGTCACATGGGTCATTGTGTACTTATATATTACTAGGGTGGGTCAGATGGGGTCATTGAGTTCTTATATAGGACTAGGTTGCGTCACATTGGGTCATTGAGTACTTATATATTACTAGGGTGGGTCACATGGGGTCATTGAGTTCTTATATAGGACTAGGGTGCGTCACATGGGGTCATTGAGTACTTATATTGTACTAGGGGGGTCACATGGGTTCATTGAGTACTTATATAGGACATGGGGGGGTCACATGGGGTCATTAATTACATATATAGGACTAGGGGGGGGTCACATGTGGTCATTGAGTACTTATATAGGACTAGGGTGGGTCACATGGGGTCATTGAGTACTTATATAGGACATGGAGGGGTCACGTGTGGTCATTGAGTACTTATATAGGACTAGGGTGGGTCACATGGGGTCATTGAGTACTTATATAGGAATAGGGTGGGTCGATGGGGTCATTGAGTACTTATATATGACTAGTGGGGTCACATGGGGTCATTGAGTTCTTATATAGGACTAGGGTGCGTCACATGGGGTCATTGAGTACTTATATAGTACTAGGGGGGTCACATGGGTTCATTGAGTACTTATATAGGACATGGGGTGTCACATAGGGGTCATTAAGTACTTATATAGGACTAGGGGGGGGTCACATGGGGTCATTGAGTACTTATATAGGACTAGGGTGGGTCACATGGGGTCATTTTGTACTTATATAGGACTAGGGTGGGTCACATGTGGTCATTGATTACTTATATATTACAAGGGGGGGTCACATGTGATCATTGAGTACTTATATAGGAATGGGGTGGGTCACATGGGGTCATTGAGTACTTATATAGGACTAGGGTGGGTCACATGGGGTCATTGAGTACTTATATATGACTAGGGGGGGTCACATGGGGTCATTGAGTACTTATATAGGACTAGGGTGGGTCACATGGGGTCATTGATTACTTATATATGACTAGGGGTGGTCAAATAGGGTCATTGAGTACTTATATAGGACATGGGGTGTCACATAGGGGTCATTAAGTACTTATATAGGACTAGGGGGGGGTCACATGGGGTCATTGAGTACTTATATAGGACATGGGGTGTCACATAGGGGTCATTAAGTACTTATATAGGACTAGGGGGGGGTCACATGGGGTCATTGAGTACTTATATAGGACTAGGGTGGGTCACATGGGGTCATTTTGTACTTATATAGGACTAGGGTGGGTCACATGTGGTCATTGATTACTTATGTATTACAAGGGGGGGTCACATGTGATCATTGAGTACTTATATAGGAATGGGGTGGGTCACATGGGGTCATTGAGTACTTATATAGGACTAGGGTGGGTCACATGGGGTCATTGAGTACTTATATATGACTAGGGGGGGTCACATGGGGTCATTAAGTACTTGTATAGGACTAGGGGGGTCACATGGGGTCATTGAGTACTTATATAGGACTAGGGTGGGTCACATGGGGTCATTGAGTACTTATATAGGAATAGGGTGGGTCGATGGGGTCATTGAGTACTTATATAGGACTAGGGGGTCACATGGGGTCATTCAGTACTTATATAGGACTAGGGTGGGTCACATGGGGTCATGGAGTACTTATATAGGACTAGGGTGGGTCACATGGGGTCATTTTGTACTTATATAGGACTAGGGTGGGTCACATGTGGTCATTGATTACTTATATATTACTAGGGGGGGGTCACATGTGATCATTGAGTACTTATATAGGAATGGGGTGGGTCACATGGGGTCATTAATTACATATATAGGACTAGGGGGGGGGGGTCACATGTGGTCATTGAGTACTTATATAGGACTAGGGTGGGTCACATGGGGTCATTGATTACTTACATATGACTAGGGGTGGTCAAATAGGGTCATTGAGTACTTATATAGGACATGGGGTGTCACATAGGGGTCATTAAGTACTTATATAGGACTAGGGGGGGGTCACATGGGGTCATTGAGTACTTATATAGGACTAGGGTGGGTCACATGGGGTCATTTTGTACTTATATAGGAGTAGGGTGGGTCACATGTGGTCATTGATTACTTATATATGACTAGGGGTGGACAAATAGGGTCATTGAGTACTTATATAGGACATGGGGTGTCACATAGGGGTCATTAAGTACTTATATAGGACTAGGGGGGGGTCACATGGGGTCATTGAGTACTTATATAGGACTAGGGTGGGTCACATGGGGTCATTTTGTACTTATATAGGACTAGGGTGGGTCACATGTGGTCATTGATTACTTATATATTACTAGGGGGGGTCACATGTGATCATTGAGTACTTATATAGGAATGGGGTGGGTCACATGGGGTCATTGAGTACTTATATAGGACTAGGGTGGGTCACATGGGGTCATTGAGTACTTATATATGACTAGGGGGGGTCACATGGGGTCATTAAGTACTTGTATAGGACTAGGGGGGTCACATGGGGTCATTGAGTACTTATATAGGACTAGGGTGCGTCACATTGGGTCATTGAGTACTTATATATTACTAGGGTGGGTCACATGGGATCATTGAGTTCTTATATAGGACTAGGGTGCGTTACATGGGGTCATTGAGAACTTATATAGTACTAGGGGGGTCACATGTGTTCATTGAGTACTTATATAGGACATGGGGGGTCACATGGGGTCATTAAGTACTTATATAGGACTAGGGGGGGGTCACATGTGGTCATTGAGTACTTATATAGGACTAGGGGGGTCACATGGGGTCATTGAGTACTTATATATGACTAGGGGGGGGGTCACATGGGGTCATTGAGTACTTATATAGGACTAGGGTGGGTCACATGGGGTCATTTTGTACTTATATAGGACTAGGGTGGGTCACATGGGTCATTGTGTACTTATATATTACTAGGGTGGGTCACATGGGGTCATTGAGTTCTTATATAGGACTAGGTTGCGTCACATTGGGTCATTGAGTACTTATATATTACTAGGGTGGGTCACATGGGGTCATTGAGATCTTATATAGGACTAGGGTGCGTCACATGGGGTCATTGGGTACTTATATAGTACTAGGGGGGTCACATGGGTTCATTGAGTACTTATATAGGACATGGGGGGGTCACATGGGGTCATTAATTACATATATAGGACTAGGGGGGGGTCACATGTGGTCATTGAGTACTTATATAGGACTAGGGTGGGTCACATGGGGTCATTGAGTACTTATATAGGACATGGAGGGGTCACGTGTGGTCATTGAGTACTTATATAGGACTAGGGTGGGTCACATGGGGTCATTGAGTACTTATATAGGAATAGGGTGGGTCGATGGGGTCATTGAGTACTTATATAGGACTAGGGGGGTCACATGGGGTCAATGAGTACTTATATATGACTAGGGGTGGTCAAATAGGGTCATTGAGTACTTATATAGGACATGGGGTGTCACATAGGGGTCATTAAGTACTTATATAGGACTAGGGGGGGGTCACATGGGGTCATTGAGTACTTATATAGGACTAGGGTGGGTCACATGGGGTCATTTTGTACTTATATAGGACTAGGGTGGGTCACATGTGGTCATTGATTACTTATGTATTACAAGGGGGGGTCACATGTGATCATTGAGTACTTATATAGGAATGGGGTGGGTCACATGGGGTCATTGAGTACTTATATAGGACTAGGGTGGGTCACATGGGGTCATTGAGTACTTATATATGACTAGGGGGGGTCACATGGGGTCATTAAGTACTTGTATAGGACTAGGGGGGTCACATGGGGTCATTGAGTACTTATATAGGACTAGGGTGGGTCACATGGGGTCATTGAGTACTTATATAGGAATAGGGTGGGTCGATGGGGTCATTGAGTACTTATATAGGACTAGGGGGGTCACATGGGGTCATTGAGTACTTATATAGGAATAGGGTGGGTCACATGGGGTCATTGAGTACTTATATAGGACTAGGGGGTCACATGGGGTCATTCAGTACTTATATAGGACTAGGGTGGGTCACATGGGGTCATGGAGTACTTATATAGGACTAGGGTGGGTCACATGGGGTCATTTTGTACTTATATAGGACTAGGGTGGGTCACATGTGGTCATTGATTACTTATATATTACTAGGGGGGGTCACATGTGATCATTGAGTACTTATATAGGAATGGGGTGGGTCACATGGGGTCATTAATTACATATATAGGACTAGGGGGGGGGTCACATGTGGTCATTGAGTACTTATATAGGACTAGGGTGGGTCACATGGGGTCATTGATTACTTATATATGACTAGGGGTGGTCAAATAGGGTCATTGAGTACTTATATAGGACATGGGGTGTCACATAGGGGTCATTAAGTACTTATATAGGACTAGGGGGGGGTCACATGGGGTCATTGAGTACTTATATAGGACTAGGGTGGGTCACATGGGGTCATTTTGTACTTATATAGGACTAGGGTGGGTCACATGGGGTCATTTTGTACTTATATAGGACTAGGGTGGGTCACATGTGGTCATTGATTACTTATATATTACTAGGGGGGGTCACAAGTGATCATTGAGTACTTATATAGGAATGGGGTGGGTCACATGGGGTCATTGAGTACTTATATAGGACTAGGGTGGGTCACATGGGGTCATTGAGTACTTATATATGACTAGGGGGGGTCACATGGGGTCATTAAGTACTTGTATAGGACTAGGGGGGTCACATGGGGTCATTGAGTACTTATATAGGACTAGGGTGGGTCACATGGGGTCATTGAGTACTTATATAGGAATAGGGGGGTCACATGTGTTCATTGAGTACTTATATAGGACATGGGGGGTCACATGGGGTCATTAAGTACTTATATAGGACTAGGGGGGGGTCACATGTGGTCATTGAGTACTTATATAGGACTAGGGGGGTCACATGGGGTCATTGAGTACTTATATAGGACTAGGGTGGGTCACATGGGGTCATTTTGTACTTATATAGGACTAGGGTGGGTCACATGGGTCATTGTGTACTTATATATTACTAGGGTGGGTCAGATGGGGTCATTGAGTTCTTATATAGGACTAGGTTGCGTCACATTGGGTCATTGAGTACTTATATAGTACTAGGGGGGTTACATGGGGTCATTGAGTACTTATATAGGATATGGGGGGGTCACGTGGAGTCATTGAGTACTTATATAGGACTAGGGTGTGTCACATGGGGTCATTAAGTACTTATATAGGAATAGGGGGGGTCACATGTGGTCATTGATTACTTATATATTACTAGGGTGGGTCACATGGGGTCATTGAGTTCTTATATAGGACTAGGGTGCGTCAAATGTGGTCATTGAGTACTTATATAGTACTAGGGGGGTTACATGGGGACATTGAGTACTTATATAGGATATGGGGGGGTCACGTGGGGTCATTGAGTACTTATATAGGACTAGGGTGGGTCACATGGGGTCATTAAGTACTTATATAGGAATAGGGGGGGTCACATGTGATCATTGAGTAGTTATATAGGAATGGGGTGGGTCACATGGGGTCATTGAGTACTTGTATAGGACATGGATGGGTCACATGGGGTCATTAAGTACTTATATAGGACTAGGGGGGGTCACATGTGGTCATTGAGTACTTATACAGGACTAGGGTGGGTCACATGGGGTCATTGAGTACTTATATATGACTAGGGGGGTCACATGGGGTCATTAAGTACTTGTATAGGACTAGGGGGGTCACATGGGGTCATTGAGTACTTATATAGGACTAGGGTGGGTCACATGGGTCATTGAGTACTTATATAGGAATAGGGTGCGTCGATGGGGTCATTGAGTACTTATATAGGACTAGGGGGGTCACATGGGGTCATTGAGTACTTATATAGGAATAGGGTGGGTCACATGGGGTCATTGAGTACTTATATAGGACTAGGGGGTCACATGGGGTCATTGAGTACTTATATAGGACTAGGGTGGGTCACATGAGTCATTGTGTACTTATATATTACTAGGGTGGTTCACATGGGGTCATTGAGTTCTTATATAGGACTAGGGTGCGTCACATTGGGTCATTGAGTACTTATATATTACTAGGGTGGGTCACATGGGGTCATTGAGTTCTTATATAGGACTAGGGTGCGTCACATGGGGTCATTGAGTACTTATATAGTACTAGGGGGGTCACATGGGTTCATTGAGTACTTATATAGGACTAGGGGTGGGTCACATGTGGTCATTGAGTACTTATATAGGACTAGGGTGGGTCACATGGGGTCATTGAGTACTTATATAGGAATAGGGTGGGTCGATGGGGTCATTGAGTACTTATATAGGACTAGGGGGGTCACATGTGGTCATTGAGTACTTATATAGGACTAGGGTGGGTCACATGGGGTCATTGAGTACTTATATAGGAATAGGGTGGGTCACATGGGGTCATTGAGTACTTATATAGGACATGGGGGGGGGGTCACGTGGGGTCATTGAGTACTTATATAGGACTAGGGGGTCACATGGGGTCATTGAGTACTTATATAGAACTAGGGTGGGTCACATGGGTCATGGTGTACTTATATATTACTAGGGTAGGTCACATGGGGTCATTGAGTTCTTATATAGGACTAGGGTGCGTCACATTGGGTCATTGAGTTCTTATATATTACTAGGGTGGGTCACATGGGGTCATTGAGTTCTTATATAGGACTAGGGTGCGTCACATGGGGTCATTGAGTACTTATATAGTACTAGGGGGGTCACATGGGTTCATTGAGTACTTATATAGGACATGGGGGGGTCACATGTGGTCATTGAGTACTTATAACGGACTAGGGTGGGTCACATGGGGTCATTGAGTACTTATATATGACTAGGGGGGTCACATGGGGTCATTAAGTACTTGTATAGGACTAGGGGGGTCACATGGGGTCATTGAGTACTTATATAGGACTAGGGTGTGTCACATGGGTCATTGAGTACTTATATAGGAACAGGGTGCGTCGATGGGGTCATTGAGTACTTATATAGGAATAGGGTGTGTCACATGGGGTCATTGAGTACTTATATAGGACTAGGGGTTCACATGGGGTCATTGAGTACTTATATAGGACTAGGGTGGGTCACATGGGTCATTGTGTACTTATATATTACTAGGGTGGGTCACATGGGGTCATTGAGTTCTTATATAGGACTAGGGTGCGTCACATTGGGTCATTGAGTACTTATATATTACTAGGGTGGGTCACATGGGGTCATTGAGTTCTTATATAGGACTAGGGTGCGTCACATGGGGTCATTGAGTACTTATATAGTACTAGGGGGGTCACATGGGTTCATTGACTACTTATATAGGACATGGGGTGGTCACATGGGGTCATTAAGTACTTATATAGGACTAGGGGGGGGTCACATGTGGTCATTGAGTACTTATATAGGACTAGGGTGGGTCACATGGGGTCATTGAGTACTTATATAGGAATAGGGTGGGTCACATGGGTCATTGTGTACTTATATATTACTAGGGTGGGTCAGATGGGGTCATTGAGTTCTTATATAGGACTAGGTTGCGTCACATTGGGTCATTGAGTACTTATATATTACTAGGGTGGGTCACATGGGGTCATTGAGTTCTTATATAGGACTAGGGTGCGTCACATGGGGTCATTGAGTACTTATATTGTACTAGGGGGGTCACATGGGTTCATTGAGTACTTATATAGGACATGGGGGGGTCACATGGGGTCATTAATTACATATATAGGACTAGGGGGGGGTCACATGTGGTCATTGAGTACTTATATAGGACTAGGGTGGGTCACATGGGGTCATTGAGTACTTATATAGGACATGGAGGGGTCACGTGTGGTCATTGAGTACTTATATAGGACTAGGGTGGGTCACATGGGGTCATTGAGTACTTATATAGGAATAGGGTGGGTCGATGGGGTCATTGAGTACTTATATATGACTAGTGGGGTCACATGGGGTCATTGAGTTCTTATATAGGACTAGGGTGCGTCACATGGGGTCATTGAGTACTTATATAGTACTAGGGGGGTCACATGGGTTCATTGAGTACTTATATAGGACATGGGGGGGTCACATGGGGTCATTAATTACATATATAGGACTAGGGGGGGGGGGGTCACATGTGGTCATTGAGTACTTATATAGGACTAGGGTGGGTCACATGGGGTCATTGATTACTTATATATGACTAGGGGTGGTCAAATAGGGTCATTGAGTACTTATATAGGACATGGGGTGTCACATAGGGGTCATTAAGTACTTATATAGGACTAGGGGGGGGTCACATGGGGTCATTGAGTACTTATATAGGACTAGGGTGGGTCACATGGGGTCATTTTGTACTTATATAGGACTAGGGTGGGTCACATGTGGTCATTGATTACTTATATATTACAAGGGGGGGTCACATGTGATCATTGAGTACTTATATAGGAATGGGGTGGGTCACATGGGGTCATTGAGTACTTATATAGGACTAGGGTGGTTCACATGGGGTCATTGAGTACTTATATATGACTAGGGGGGGTCACATGGGGTCATTAAGTACTTGTATAGGACTAGGGGGGTCACATGGGGTCATTGAGTACTTATATAGGACTAGGGTGGGTCACATGGGGTCATTGAGTACTTATATAGGAATAGGGTGGGTCGATGGGGTCATTGAGTTCTTATATAGGACTAGGTTGCGTCACATTGGGTCATTGAGTACTTATATATTACTAGGGTGGGTCACATGGGGTCATTGAGATCTTATATAGGACTAGGGTGCGTCACATGGGGTCATTGGGTACTTATATAGTACTAGGGGGGTCACATGGGTTCATTGAGTACTTATATAGGACATGGGGGGGTCACATGGGGTCATTAATTACATATATAGGACTAGGGGGGGGTCACATGTGGTCATTGAGTACTTATATAGGACTAGGGTGGGTCACATGGGGTCATTGAGTACTTATATAGGACATGAAGGGGTCGCGTGTGGTCATTGAGTACTTATATAGAACTAGGGTGGGTCACATGGGGTCATTGAGTACTTATATAGGAATAGGGTGGGTCGATGGGGTCATTGAGTACTTATATAGGACTAGGGGGGTCACATGGGGTCAATGAGTACTTATATATGACTAGGGGGGGTCACATGGGGTCATTGAGTACTTATATAGGAATAGGGTGGGTCACATGGGGTCATTGAGTACTTATATAGGACATGGGGGGGGGGTCACATGGGGTCATTGAGTACTTATATAGAACATGGGGTTTCACATGGGGTCATTAAGTACTTATATAGGACTAGGGGGGGGGTCACATGGGGTCATTGAGTACTTATATAGGACTAGGGTGGGTCACATGGGGTCATTTTGTACTTATATAGGACTAGGGTGGGTCACATGTGGTCATTGATTACTTATATATTACTAGGGTGGGTCACATGGGGTCATTGAGTACTTATATAGGATATGGGGGGGTCACGTGGGGTCATTGAGTACTTATATATGACTAGGGGGGGTCACATGGGGTCATTAAGTACTTGTATAGGACTAGGGGGGTCACATGGGGTCATTGAGTACTTATATAGGACTAGGGTGGGTCACATGGGGTCATTGAGTACTTATATAGGAATAGGGTGGGTCGATGGGATCATTGAGTACTTATATAGGACTAGGGGGGTCACATGGGGTCATTGAGTACTTATATATGACTAGGGGGGGGGTCACATGGGGTCATTGAGTACCTATATAGGAATAGGGTGGGTCACATGGGGTCATTGAGTACTTACATAGGACTAGGTTGGGTCACATGGGGTCATTGAGTACTTATATAGGAATAGGGTGGGTCACATGGGGTCATTGAGTACTTATATAGGAATAGGGTGGGTCACATGGGGTCATTGAGTACTTATATAGGACATGGAGGGGTCACGTGTGGTCATTGAGTACTTATATAGGACTAGGGTGGGTCACATGGGGTCATTGAGTACTTATATAGGACATGGGGGGGGGTCACATGGGGTCATTGAGTACTTATATAGGACATGGGGTTTCACATGGGGTCATTAAGTACTTATATAGGACTAGGGGGGGGGTCTCATGGGGTCATTGAGTACTTATATAGGAATAGGGTGGGTCACATGGGGTCATTGAGTACTCATATAGGACATGGGGGGGGTCACGTGGGGTCATTGAGTACTTATATAGGAATAGGGTGGGTCACATGGGGTCATTGAGTACTTATATAGGAATAGGGTGGGTCACATGGGGTCTTTGAGTACTTATATAGGAATAGGGTGGGTCACATGGGGTCATTGAGTACTTATATAGGACAAGGAGGGGTCACGTGTGGTCATTGAGTACTTATATAGGACTAGGGTGGGTCACATGGGGTCATTGAGTACTTATATAGGAATAGGGTGGGTCGATGGGGTCATTGAGTACTTATATAGGACTAGGGGGGTCACATGGGGTCAATGAGTACTTATATATGACTAGGGGGGTCACATGGGGTCATTGAGTACTTATATAGGAATAGGGTGGGTCACATGGGTCATTGTGTACTTATATATTACTAGGGTGGGTCAGATGGGGTCATTGAGTTCTTATATAGGACTAGGTTGCGTCACATTGGGTCATTGAGTACTTATATATTACTAGGGTGGGTCACATGGGGTCATTGAGTTCTTATATAGGACTAGGGTGCGTCACATGGGGTCATTGAGTACTTATATTGTACTAGGGGGGTCACATGGGTTCATTGAGTACTTATATAGGACATGGGGGGGTCACATGGGGTCATTAATTACATATATAGGACTAGGGGGGGGTCACATGTGGTCATTGAGTACTTATATAGGACTAGGGTGGGTCACATGGGGTCATTGAGTACTTATATAGGACATGGAGGGGTCACGTGTGGTCATTGAGTACTTATATAGGACTAGGGTGGGTCACATGGGGTCATTGAGTACTTATATAGGAATAGGGTGGGTCGATGGGGTCATTGAGTACTTATATATGACTAGTGGGGTCACATGGGGTCATTGAGTTCTTATATAGGACTAGGGTGCGTCACATGGGGTCATTGAGTACTTATATAGTACTAGGGGGGTCACATGGGTTCATTGAGTACTTATATAGGACATGGGGGGGTCACATGGGGTCATTAATTACATATATAGGACTAGGGGGGGGGGGTCACATGTGGTCATTGAGTACTTATATAGGACTAGGGTGGGTCACATGGGGTCATTGATTACTTATATATGACTAGGGGTGGTCAAATAGGGTCATTGAGTACTTATATAGGACATGGGGTGTCACATAGGGGTCATTAAGTACTTATATAGGACTAGGGGGGGGTCACATGGGGTCATTGAGTACTTATATAGGACTAGGGTGGGTCACATGGGGTCATTTTGTACTTATATAGGACTAGGGTGGGTCACATGTGGTCATTGATTACTTATATATTACAAGGGGGGGTCACATGTGATCATTGAGTACTTATATAGGAATGGGGTGGGTCACATGGGGTCATTGAGTACTTATATAGGACTAGGGTGGGTCACATGGGGTCATTGAGTACTTATATATGACTAGGGGGGGTCACATGGGGTCATTAAGTACTTGTATAGGACTAGGGGGGTCACATGGGGTCATTGAGTACTTATATAGGACTAGGGTGGGTCACATGGGGTCATTGAGTACTTATATAGGAATAGGGTGGGTCGATGGGGTCATTGAGTACTTATATAGGACTAGGGGGTCACATGGGGTCATTCAGTACTTATATAGGACTAGGGTGGGTCACATGGGGTCATGGAGTACTTATATAGGACTAGGGTGGGTCACATGGGGTCATTTTGTACTTATATAGGACTAGGGTGGGTCACATGTGGTCATTGATTACTTATATATTACTAGGGGGGGGTCACATGTGATCATTGAGTACTTATATAGGAATGGGGTGGGTCACATGGGGTCATTAATTACATATATAGGACTAGGGGGGGGGGTCACATGTGGTCATTGAGTACTTATATAGGACTAGGGTGGGTCACATGGGGTCATTGATTACTTACATATGACTAGGGGTGGTCAAATAGGGTCATTGAGTACTTATATAGGACATGGGGTGTCACATAGGGGTCATTAAGTACTTATATAGGACTAGGGGGGGGTCACATGGGGTCATTGAGTACTTATATAGGACTAGGGTGGGTCACATGGGGTCATTTTGTACTTATATAGGAGTAGGGTGGGTCACATGTGGTCATTGATTACTTATATATGACTAGGGGTGGACAAATAGGGTCATTGAGTACTTATATAGGACATGGGGTGTCACATAGGGGTCATTAAGTACTTATATAGGACTAGGGGGGGGTCACATGGGGTCATTGAGTACTTATATAGGACTAGGGTGGGTCACATGGGGTCATTTTGTACTTATATAGGACTAGGGTGGGTCACATGTGGTCATTGATTACTTATATATTACTAGGGGGGGTCACATGTGATCATTGAGTACTTATATAGGAATGGGGTGGGTCACATGGGGTCATTGAGTACTTATATAGGACTAGGGTGGGTCACATGGGGTCATTGAGTACTTATATATGACTAGGGGGGGTCACATGGGGTCATTAAGTACTTGTATAGGACTAGGGGGGTCACATGGGGTCATTGAGTACTTATATAGGACTAGGGTGCGTCACATTGGGTCATTGAGTACTTATATATTACTAGGGTGGGTCACATGGGATCATTGAGTTCTTATATAGGACTAGGGTGCGTTACATGGGGTCATTGAGAACTTATATAGTACTAGGGGGGTCACATGTGTTCATTGAGTACTTATATAGGACATGGGGGGTCACATGGGGTCATTAAGTACTTATATAGGACTAGGGGGGGGTCACATGTGGTCATTGAGTACTTATATAGGACTAGGGGGGTCACATGGGGTCATTGAGTACTTATATATGACTAGGGGGGGGGTCACATGGGGTCATTGAGTACTTATATAGGACTAGGGTGGGTCACATGGGGTCATTTTGTACTTATATAGGACTAGGGTGGGTCACATGGGTCATTGTGTACTTATATATTACTAGGGTGGGTCACATGGGGTCATTGAGTTCTTATATAGGACTAGGTTGCGTCACATTGGGTCATTGAGTACTTATATATTACTAGGGTGGGTCACATGGGGTCATTGAGATCTTATATAGGACTAGGGTGCGTCACATGGGGTCATTGGGTACTTATATAGTACTAGGGGGGTCACATGGGTTCATTGAGTACTTATATAGGACATGGGGGGGTCACATGGGGTCATTAATTACATATATAGGACTAGGGGGGGGTCACATGTGGTCATTGAGTACTTATATAGGACTAGGGTGGGTCACATGGGGTCATTGAGTACTTATATAGGACATGGAGGGGTCACGTGTGGTCATTGAGTACTTATATAGGACTAGGGTGGGTCACATGGGGTCATTGAGTACTTATATAGGAATAGGGTGGGTCGATGGGGTCATTGAGTACTTATATAGGACTAGGGGGGTCACATGGGGTCAATGAGTACTTATATATGACTAGGGGTGGTCAAATAGGGTCATTGAGTACTTATATAGGACATGGGGTGTCACATAGGGGTCATTAAGTACTTATATAGGACTAGGGGGGGGTCACATGGGGTCATTGAGTACTTATATAGGACTAGGGTGGGTCACATGGGGTCATTTTGTACTTATATAGGACTAGGGTGGGTCACATGTGGTCATTGATTACTTATGTATTACAAGGGGGGGTCACATGTGATCATTGAGTACTTATATAGGAATGGGGTGGGTCACATGGGGTCATTGAGTACTTATATAGGACTAGGGTGGGTCACATGGGGTCATTGAGTACTTATATATGACTAGGGGGGGTCACATGGGGTCATTAAGTACTTGTATAGGACTAGGGGGGTCACATGGGGTCATTGAGTACTTATATAGGACTAGGGTGGGTCACATGGGGTCATTGAGTACTTATATAGGAATAGGGTGGGTCGATGGGGTCATTGAGTACTTATATAGGACTAGGGGGGTCACATGGGGTCATTGAGTACTTATATAGGAATAGGGTGGGTCACATGGGGTCATTGAGTACTTATATAGGACTAGGGGGTCACATGGGGTCATTCAGTACTTATATAGGACTAGGGTGGGTCACATGGGGTCATGGAGTACTTATATAGGACTAGGGTGGGTCACATGGGGTCATTTTGTACTTATATAGGACTAGGGTGGGTCACATGTGGTCATTGATTACTTATATATTACTAGGGGGGGTCACATGTGATCATTGAGTACTTATATAGGAATGGGGTGGGTCACATGGGGTCATTAATTACATATATAGGACTAGGGGGGGGGTCACATGTGGTCATTGAGTACTTATATAGGACTAGGGTGGGTCACATGGGGTCATTGATTACTTATATATGACTAGGGGTGGTCAAATAGGGTCATTGAGTACTTATATAGGACATGGGGTGTCACATAGGGGTCATTAAGTACTTATATAGGACTAGGGGGGGGTCACATGGGGTCATTGAGTACTTATATAGGACTAGGGTGGGTCACATGGGGTCATTTTGTACTTATATAGGACTAGGGTGGGTCACATGGGGTCATTTTGTACTTATATAGGACTAGGGTGGGTCACATGTGGTCATTGATTACTTATATATTACTAGGGGGGGTCACAAGTGATCATTGAGTACTTATATAGGAATGGGGTGGGTCACATGGGGTCATTGAGTACTTATATAGGACTAGGGTGGGTCACATGGGGTCATTGAGTACTTATATATGACTAGGGGGGGTCACATGGGGTCATTAAGTACTTGTATAGGACTAGGGGGGTCACATGGGGTCATTGAGTACTTATATAGGACTAGGGTGGGTCACATGGGGTCATTGAGTACTTATATAGGAATAGGGGGGTCACATGTGTTCATTGAGTACTTATATAGGACATGGGGGGTCACATGGGGTCATTAAGTACTTATATAGGACTAGGGGGGGGTCACATGTGGTCATTGAGTACTTATATAGGACTAGGGGGGTCACATGGGGTCATTGAGTACTTATATAGGACTAGGGTGGGTCACATGGGGTCATTTTGTACTTATATAGGACTAGGGTGGGTCACATGGGTCATTGTGTACTTATATATTACTAGGGTGGGTCAGATGGGGTCATTGAGTTCTTATATAGGACTAGGTTGCGTCACATTGGGTCATTGAGTACTTATATAGTACTAGGGGGGTTACATGGGGTCATTGAGTACTTATATAGGATATGGGGGGGTCACGTGGAGTCATTGAGTACTTATATAGGACTAGGGTGAGTCACATGGGGTCATTAAGTACTTATATAGGAATAGGGGGGGTCACATGTGGTCATTGATTACTTATATATTACTAGGGTGGGTCACATGGGGTCATTGAGTTCTTATATAGGACTAGGGTGCGTCAAATGTGGTCATTGAGTACTTATATAGTACTAGGGGGGTTACATGGGGACATTGAGTACTTATATAGGATATGGGGGGGTCACGTGGGGTCATTGAGTACTTATATAGGACTAGGGTGGGTCACATGGGGTCATTAAGTACTTATATAGGAATAGGGGGGGTCACATGTGATCATTGAGTAGTTATATAGGAATGGGGTGGGTCACATGGGGTCATTGAGTACTTGTATAGGACATGGATGGGTCACATGGGGTCATTAAGTACTTATATAGGACTAGGGGGGGTCACATGTGGTCATTGAGTACTTATACAGGACTAGGGTGGGTCACATGGGGTCATTGAGTACTTATATATGACTAGGGGGGTCACATGGGGTCATTAAGTACTTGTATAGGACTAGGGGGGTCACATGGGGTCATTGAGTACTTATATAGGACTAGGGTGGGTCACATGGGTCATTGAGTACTTATATAGGAATAGGGTGCGTCGATGGGGTCATTGAGTACTTATATAGGACTAGGGGGGTCACATGGGGTCATTGAGTACTTATATAGGAATAGGGTGTGTCACATGGGGTCATTGAGTACTTATATAGGACTAGGGGGTCACATGGGGTCATTGAGTACTTATATAGGACTAGGGTGGGTCACATGAGTCATTGTGTACTTATATATTACTAGGGTGGTTCACATGGGGTCATTGAGTTCTTATATAGGACTAGGGTGCGTCACATTGGGTCATTGAGTACTTATATATTACTAGGGTGGGTCACATGGGGTCATTGAGTTCTTATATAGGACTAGGGTGCGTCACATGGGGTCATTGAGTACTTATATAGTACTAGGGGGGTCACATGGGTTCATTGAGTACTTATATAGGACTAGGGGTGGGTCACATGTGGTCATTGAGTACTTATATAGGACTAGGGTGGGTCACATGGGGTCATTGAGTACTTATATAGGAATAGGGTGGGTCGATGGGGTCATTGAGTACTTATATAGGACTAGGGGGGTCACATGTGGTCATTGAGTACTTATATAGGACTAGGGTGGGTCACATGGGGTCATTGAGTACTTATATAGGAATAGGGTGGGTCACATGGGGTCATTGAGTACTTATATAGGACATGGGGGGGGTCACGTGGGGTCATTGAGTACTTATATAGGACTAGGGGGTCACATGGGGTCATTGAGTACTTATATAGAACTAGGGTGGGTCACATGGGTCATGGTGTACTTATATATTACTAGGGTAGGTCACATGGGGTCATTGAGTTCTTATATAGGACTAGGGTACGTCACATTGGGTCATTGAGTTCTTATATATTACTAGGGTGGGTCACATGGGGTCATTGAGTTCTTATATAGGACTAGGGTGCGTCACATGGGGTCATTGAGTACTTATATAGTACTAGGGGGGTCACATGGGTTCATTGAGTACTTATATAGGACATGGGGGGGTCACATGTGGTCATTGAGTACTTATAACGGACTAGGGTGGGTCACATGGGGTCATTGAGTACTTATATATGACTAGGGGGGTCACATGGGGTCATTAAGTACTTGTATAGGACTAGGGGGGTCACATGGGGTCATTGAGTACTTATATAGGACTAGGGTGTGTCACATGGGTCATTGAGTACTTATATAGGAACAGGGTGCGTCGATGGGGTCATTGAGTACTTATATAGGAATAGGGTGTGTCACATGGGGTCATTGAGTACTTATATAGGACTAGGGGTTCACATGGGGTCATTGAGTACTTATATAGGACTAGGGTGGGTCACATGGGTCATTGTGTACTTATATATTACTAGGGTGGGTCACATGGGGTCATTGAGTACTTATATAGGAATAGGGTGGGTCACATGGGGTCTTTGAGTACTTATATAGGAATAGGGTGGGTCACATGGGGTCATTGAGTACTTATATAGGACAAGGAGGGGTCACGTGTGGTCATTGAGTACTTATATAGGACTAGGGTGGGTCACATGGGGTCATTGAGTACTTATATAGGAATAGGGTGGGTCGATGGGGTCATTGAGTACTTATATAGGACTAGGGGGGTCACATGGGGTCAATGAGTACTTATATATGACTAGGGGGGTCACATGGGGTCATTGAGTACTTATATAGGAATAGGGTGGGTCACATGGGTCATTGTGTACTTATATATTACTAGGGTGGGTCAGATGGGGTCATTGAGTTCTTATATAGGACTAGGTTGCGTCACATTGGGTCATTGAGTACTTATATATTACTAGGGTGGGTCACATGGGGTCATTGAGTTCTTATATAGGACTAGGGTGCGTCACATGGGGTCATTGAGTACTTATATTGTACTAGGGGGGTCACATGGGTTCATTGAGTACTTATATAGGACATGGGGGGGTCACATGGGGTCATTAATTACATATATAGGACTAGGGGGGGGTCACATGTGGTCATTGAGTACTTATATAGGACTAGGGTGGGTCACATGGGGTCATTGAGTACTTATATAGGACATGGAGGGGTCACGTGTGGTCATTGAGTACTTATATAGGACTAGGGTGGGTCACATGGGGTCATTGAGTACTTATATAGGAATAGGGTGGGTCGATGGGGTCATTGAGTACTTATATATGACTAGTGGGGTCACATGGGGTCATTGAGTTCTTATATAGGACTAGGGTGCGTCACATGGGGTCATTCAGTACTTATATAGTACTAGGGGGGTCACATGGGTTCATTGAGTACTTATATAGGACATGGGGGGGTCACATGGGGTCATTAATTACATATATAGGACTAGGGGGGGGGGGGGTCACATGTGGTCATTGAGTACTTATATAGGACTAGGGTGGGTCACATGGGGTCATTGATTACTTATATATGACTAGGGGTGGTCAAATAGGGTCATTGAGTACTTATATAGGACATGGGGTGTCACATAGGGGTCATTAAGTACTTATATAGGACTAGGGGGGGGTCACATGGGGTCATTGAGTACTTATATAGGACTAGGGTGGGTCACATGGGGTCATTTTGTACTTATATAGGACTAGGGTGGGTCACATGTGGTCATTGATTACTTATATATTACAAGGGGGGGTCACATGTGATCATTGAGTACTTATATAGGAATGGGGTGGGTCACATGGGGTCATTGAGTACTTATATAGGACTAGGGTGGGTCACATGGGGTCATTGAGTACTTATATATGACTAGGGGGGGTCACATGGGGTCATTAAGTACTTGTATAGGACTAGGGGGGTCACATGGGGTCATTGAGTACTTATATAGGACTAGGGTGGGTCACATGGGGTCATTGAGTACTTATATAGGAATAGGGTGGGTCGATGGGGTCATTGAGTACTTATATAGGACTAGGGGGTCACATGGGGTCATTCAGTACTTATATAGGACTAGGGTGGGTCACATGGGGTCATGGAGTACTTATATAGGACTAGGGTGGGTCACATGGGGTCATTTTGTACTTATATAGGACTAGGGTGGGTCACATGTGGTCATTGATTACTTATATATTACTAGGGGGGGGTCACATGTGATCATTGAGTACTTATATAGGAATGGGGTGGGTCACATGGGGTCATTAATTACATATATAGGACTAGGGGGGGGGGGGTCACATGTGGTCATTGAGTACTTATATAGGACTAGGGTGGGTCACATGGGGTCATTGATTACTTACATATGACTAGGGGTGGTCAAATAGGGTCATTGAGTACTTATATAGGACATGGGGTGTCACATAGGGGTCATTAAGTACTTATATAGGACTAGGGGGGGGTCACATGGGGTCATTGAGTACTTATATAGGACTAGGGTGGGTCACATGGGGTCATTTTGTACTTATATAGGAGTAGGGTGGGTCACATGTGGTCATTGATTACTTATATATGACTAGGGGTGGACAAATAGGGTCATTGAGTACTTATATAGGACATGGGGTGTCACATAGGGGTCATTAAGTACTTATATAGGACTAGGGGGGGGTCACATGGGGTCATTGAGTACTTATATAGGACTAGGGTGGGTCACATGGGGTCATTTTGTACTTATATAGGACTAGGGTGGGTCACATGTGGTCATTGATTACTTATATATTACTAGGGGGGGTCACATGTGATCATTGAGTACTTATATAGGAATGGGGTGGGTCACATGGGGTCATTGAGTACTTATATAGGACTAGGGTGGGTCACATGGGGTCATTGAGTACTTATATATGACTAGGGGGGGTCACATGGGGTCATTAAGTACTTGTATAGGACTAGGGGGGTCACATGGGGTCATTGAGTACTTATATAGGACTAGGGTGCGTCACATTGGGTCATTGAGTACTTATATATTACTAGGGTGGGTCACATGGGATCATTGAGTCCTTATATAGGACTAGGGTGCGTTACATGGGGTCATTGAGAACTTATATAGTACTAGGGGGGTCACATGTGTTCATTGAGTACTTATATAGGACATGGGGGGTCACATGGGGTCATTAAGTACTTATATAGGACTAGGGGGGGGTCACATGTGGTCATTGAGTACTTATATAGGACTAGGGGGGTCACATGGGGTCATTGAGTACTTATATATGACTAGGGGGGGGGGTCACATGGGGTCATTGAGTACTTATATAGGACTAGGGTGGGTCACATGGGGTCATTTTGTACTTATATAGGACTAGGGTGGGTCACATGGGTCATTGTGTACTTATATATTACTAGGGTGGGTCACATGGGGTCATTGAGTTCTTATATAGGACTAGGTTGCGTCACATTGGGTCATTGAGTACTTATATATTACTAGGGTGGGTCACATGGGGTCATTGAGATCTTATATAGGACTAGGGTGCGTCACATGGGGTCATTGGGTACTTATATAGTACTAGGGGGGTCACATGGGTTCATTGAGTACTTATATAGGACATGGGGGGGTCACATGGGGTCATTAATTACATATATAGGACTAGGGGGGGGTCACATGTGGTCATTGAGTACTTATATAGGACTAGGGTGGGTCACATGGGGTCATTGAGTACTTATATAGGACATGGAGGGGTCACGTGTGGTCATTGAGTACTTATATAGGACTAGGGTGGGTCACATGGGGTCATTGAGTACTTATATAGGAATAGGGTGGGTCGATGGGGTCATTGAGTACTTATATAGGACTAGGGGGGTCACATGGGGTCAATGAGTACTTATATATGACTAGGGGTGGTCAAATAGGGTCATTGAGTACTTATATAGGACATGGGGTGTCACATAGGGGTCATTAAGTACTTATATAGGACTAGGGGGGGGTCACATGGGGTCATTGAGTACTTATATAGGACTAGGGTGGGTCACATGGGGTCATTTTGTACTTATATAGGACTAGGGTGGGTCACATGTGGTCATTGATTACTTATGTATTACAAGGGGGGGTCACATGTGATCATTGAGTACTTATATAGGAATGGGGTGGGTCACATGGGGTCATTGAGTACTTATATAGGACTAGGGTGGGTCACATGGGGTCATTGAGTACTTATATATGACTAGGGGGGGTCACATGGGGTCATTAAGTACTTGTATAGGACTAGGGGGGTCACATGGGGTCATTGAGTACTTATATAGGACTAGGGTGGGTCACATGGGGTCATTGAGTACTTATATAGGAATAGGGTGGGTCGATGGGGTCATTGAGTACTTATATAGGACTAGGGGGGTCACATGGGGTCATTGAGTACTTATATAGGAATAGGGTGGGTCACATGGGGTCATTGAGTACTTATATAGGACTAGGGGGTCACATGGGGTCATTCAGTACTTATATAGGACTAGGGTGGGTCACATGGGGTCATGGAGTACTTATATAGGACTAGGGTGGGTCACATGGGGTCATTTTGTACTTATATAGGACTAGGGTGGGTCACATGTGGTCATTGATTACTTATATATTACTAGGGGGGGTCACATGTGATCATTGAGTACTTATATAGGAATGGGGTGGGTCACATGGGGTCATTAATTACATATATAGGACTAGGGGGGGGGTCACATGTGGTCATTGAGTACTTATATAGGACTAGGGTGGGTCACATGGGGTCATTGATTACTTATATATGACTAGGGGTGGTCAAATAGGGTCATTGAGTACTTATATAGGACATGGGGTGTCACATAGGGGTCATTAAGTACTTATATAGGACTAGGGGGGGGTCACATGGGGTCATTGAGTACTTATATAGGACTAGGGTGGGTCACATGGGGTCATTTTGTACTTATATAGGACTAGGGTGGGTCACATGGGGTCATTTTGTACTTATATAGGACTAGGGTGGGTCACATGTGGTCATTGATTACTTATATATTACTAGGGGGGGTCACAAGTGATCATTGAGTACTTATATAGGAATGGGGTGGGTCACATGGGGTCATTGAGTACTTATATAGGACTAGGGTGGGTCACATGGGGTCATTGAGTACTTATATATGACTAGGGGGGGTCACATGGGGTCATTAAGTACTTGTATAGGACTAGGGGGGTCACATGGGGTCATTGAGTACTTATATAGGACTAGGGTGGGTCACATGGGGTCATTGAGTACTTATATAGGAATAGGGGGGTCACATGTGTTCATTGAGTACTTATATAGGACATGGGGGGTCACATGGGGTCATTAAGTACTTATATAGGACTAGGGGGGGGTCACATGTGGTCATTGAGTACTTATATAGGACTAGGGGGGTCACATGGGGTCATTGAGTACTTATATAGGACTAGGGTGGGTCACATGGGGTCATTTTGTACTTATATAGGACTAGGGTGGGTCACATGGGTCATTGTGTACTTATATATTACTAGGGTGGGTCAGATGGGGTCATTGAGTTCTTATATAGGACTAGGTTGCGTCACATTGGGTCATTGAGTACTTATATAGTACTAGGGGGGTTACATGGGGTCATTGAGTACTTATATAGGATATGGGGGGGTCACGTGGAGTCATTGAGTACTTATATAGGACTAGGGTGTGTCACATGGGGTCATTAAGTACTTATATAGGAATAGGGGGGGTCACATGTGGTCATTGATTACTTATATATTACTAGGGTGGGTCACATGGGGTCATTGAGTTCTTATATAGGACTAGGGTGCGTCAAATGTGGTCATTGAGTACTTATATAGTACTAGGGGGGTTACATGGGGACATTGAGTACTTATATAGGATATGGGGGGGTCACGTGGGGTCATTGAGTACTTATATAGGACTAGGGTGGGTCACATGGGGTCATTAAGTACTTATATAGGAATAGGGGGGGTCACATGTGATCATTGAGTAGTTATATAGGAATGGGGTGGGTCACATGGGGTCATTGAGTACTTGTATAGGACATGGATGGGTCACATGGGGTCATTAAGTACTTATATAGGACTAGGGGGGGTCACATGTGGTCATTGAGTACTTATACAGGACTAGGGTGGGTCACATGGGGTCATTGAGTACTTATATATGACTAGGGGGGTCACATGGGGTCATTAAGTACTTGTATAGGACTAGGGGGGTCACATGGGGTCATTGAGTACTTATATAGGACTAGGGTGGGTCACATGGGTCATTGAGTACTTATATAGGAATAGGGTGCGTCGATGGGGTCATTGAGTACTTATATAGGACTAGGGGGGTCACATGGGGTCATTGAGTACTTATATAGGAATAGGGTGGGTCACATGGGGTCATTGAGTACTTATATAGGACTAGGGGGTCACATGGGGTCATTGAGTACTTATATAGGACTAGGGTGGGTCACATGAGTCATTGTGTACTTATATATTACTAGGGTGGTTCACATGGGGTCATTGAGTTCTTATATAGGACTAGGGTGCGTCACATTGGGTCATTGAGTACTTATATATTACTAGGGTGGGTCACATGGGGTCATTGAGTTCTTATATAGGACTAGGGTGCGTCACATGGGGTCATTGAGTACTTATATAGTACTAGGGGGGTCACATGGGTTCATTGAGTACTTATATAGGACTAGGGGTGGGTCACATGTGGTCATTGAGTACTTATATAGGACTAGGGTGGGTCACATGGGGTCATTGAGTACTTATATAGGAATAGGGTGGGTCGATGGGGTCATTGAGTACTTATATAGGACTAGGGGGGTCACATGTGGTCATTGAGTACTTATATAGGACTAGGGTGGGTCACATGGGGTCATTGAGTACTTATATAGGAATAGGGTGGGTCACATGGGGTCATTGAGTACTTATATAGGACATGGGGGGGGGTCACGTGGGGTCATTGAGTACTTATATAGGACTAGGGGGTCACATGGGGTCATTGAGTACTTATATAGAACTAGGGTGGGTCACATGGGTCATGGTGTACTTATATATTACTAGGGTAGGTCACATGGGGTCATTGAGTTCTTATATAGGACTAGGGTGCGTCACATTGGGTCATTGAGTTCTTATATATTACTAGGGTGGGTCACATGGGGTCATTGAGTTCTTATATAGGACTAGGGTGCGTCACATGGGGTCATTGAGTACTTATATAGTACTAGGGGGGTCACATGGGTTCATTGAGTACTTATATAGGACATGGGGGGGTCACATGTGGTCATTGAGTACTTATAACGGACTAGGGTGGGTCACATGGGGTCATTGAGTACTTATATATGACTAGGGGGGTCACATGGGGTCATTAAGTACTTGTATAGGACTAGGGGGGTCACATGGGGTCATTGAGTACTTATATAGGACTAGGGTGTGTCACATGGGTCATTGAGTACTTATATAGGAACAGGGTGCGTCGATGGGGTCATTGAGTACTTATATAGGAATAGGGTGTGTCACATGGGGTCATTGAGTACTTATATAGGACTAGGGGTTCACATGGGGTCATTGAGTACTTATATAGGAATGGGGTGGGTCACATGGGGTCATTGAGTACTTATATAGGACTAGGGTGGGTCACATGGGGTCATTGAGTACTTATATATGACTAGGGGGGGTCACATGGGGTCATTAAGTACTTGTATAGGACTAGGGGGGTCACATGGGGTCATTGAGTACTTATATAGGACTAGGGTGGGTCACATGGGGTCATTGAGTACTTATATAGGAATAGGGTGGGTCGATGGGGTCATTGAGTACTTATATAGGACTAGGGGGGTCACATGGGGTCATTGAGTACTTATATAGGAATAGGGTGGGTCACATGGGGTCATTGAGTACTTATATAGGACTAGGGGGTCACATGGGGTCATTCAGTACTTATATAGGACTAGGGTGGGTCACATGGGGTCATGGAGTACTTATATAGGACTAGGGTGGGTCACATGGGGTCATTTTGTACTTATATAGGACTAGGGTGGGTCACATGTGGTCATTGATTACTTATATATTACTAGGGGGGGTCACATGTGATCATTGAGTACTTATATAGGAATGGGGTGGGTCACATGGGGTCATTAATTACATATATAGGACTAGGGGGGGGGTCACATGTGGTCATTGAGTACTTATATAGGACTAGGGTGGGTCACATGGGGTCATTGATTACTTATATATGACTAGGGGTGGTCAAATAGGGTCATTGAGTACTTATATAGGACATGGGGTGTCACATAGGGGTCATTAAGTACTTATATAGGACTAGGGGGGGGTCACATGGGGTCATTGAGTACTTATATAGGACTAGGGTGGGTCACATGGGGTCATTTTGTACTTATATAGGACTAGGGTGGGTCACATGGGGTCATTTTGTACTTATATAGGACTAGGGTGGGTCACATGTGGTCATTGATTACTTATATATTACTAGGGGGGGTCACAAGTGATCATTGAGTACTTATATAGGAATGGGGTGGGTCACATGGGGTCATTGAGTACTTATATAGGACTAGGGTGGGTCACATGGGGTCATTGAGTACTTATATATGACTAGGGGGGGTCACATGGGGTCATTAAGTACTTGTATAGGACTAGGGGGGTCACATGGGGTCATTGAGTACTTATATAGGACTAGGGTGGGTCACATGGGGTCATTGAGTACTTATATAGGAATAGGGGGGTCACATGTGTTCATTGAGTACTTATATAGGACATGGGGGGTCACATGGGGTCATTAAGTACTTATATAGGACTAGGGGGGGGTCACATGTGGTCATTGAGTACTTATATAGGACTAGGGGGGTCACATGGGGTCATTGAGTACTTATATAGGACTAGGGTGGGTCACATGGGGTCATTTTGTACTTATATAGGACTAGGGTGGGTCACATGGGTCATTGTGTACTTATATATTACTAGGGTGGGTCAGATGGGGTCATTGAGTTCTTATATAGGACTAGGTTGCGTCACATTGGGTCATTGAGTACTTATATAGTACTAGGGGGGTTACATGGGGTCATTGAGTACTTATATAGGATATGGGGGGGTCACGTGGAGTCATTGAGTACTTATATAGGACTAGGGTGTGTCACATGGGGTCATTAAGTACTTATATAGGAATAGGGGGGGTCACATGTGGTCATTGATTACTTATATATTACTAGGGTGGGTCACATGGGGTCATTGAGTTCTTATATAGGACTAGGGTGCGTCAAATGTGGTCATTGAGTACTTATATAGTACTAGGGGGGTTACATGGGGACATTGAGTACTTATATAGGATATGGGGGGGTCACGTGGGGTCATTGAGTACTTATACAGGACTAGGGTGGGTCACATGGGGTCATTAAGTACTTATATAGGAATAGGGGGGGTCACATGTGATCATTGAGTAGTTATATAGGAATGGGGTGGGTCACATGGGGTCATTGAGTACTTGTATAGGACATGGATGGGTCACATGGGGTCATTAAGTACTTATATAGGACTAGGGGGGGTCACATGTGGTCATTGAGTACTTATACAGGACTAGGGTGGGTCACATGGGGTCATTGAGTACTTATATATGACTAGGGGGGTCACATGGGGTCATTAAGTACTTGTATAGGACTAGGGGGGTCACATGGGGTCATTGAGTACTTATATAGGACTAGGGTGGGTCACATGGGTCATTGAGTACTTATATAGGAATAGGGTGCGTCGATGGGGTCATTGAGTACTTATATAGGACTAGGGGGGTCACATGGGGTCATTGAGTACTTATATAGGAATAGGGTGGGTCACATGGGGTCATTGAGTACTTATATAGGACTAGGGGGTCACATGGGGTCATTGAGTACTTATATAGGACTAGGGTGGGTCACATGAGTCATTGTGTACTTATATATTACTAGGGTGGTTCACATGGGGTCATTGAGTTCTTATATAGGACTAGGGTGCGTCACATTGGGTCATTGAGTACTTATATATTACTAGGGTGGGTCACATGGGGTCATTGAGTTCTTATATAGGACTAGGGTGCGTCACATGGGGTCATTGAGTACTTATATAGTACTAGGGGGGTCACATGGGTTCATTGAGTACTTATATAGGACTAGGGGTGGGTCACATGTGGTCATTGAGTACTTATATAGGACTAGGGTGGGTCACATGGGGTCATTGAGTACTTATATAGGAATAGGGTGGGTCGATGGGGTCATTGAGTACTTATATAGGACTAGGGGGGTCACATGTGGTCATTGAGTACTTATATAGGACTAGGGTGGGTCACATGGGGTCATTGAGTACTTATATAGGAATAGGGTGGGTCACATGGGGTCATTGAGTACTTATATAGGACATGGGGGGGGGTCACGTGGGGTCATTGAGTACTTATATAGGACTAGGGGGTCACATGGGGTCATTGAGTACTTATATAGAACTAGGGTGGGTCACATGGGTCATGGTGTACTTATATATTACTAGGGTAGGTCACATGGGGTCATTGAGTTCTTATATAGGACTAGGGTGCGTCACATTGGGTCATTGAGTTCTTATATATTACTAGGGTGGGTCACATGGGGTCATTGAGTTCTTATATAGGACTAGGGTGCGTCACATGGGGTCATTGAGTACTTATATAGTACTAGGGGGGTCACATGGGTTCATTGAGTACTTATATAGGACATGGGGGGGTCACATGTGGTCATTGAGTACTTATAACGGACTAGGGTGGGTCACATGGGGTCATTGAGTACTTATATATGACTAGGGGGGTCACATGGGGTCATTAAGTACTTGTATAGGACTAGGGGGGTCACATGGGGTCATTGAGTACTTATATAGGACTAGGGTGTGTCACATGGGTCATTGAGTACTTATATAGGAACAGGGTGCGTCGATGGGGTCATTGAGTACTTATATAGGAATAGGGTGTGTCACATGGGGTCATTGAGTACTTATATAGGACTAGGGGTTCACATGGGGTCATTGAGTACTTATATAGGACTAGGGTGGGTCACATGGGTCATTGTGTACTTATATATTACTAGGGTGGGTCACATGGGGTCATTGAGTTCTTATATAGGACTAGGGTGCGTCACATTGGGTCATTGAGTACTTATATATTACTAGGGTGGGTCACATGGGGTCATTGAGTTCTTATATAGGACTAGGGTGCGTCACATGGGGTCATTGAGTACTTATATAGTACTAGGGGGGTCACATGGGTTCATTGACTACTTATATAGGACATGGGGTGGTCACATGGGGTCATTAAGTACTTATATAGGACTAGGGGGGGGTCACATGTGGTCATTGAGTACTTATATAGGACTAGGGTGGGTCACATGGGGTCATTGAGTACTTATATAGGAATAGGGTGGGTCGATGGGGTCATTGAGTACTTATATAGGACTAGGGGGGAAACATGGGGTCATTGAGTACTTATATATGACTAGGGGGGGTCAACATGTGGTCATTGAGTACTTATATAGGACATGGGGGGTCACATGGGGTCATTAAGTACTTATATAGGACTAGGGGGGGGGGTCACATGTGGTCATTGAGTACTTATATAGGACTAGGGTGGGTCACATGGGGTCATTGAGTACTTATATAGGAATAGGGTGGGTCACATGGGGTCATTGAGTACTTATATAGGACATAGGGGGGGGTCACGTGGGGTCATTGAGTACTTATATAGGACTAGGGTGGGTCACATGAGGTCATTGATTACTTATATATGACTAGGGGGGGTCAAATGGGGTCATTGAGTACTTATATAGGACATGGGGTGTCACATGGGTCATTAAGTACTTATATAGGACTAGGGGGGGTCAACATGTGGTCATTGAGTACTTATATAGAACTAGGGTGGGTCACATGGGGTCATTGAGTACTTATATATGACTAGGGGGGGTCACATGGGGTCATTGAGTACTTATATAGGACTAGGGTGGGTCACATGGGGTCATTTTGTACTTATATAGGACTAGGGTGGGTCACATGGGTCATGTGTACTTATATATTACTAGGGTGGGTCACATGGGGTCATTAAGTACTTATATAGGACTAGGGGGGGGTCACATGTGGTCATTGAGTACTTATATAGGACTAGGGTGGGTCACATGGGACTCATTGAGTACTTATATATGACTAGGGGGGGTCACATGGGGTCATTAAGTACTTGTATAGGACTAGGGGGGTCACATGGGGTCATTGAGTACTTATATAGGACAAGGGTGGGTCACATGGGGTCATTGAGTACTTATATAGGAATAGGGTGGGTCGATGGGGTCATTGAGTACTTATATAGGACTAGGGGGGTCACATGGGGTCATTGAGTACTTATATATGACTAGGGGGGGTCACATGGGGTCATTGAGTACTTATATAGGAATAGGGTGGGTCACATGGGGTCATTGAGTACTTATATAGGACATGGGGGGGTCACGTGGGGTCATCGAGTACTTATATAGGACTAGGGTGGGTCACAGGGGGTCATTGAGTACTTATATAGGAATAGGGTGGGTCACATGGGGTCATTGAGTACTTATATAGGAATAGGGTGGGTCACGTGTGGTCATTGAGTACTTATATAGGACTAGGGTGGGTCACATGGGGTCATTGAGTACTTATATAGGACTAGGGGGGGCCACATGGGGTCATTGAGTACTTATATAGGACTAGGGTGGGTCACATGGGGTCATTGATTACTTATATATGACTAGGGGGGGTCAAATGGGGTCATTGAGTACTTATATAGGACAATGGGGTCATTAAGTACTTATATAGGACTAGGGGGGGGGGGGTCACATGTGGTCATTGAGTACTTATATAGGACTAGGGTGGGTCACATGGGGTCATTGAGTACTTATATATGACTGGGGGGGGTCACATGGGGTCATTGAGTACTTATATAGGACTAGGGTGGGTCACATGGGGTCATTTTGTACTTATATAGGACTAGGGTGGGTCGCATGTGGTCATTGATTACTTATATATTACTAGGGTGGGTCACATGGGGTCATGGAGTTCTTATATAGGACTAGGGTGCGTCAAATGTGGTCATTGAGTACTTATATAGTACTAGGGGGGTTACATGGGGTCATTGAGTACTTATATAGGACTAGGGGGTCACATGGGGTCATTGAGTACTTATATAGGACTAGGGTGGGTCACATGGGTCATTGTGTACTTATATATTACTAGGGTGGGTCACATGGGGTCATTGAGTTCTTATATAGGACTAGGGTGCGTCACATTGGGTCATTGAGTACTTATATATTACTAGGGTGGGTCACATGGGGTCATTGAGTTCTTATATAGGATTAGGGTGCGTCACATGGGGTCATTGAGTACTTATATAGGACTAGGGTGGGTCACATGGGGTCATTGAGTACTTATATATGACTAGGGGGGGTCACATGTGGTCATTGAGTACTTATATAGGACTAGGGTGGGTCACATGGGGTCATTGAGTACTTATATAGGACTAGGGTGGGTCACATGGGGTCATTTTGTACTTATATAGAACTAGGGTGATTCACATGGGTCATTGTGTACTTATATATTACTAGGGTGGGTCAGATGGGGTCATTGAGTTCTTATATAGGACTAGGTTGCGTCACATTGGGTCATTGAGTACTTATATATTACTAGGGTGGGTCACATGGGGTCATTGAGTTCTTATATAGGACTAGGGTGCGTCACATGGGGTCATTGAGTACTTATATAGTACTAGGGGGGTCACATGGGTTCATTGAGTACTTATATAGGACATGGGGGGGGTCACATGGGGTCACTATTTATATATATAGGACTAGGGGGGGGTCACATGTGGTCATTGAGTACTTATATAGGACTAGGGTGGGTCACATGGGGTCATTGAGTACTTATATAGGACATGGAGGGGTCACGTGTGGTCATTCAGTACTTATATAGGACTAGGGTGGGTCACATGGGGTCATTGAGTACTTATATAGGAATAGGGTGGGTCGATGGGGTCATTGAGTACTTATATAAGACTAGGGGGGTCACATGGGGTCATTGAGTACTTATATAGGAATAGGGTGGGTCACATGGGGTCATTGAGTACTTATATAGGACATGGGGGGGTCACGTGGGGTCATTGAGTACTTATATAGGAATAGGGTGGGTCACATGGGGTCACTGAGTACTTATATAGGACATGGAGGGGTCACGTGTGGTCATTGAGTACTTATATAGGACTAGGGTGGGTCACATGGGGTCATTGAGTACTTATATAGGAATAGGGTGGGTCGATGGGGTCATTGAGTACTTATATAGGACTAGGGGGGTCACATGGGGTTAATGAGTACTTATATATGACTAGGGGGGGTCACATGGGGTCATTGAGTACTTATATAGGAATAGGGTGGGTCACATGGGGTCATTGAGTACTTATATAGGACATGGGGGGGGTCACATGGGGTCATTGAGTACTTATATAGGACATGGGGTTTCACATGGGGTCATTAAGTACTTATATAGGACTAGGGGGGGGTCACATGGGGTCATTGAGTACTTATATAGGACTAGGGTGGGTCACATGGGGTCATTTTGTACTTATATAGAACTAGGGTGATTCACATGTGGTCATTGATTACTTATATATTACTAGGGTGGGTCACATGGGGTCATTGAGTTCTTATATAGGACTAGGGTGCGTCAAATGTGGTCATTGAGTACTTATATAGTACTAGGGGGGTTACATGGGGTCATTGAGTACTTATATAGGATATGGGGGGGTCACGTGGGGTCATTGAGTACTTATATAGGACTAGGGTGGGTCACATGGGGTCATTAAGTACTTATATAGGAATAGGGGGGGTCACATGTGGTCATTGATTACTTATATATTACTAGGGGGGTTACATGGGGTCATTGAGTACTTATATAGGATATGGGGGGGTCACGTGGGGTCATTGAGTACTTATATAGGACTAGGGTGGGTCACATGGGGTCATTAAGTACTTATATAGGAATAGGGGGGGTCACATGTGATCATTGAGTACTTATATAGGAATGGGGTGGGTCACATGGGGTCATTGAGTACTTGTATAGGACATGGGGGGGTCACATGGGGTCATTAAGTACTTATATAGGACTAGGGGGGGTCACATGTGGTCATTGAGTACTTATACAGGACTAGGGTGGGTCACATGGGGTCATTGAGTACTTATATATGACTAGGGGGGTCACATGGGGTCATTAAGTACTTGTATAGGACTAGGGGGGTCACATGGGGTCATTGAGTACTTATATAGGACTAGGGTGGGTCACATGGGTCATTGAGTACTTATATAGGAATAGGGTGCGTCGATGGGGTCATTGAGTACTTATATAGGACTAGGGGGTCACATGGGGTCATTGAGTACTTATATAGGAATAGGGTGGGTCACATGGGGTCATTGAGTACTTATATAGGACTAGGGGGTCACATGGGGTCATTGAGTACTTATATAGGACTAGGGTGGGTCACATGGGGTCATTGAGTACTTATATAGGACATGGAGGGGTCACGTGTGGTCATTCAGTACTTATATAGGACTAGGGTGGGTCACATGGGGTCATTGAGTACTTATATAGGAATAGGGTGGGTCGATGGGGTCATTGAGTACTTATATAGGACATGGGGTGTCACATAGGGGTCATTAAGTACTTATATAGGACTAGGGGGGGGTCACATGGGGTCATTGAGTACTTATATAGGACTAGGGTGGGTCACATGGGGTCATTTTGTACTTATATAGGACTAGGGTGGGTCACATGTGGTCATTGATTACTTATGTATTACAAGGGGGGGTCACATGTGATCATTGAGTACTTATATAGGAATGGGGTGGGTCACATGGGGTCATTGAGTACTTATATAGGACTAGGGTGGGTCACATGGGGTCATTGAGTACTTATATATGACTAGGGGGGGTCACATGGGGTCATTAAGTACTTGTATAGGACTAGGGGGGTCACATGGGGTCATTGAGTACTTATATAGGACTAGGGTGGGTCACATGGGGTCATTGAGTACTTATATAGGAATAGGGTGGGTCGATGGGGTCATTGAGTACTTATATAGGACTAGGGGGGTCACATGGGGTCATTGAGTACTTATATAGGAATAGGGTGGGTCACATGGGGTCATTGAGTACTTATATAGGACTAGGGGGTCACATGGGGTCATTCAGTACTTATATAGGACTAGGGTGGGTCACATGGGGTCATGGAGTACTTATATAGGACTAGGGTGGGTCACATGGGGTCATTTTGTACTTATATAGGACTAGGGTGGGTCACATGTGGTCATTGATTACTTATATATTACTAGGGGGGGTCACATGTGATCATTGAGTACTTATATAGGAATGGGGTGGGTCACATGGGGTCATTAATTACATATATAGGACTAGGGGGGGGGTCACATGTGGTCATTGAGTACTTATATAGGACTAGGGTGGGTCACATGGGGTCATTGATTACTTATATATGACTAGGGGTGGTCAAATAGGGTCATTGAGTACTTATATAGGACATGGGGTGTCACATAGGGGTCATTAAGTACTTATATAGGACTAGGGGGGGGTCACATGGGGTCATTGAGTACTTATATAGGACTAGGGTGGGTCACATGGGGTCATTTTGTACTTATATAGGACTAGGGTGGGTCACATGGGGTCATTTTGTACTTATATAGGACTAGGGTGGGTCACATGTGGTCATTGATTACTTATATATTACTAGGGGGGGTCACAAGTGATCATTGAGTACTTATATAGGAATGGGGTGGGTCACATGGGGTCATTGAGTACTTATATAGGACTAGGGTGGGTCACATGGGGTCATTGAGTACTTATATATGACTAGGGGGGGTCACATGGGGTCATTAAGTACTTGTATAGGACTAGGGGGGTCACATGGGGTCATTGAGTACTTATATAGGACTAGGGTGGGTCACATGGGGTCATTGAGTACTTATATAGGAATAGGGGGGTCACATGTGTTCATTGAGTACTTATATAGGACATGGGGGGTCACATGGGGTCATTAAGTACTTATATAGGACTAGGGGGGGGTCACATGTGGTCATTGAGTACTTATATAGGACTAGGGGGGTCACATGGGGTCATTGAGTACTTATATAGGACTAGGGTGGGTCACATGGGGTCATTTTGTACTTATATAGGACTAGGGTGGGTCACATGGGTCATTGTGTACTTATATATTACTAGGGTGGGTCAGATGGGGTCATTGAGTTCTTATATAGGACTAGGTTGCGTCACATTGGGTCATTGAGTACTTATATAGTACTAGGGGGGTTACATGGGGTCATTGAGTACTTATATAGGATATGGGGGGGTCACGTGGAGTCATTGAGTACTTATATAGGACTAGGGTGTGTCACATGGGGTCATTAAGTACTTATATAGGAATAGGGGGGGTCACATGTGGTCATTGATTACTTATATATTACTAGGGTGGGTCACATGGGGTCATTGAGTTCTTATATAGGACTAGGGTGCGTCAAATGTGGTCATTGAGTACTTATATAGTACTAGGGGGGTTACATGGGGACATTGAGTACTTATATAGGATATGGGGGGGTCACGTGGGGTCATTGAGTACTTATATAGGACTAGGGTGGGTCACATGGGGTCATTGAGTACTTATATAGGAATAGGGGGGTCACATGTGTTCATTGAGTACTTATATAGGACATGGGGGGTCACATGGGGTCATTAAGTACTTATATAGGACTAGGGGGGGGTCACATGTGGTCATTGAGTACTTATATAGGACTAGGGGGGTCACATGGGGTCATTGAGTACTTATATAGGACTAGGGTGGGTCACATGGGGTCATTTTGTACTTATATAGGACTAGGGTGGGTCACATGGGTCATTGTGTACTTATATATTACTAGGGTGGGTCAGATGGGGTCATTGAGTTCTTATATAGGACTAGGTTGCGTCACATTGGGTCATTGAGTACTTATATAGTACTAGGGGGGTTACATGGGGTCATTGAGTACTTATATAGGATATGGGGGGGTCACGTGGAGTCATTGAGTACTTATATAGGACTAGGGTGTGTCACATGGGGTCATTAAGTACTTATATAGGAATAGGGGGGGTCACATGTGGTCATTGATTACTTATATATTACTAGGGTGGGTCACATGGGGTCATTGAGTTCTTATATAGGACTAGGGTGCGTCAAATGTGGTCATTGAGTACTTATATAGTACTAGGGGGGTTACATGGGGACATTGAGTACTTATATAGGATATGGGGGGGTCACGTGGGGTCATTGAGTACTTATATAGGACTAGGGTGGGTCACATGGGGTCATTAAGTACTTATATAGGAATAGGGGGGGTCACATGTGATCATTGAGTAGTTATATAGGAATGGGGTGGGTCACATGGGGTCATTGAGTACTTGTATAGGACATGGATGGGTCACATGGGGTCATTAAGTACTTATATAGGACTAGGGGGGGTCACATGTGGTCATTGAGTACTTATACAGGACTAGGGTGGGTCACATGGGGTCATTGAGTACTTATATATGACTAGGGGGGTCACATGGGGTCATTAAGTACTTGTATAGGACTAGGGGGGTCACATGGGGTCATTGAGTACTTATATAGGACTAGGGTGGGTCACATGGGTCATTGAGTACTTATATAGGAATAGGGTGCGTCGATGGGGTCATTGAGTACTTATATAGGACTAGGGGGGTCACATGGGGTCATTGAGTACTTATATAGGAATAGGGTGGGTCACATGGGGTCATTGAGTACTTATATAGGACTAGGGGGTCACATGGGGTCATTGAGTACTTATATAGGACTAGGGTGGGTCACATGAGTCATTGTGTACTTATATATTACTAGGGTGGTTCACATGGGGTCATTGAGTTCTTATATAGGACTAGGGTGCGTCACATTGGGTCATTGAGTACTTATATATTACTAGGGTGGGTCACATGGGGTCATTGAGTTCTTATATAGGACTAGGGTGCGTCACATGGGGTCATTGAGTACTTATATAGTACTAGGGGGGTCACATGGGTTCATTGAGTACTTATATAGGACTAGGGGTGGGTCACATGTGGTCATTGAGTACTTATATAGGACTAGGGTGGGTCACATGGGGTCATTGAGTACTTATATAGGAATAGGGTGGGTCGATGGGGTCATTGAGTACTTATATAGGACTAGGGGGGTCACATGTGGTCATTGAGTACTTATATAGGACTAGGGTGGGTCACATGGGGTCATTGAGTACTTATATAGGAATAGGGTGGGTCACATGGGGTCATTGAGTACTTATATAGGACATGGGGGGGGGTCACGTGGGGTCATTGAGTACTTATATAGGACTAGGGGGTCACATGGGGTCATTGAGTACTTATATAGAACTAGGGTGGGTCACATGGGTCATGGTGTACTTATATATTACTAGGGTAGGTCACATGGGGTCATTGAGTTCTTATATAGGACTAGGGTGCGTCACATTGGGTCATTGAGTTCTTATATATTACTAGGGTGGGTCACATGGGGTCATTGAGTTCTTATATAGGACTAGGGTGCGTCACATGGGGTCATTGAGTACTTATATAGTACTAGGGGGTCACATGGGTTCATTGAGTACTTATATAGGACATGGGGGGGTCACATGTGGTCATTGAGTACTTATAACGGACTAGGGTGGGTCACATGGGGTCATTGAGTACTTATATATGACTAGGGGGGTCACATGGGGTCATTAAGTACTTGTATAGGAATAGGGGGGTCACATGGGGTCATTGAGTACTTATATAGGACTAGGGTGTGTCACATGGGTCATTGAGTACTTATATAGGAACAGGGTGCGTCGATGGGGTCATTGAGTACTTATATAGGAATAGGGTGTGTCACATGGGGTCATTGAGTACTTATATAGGACTAGGGGTTCACATGGGGTCATTGAGTACTTATATAGGACTAGGGTGGGTCACATGGGTCATTGTGTACTTATATATTACTAGGGTGGGTCACATGGGGTCATTGAGTTCTTATATAGGACTAGGGTGCGTCACATTGGGTCATTGAGTACTTATATATTACTAGGGTGGGTCACATGGGGTCATTGAGTTCTTATATAGGACTAGGGTGCGTCACATGGGGTCATTGAGTACTTATATAGTACTAGGGGGGTCACATGGGTTCATTGACTACTTATATAGGACATGGGGTGGTCACATGGGGTCATTAAGTACTTATATAGGACTAGGGGGGGGGTCACATGTGGTCATTGAGTACTTATATAGGACTAGGGTGGGTCACATGGGGTCATTGAGTACTTATATAGGAATAGGGTGGGTCGATGGGGTCATTGAGTACTTATATAGGACTAGGGGGGAAACATGGGGTCATTGAGTACTTATATATGACTAGGGGGGGTCAACATGTGGTCATTGAGTACTTATATAGGACATGGGGGGTCACATGGGGTCATTAAGTACTTATATAGGACTAGGGGGGGGGGTCACATGTGGTCATTGAGTACTTATATAGGACTAGGGTGGGTCACATGGGGTCATTGAGTACTTATATAGGAATAGGGTGGGTCACATGGGGTCATTGAGTACTTATATAGGACATAGGGGGGGGTCACGTGGGGTCATTGAGTACTTATATAGGACTAGGGTGGGTCACATGAGGTCATTGATTACTTATATATGACTAGGGGGGGTCAAATGGGGTCATTGAGTACTTATATAGGACATGGGGTGTCACATGGGTCATTAAGTACTTATATAGGACTAGGGGGGGTCAACATGTGGTCATTGAGTACTTATATAGAACTAGGGTGGGTCACATGGGGTCATTGAGTACTTATATATGACTAGGGGGGGTCACATGGGGTCATTGAGTACTTATATAGGACTAGGGTGGGTCACATGGGGTCATTTTGTACTTATATAGGACTAGGGTGGGTCACATGGGTCATGTGTACTTATATATTACTAGGGTGGGTCACATGGGGTCATTAAGTACTTATATAGGACTAGGGGGGGGTCACATGTGGTCATTGAGTACTTATATAGGACTAGGGTGGGTCACATGGGACTCATTGAGTACTTATATATGACTAGGGGGGGTCACATGGGGTCATTAAGTACTTGTATAGGACTAGGGGGGTCACATGGGGTCATTGAGTACTTATATAGGACAAGGGTGGGTCACATGGGGTCATTGAGTACTTATATAGGAATAGGGTGGGTCGATGGGGTCATTGAGTACTTATATAGGACTAGGGGGGTCACATGGGGTCATTGAGTACTTATATATGACTAGGGGGGGTCACATGGGGTCATTGAGTACTTATATAGGAATAGGGTGGGTCACATGGGGTCATTGAGTACTTATATAGGACATGGGGGGGTCACGTGGGGTCATCGAGTACTTATATAGGACTAGGGTGGGTCACAGGGGGTCATTGAGTACTTATATAGGAATAGGGTGGGTCACATGGGGTCATTGAGTACTTATATAGGAATAGGGTGGGTCACGTGTGGTCATTGAGTACTTATATAGGACTAGGGTGGGTCACATGGGGTCATTGAGTACTTATATAGGACTAGGGGGGGCCACATGGGGTCATTGAGTACTTATATAGGACTAGGGTGGGTCACATGGGGTCATTGATTACTTATATATGACTAGGGGGGGTCAAATGGGGTCATTGAGTACTTATATAGGACAATGGGGTCATTAAGTACTTATATAGGACTAGGGGGGGGGGGTCACATGTGGTCATTGAGTACTTATATAGGACTAGGGTGGGTCACATGGGGTCATTGAGTACTTATATATGACTGGGGGGGGTCACATGGGGTCATTGAGTACTTATATAGGACTAGGGTGGGTCACATGGGGTCATTTTGTACTTATATAGGACTAGGGTGGGTCACATGTGGTCATTGATTACTTATATATTACTAGGGTGGGTCACATGGGGTCATGGAGTTCTTATATAGGACTAGGGTGCGTCAAATGTGGTCATTGAGTACTTATATAGTACTAGGGGGGTTACATGGGGTCATTGAGTACTTATATAGGACTAGGGGGTCACATGGGGTCATTGAGTACTTATATAGGACTAGGGTGGGTCACATGGGTCATTGTGTACTTATATATTACTAGGGTGGGTCACATGGGGTCATTGAGTTCTTATATAGGACTAGGGTGCGTCACATTGGGTCATTGAGTACTTATATATTACTAGGGTGGGTCACATGGGGTCATTGAGTTCTTATATAGGATTAGGGTGCGTCACATGGGGTCATTGAGTACTTATATAGGACTAGGGTGGGTCACATGGGGTCATTGAGTACTTATATATGACTAGGGGGGGTCACATGTGGTCATTGAGTACTTATATAGGACTAGGGTGGGTCACATGGGGTCATTGAGTACTTATATAGGACTAGGGTGGGTCACATGGGGTCATTTTGTACTTATATAGAACTAGGGTGATTCACATGGGTCATTGTGTACTTATATATTACTAGGGTGGGTCAGATGGGGTCATTGAGTTCTTATATAGGACTAGGTTGCGTCACATTGGGTCATTGAGTACTTATATATTACTAGGGTGGGTCACATGGGGTCATTGAGTTCTTATATAGGACTAGGGTGCGTCACATGGGGTCATTGAGTACTTATATAGTACTAGGGGGGTCACATGGGTTCATTGAGTACTTATATAGGACATGGGGGGGTCACATGGGGTCACTATTTATATATATAGGACTAGGGGGGGGTCACATGTGGTCATTGAGTACTTATATAGGACTAGGGTGGGTCACATGGGGTCATTGAGTACTTATATAGGACATGGAGGGGTCACGTGTGGTCATTCAGTACTTATATAGGACTAGGGTGGGTCACATGGGGTCATTGAGTACTTATATAGGAATAGGGTGGGTCGATGGGGTCATTGAGTACTTATATAAGACTAGGGGGGTCACATGGGGTCATTGAGTACTTATATAGGAATAGGGTGGGTCACATGGGGTCATTGAGTACTTATATAGGACATGGGGGGGTCACGTGGGGTCATTGAGTACTTATATAGGAATAGGGTGGGTCACATGGGGTCACTGAGTACTTATATAGGACATGGAGGGGTCACGTGTGGTCATTGAGTACTTATATAGGACTAGGGTGGGTCACATGGGGTCATTGAGTACTTATATAGGAATAGGGTGGGTCGATGGGGTCATTGAGTACTTATATAGGACTAGGGGGGTCACATGGGGTTAATGAGTACTTATATATGACTAGGGGGGGTCACATGGGGTCATTGAGTACTTATATAGGAATAGGGTGGGTCACATGGGGTCATTGAGTACTTATATAGGACATGGGGGGGGTCACATGGGGTCATTGAGTACTTATATAGGACATGGGGTTTCACATGGGGTCATTAAGTACTTATATAGGACTAGGGGGGGGTCACATGGGGTCATTGAGTACTTATATAGGACTAGGGTGGGTCACATGGGGTCATTTTGTACTTATATAGAACTAGGGTGATTCACATGTGGTCATTGATTACTTATATATTACTAGGGTGGGTCACATGGGGTCATTGAGTTCTTATATAGGACTAGGGTGCGTCAAATGTGGTCATTGAGTACTTATATAGTACTAGGGGGGTTACATGGGGTCATTGAGTACTTATATAGGATATGGGGGGGTCACGTGGGGTCATTGAGTACTTATATAGGACTAGGGTGGGTCACATGGGGTCATTAAGTACTTATATAGGAATAGGGGGGGTCACATGTGGTCATTGATTACTTATATATTACTAGGGGGGTTACATGGGGTCATTGAGTACTTATATAGGATATGGGGGGGTCACGTGGGGTCATTGAGTACTTATATAGGACTAGGGTGGGTCACATGGGGTCATTAAGTACTTATATAGGAATAGGGGGGGTCACATGTGATCATTGAGTACTTATATAGGAATGGGGTGGGTCACATGGGGTCATTGAGTACTTGTATAGGACATGGGGGGGTCACATGGGGTCATTAAGTACTTATATAGGACTAGGGGGGGTCACATGTGGTCATTGAGTACTTATACAGGACTAGGGTGGGTCACATGGGGTCATTGAGTACTTATATATGACTAGGGGGGTCACATGGGGTCATTAAGTACTTGTATAGGACTAGGGGGGTCACATGGGGTCATTGAGTACTTATATAGGACTAGGGTGGGTCACATGGGTCATTGAGTACTTATATAGGAATAGGGTGCGTCGATGGGGTCATTGAGTACTTATATAGGACTAGGGGGTCACATGGGGTCATTGAGTACTTATATAGGAATAGGGTGGGTCACATGGGGTCATTGAGTACTTATATAGGACTAGGGGGTCACATGGGGTCATAGAGTACTTATATAGGACTAGGGTGGGTCACATGGGTCATTGTGTACTTATATATTACTAGGGTGGGTCACATGGGGTCATTGAGTTCTTATATAGGACTAGGGTGCGTCACATTGGGTCATTGAGTACTTATATATTACTAGGGTGGGTCACATGGGGTCATTGAGTTCTTATATAGGATTAGGGTGCGTCACATGTGGTCATTGAGTACTTATATAGTACTAGGGGGGTTACATGGGGTCATTGAGTACTTATATAGGATATGGGGGGGTCACGTGGAGTCATTGAGTACTTATATAGGACTAGGGTGTGTCACATGGGGTCATTAAGTACTTATATAGGAATAGGGGGGGTCACATGTGGTCATTGATTACTTATATATTACTAGGGTGGGTCACATGGGGTCATTGAGTTCTTATATAGGACTAGGGTGCGTCAAATGTGGTCATTGAGTACTTATATAGTACTAGGGGGGTTACATGGGGACATTGAGTACTTATATAGGATATGGGGGGGTCACGTGGGGTCATTGAGTACTTATATAGGACTAGGGTGGGTCACATGGGGTCATTAAGTACTTATATAGGAATAGGGGGGGTCACATGGGGTCATTGAGTACTTATATATTACTAGGGTGGGTCAGATGGGGTCATTGAGTTCTTATATAGGACTAGGTTGCGTCACATTGGGTCATTGAGTACTTATATATTACTAGGGTGGGTCACATGGGGTCATTGAGTTCTTATATAGGACTAGGGTGCGTCACATGGGGTCATTGAGTACTTATATAGTACTAGGGGGGTCACATGGGTTCATTGAGTACTTATATAGGACATGGGGGGGTCACATGGGGTCATTAATTACATATATAGGACTAGGGGGGGGTCACATGTGGTCATTGAGTACTTATATAGGACTAGGGTGGGTCACATGGGGTCATTGAGTACTTATATAGGACATGGAGGGGTCACGTGTGGTCATTGAGTACTTATATAGGAATAGGGTGGGTCACATGGGGTCATTGAGTACTTATATAGGAATAGGGTGGGTCGATGGGGTCATTGAGTACTTATATAGGACTAGGGGGGTCACATGGGGTCATTGAGTTCTTATATAGGACTAGGGTGCGTCACATGGGGTCATTGAGTACTTATATAGTACTAGGGGGATCACATGTGTTCATTGAGTACTTATATAGGACATGGGGGGGTCACATGGGGTCATTAATTACATATATAGGACTAGGGGGGGGTCACATGTGGTCATTGAGTACTTATATAGGACTAGGGTGGGTCACATGTGGTCATTGATTACTTATATATGACTAGGGGTGGTCAAATAGGGTCATTGAGTACTTATATAGGACATGGGGTGTCACATAGGGGTCATTAAGTACTTGTATAGGACTAGGGGGGTCACATGGGGTCATTGAGTACTTATATAGGACTAGGGTGGGTCACATGGGGTCATTGAGTACTTATATAGGACTAGGGTGGGTCACATGGGGTCATTGAGTACTTATATATGACTAGGGGGGGTCACATGGGGTCATTAAGTACTTGTATAGGACTAGGGGGGTCACATGGGGTCATTGAGTACTTATATAGGACTAGGGTGGGTCACATGGGGTCATTGAGTACTTATATAGGAATAGGGTGCGTCACATTGGGTCATTGAGTACTTATATATTACTAGGGTGGGTCACATGGGATCATTGAGTTCTTATATAGGACTAGGGTGCGTCACATGGGGTCATTGAGAACTTATATAGTACTAGGGGGGTCACATGTGTTCATTGAGTACTTATATAGGACATGGGGGGTCACATGGGGTCATTAAGTACTTATATAGGACTAGGGGGGGGTCACATGTGGTCATTGAGTACTTATATAGGACTAGGGGGGTCACATGGGGTCATTGAGTACTTATATATGACTAGGGGGGGGGTCACATGGGGTCATTGAGTACTTATATAGGACTAGGGTGGGTCACATGGGGTCATTTTGTACTTATATAGGACTAGGGTGGGTCACATGGGTCATTGTGTACTTATATATTACTAGGGTGGGTCAGATGGGGTCATTGAGTTCTTATATAGGACTAGGTTGCGTCACATTGGGTCATTGAGTACTTATATAGTACTAGGGGGGTCACATGGGTTCATTGAGTACTTATATAGGACATGGGGGGGTCACATGGGGTCATTAATTACATATATAGGACTAGGGGGGGGTCACATGTGGTCATTGAGTACTTATATAGGACTAGGGTGGGTCACATGGGGTCATTGAGTACTTATATAGGACTAGGGTGGGTCACATGGGGTCATTGAGTACTTATATAGGACATGAAGGGGTCGGGTGTGGTCATTGAGTACTTATATAGGAATAGGGTGGGTCGATGGGGTCATTGAGTACTTATATAGGACTAGGGGGGTCACATGGGGTCAATGAGTACTTATATATGACTAGGGGGGGTCACATGGGGTCATTGAGTACTTATATAGGAATAGGGTGGGTCACATGGGGTCATTGAGTACTTATATAGGACATGGGGGGGGGTCACATGGGGTCATTGAGTACTTATATAGGACATGGGGTTTCACATGGGGTCATTAAGTACTTATATAGGACTAGGGGGGGGTCACATGGGGTCATTGAGTACTTATATAGGACTAGGGTGGGTCACATGGGGTCATTTTGTACTTATATAGGACTAGGGTGGGTCACATGTGGTCATTGATTACTTATATATTACTAGGGTGGGTCACATGGAGTCATTGAGTACTTATATAGGATATGGGGGGGTCACGTGGGGTCATTGAGTACTTATATATGACTAGGGGGGGGTCACATGGGGTCATTAAGTACTTGTATAGGACTAGGGGGGTCACATGGGGTCATTGAGTACTTATATAGGACTAGGGTGGGTCACATGGGGTCATTGAGTACTTATATAGGAATAGGGTGGGTCGATGGGATCATTGAGTACTTATATAGGACTAGGGGGGTCACATGGGGTCATTGAGTACTTATATATGACTAGGGGGGGGGTCACATGGGGTCATTGAGTACTTATATAGGAATAGGGTGGGTCACATGGGGTCATTGAGTACTTATATAGGACATGGGGGGGTCACGTGGGGTCATTGAATACTTATATAGGACTAGGTTGGGTTACATGGGGTCATTGAGTACTTATATAGGAATAGGGTGGGTCACATGGGGTCATTGAGTACTTATATAGGAATAGGGTGGGTCACATGGGGTCATTGAGTACTTATATAGGACATGGAGGGGTCACGTGTGGTCATTGAGTACTTATATAGGACTAGGGTGGGTCACATGGGGTCATTGAGTACTTATTTAGGACATGGGGGGGGTCACATGGGGTCATTGAGTACTTATATAGGACATGGGGTTTCACATGGGGTCATTAAGTACTTATATAGGACTAGGGGGGGGGTCTCATGGGGTCATTGAGTACTTATATAGGACTAGGGTGGGTCACATGTGGTCATTTTGTACTTATATAGGACTAGGGTGGGTCACATGTGGTCATTGATTACTTATATATTACTAGGGTGGGTCACATGGGGTCATTGAGTTCTTATATAGGACTAGGGTGCGTCAAATGTGGTCATTGAGTACTTATATTGTTCTAGGGGGGTTACATGGGGTCATTGAGTACTTATATAGGAATAAGGGGGGTCACATGTGATCATTGAGTACTTATATAGGAATGGGGTGGGTCACATGGGGTCATTGAGTACTTATATAGGACTAGGGGGTCACATGGGGTCATTGAGTACTTATATAGAACTAGGGTGGGTCACATGGGTCATGGTGTACTTATATATTACTAGGGTAGGTCACATGGGGTCATTGAGTTCTTATATAGGACTAGGGTGCGTCACATTGGGTCATTGAGTTCTTATATATTACTAGGGTGGGTCACATGGGGTCATTGAGTTCTTATATAGGACTAGGGTGCGTCACATGGGGTCATTGAGTACTTATATAGTACTAGGGGGGTCACATGGGTTCATTGAGTACTTATATAGGACATGGGGGGGTCACATGGGGTCATTAAGTACTTATATAGGACTAGGGGGGGTCACATGTGGTCATTGAGTACTTATATAGGACTAGGGTGGGTCACATGGGGTCATTGAGTACTTATATATGACTAGGGGGGTCACATGGGGTCATTAAGTACTTGTATAGGACTAGGGGGGTCACATGGGGTCATTGAGTACTTATATAGGACTAGGGTGGGTCACATGGGGTCATTGAGTTCTTATATAGGACTAGGGTGCGTCACATTGGGTCATTGAGTACTTATATATTACTAGGGTGGGTCACATGGGGTCATTGAGTTCTTATATAGGACTAGGGTGCGTCACATGGGGTCATTGAGTACTTATATAGTACTAGGGGGGTCACATGGGTTCATTGAGTACTTATATAGGACATGGGGGGGGGGACATGGGGTCATTGAGTACTTATATATGACTAGGGGGGGTCACATGGGGTCATTGAGTACTTATATTGGACTAGGGTGGGTCACATGGGGTCATTTTGTACTTATATAGGACTAGGGTGGGTCACATGGGTCATTGTGTACTTATATATTACTAGGGTGGGTCAGATGGGGTCATTGAGTTCTTATATAGGACTAGGTTGCGTCACATTGGGTCATTGAGTACTTATATATTACTAGGGTGGGTCACATGGGGTCATTGAGTTCTTATATAGGACTAGGGTGCGTCACATGGGGTCATTGAGTACTTATATAGTACTAGGGGGGTCACATGGGTTCATTGAGTACTTATATAGGATATGGGAGGGTCACATGGGGTCATTATTTATATATATAGGACTAGGGGGGGGTCACATGTGGTCATTGAGTACTTTTATAGGACTAGGGTGGGTCACATGGGGTCATTTTGTACTTATATAGGAATAGGGTGGGTCACATGTGGTCATTGAGTACTTATATAAGACTAGGGGGGTCACATGGGGTCAATGAGTACTTATATATGACTAGGGGGGGTCACATGGGGTCATTGAGTACTTATATAGGAATAGGGTGGGTCACATGGGGTCATTGAGTACTTATATAGGACATGGGGGGGGGTCACATGGGGTCATTGAGTACTTATATATGACTAGGGGGGGTCACATGGGGTCATTAAGTACTTGTATAGGACTAGGGGGGTCACATGGGGTCATTGAGTACTTATATAGGACTAGGGTGGGTCACATGGGGTCATTGAGTACTTATATAGGAATAGGGTGGGTCGATGGGATCATTGAGTACTTATATAGGACTAGGGGGGTCACATGGGGTCATTGAGTACTTATATATGACTAGAGGGGGTCACATGGGGTCATTGAGTACTTATATAGGAATAGGGTGGGTCACATGGGGTCATTGAGTACTCATATAGGACATGGGGGGGTCACGTGGGGTCATTGAGTACTTATATAGGAATAGGGTGGGTCACATGGGGTCATTGAGTACTTATATAGGAATAGGGTGGGTCACATGGGGTCTTTGAGTACTTATATAGGAATAGGGTGGGTCACATGGGGTCATTGAGTACTTATATAGGACATGGAGGGGTCACGTGTGGTCATTGAGTACTTATATAGGACTAGGGTGGGTCACATGGGGTCATTGAGTACTTATATAGGAATAGGGTGGGTCGATGGTTTCATTGAGTACTTATATAGGACTAGGGGGGTTACATGGGGTCAATGAGTACTTATATATGACTAGGGGGGGTCACATGGGGTCATTGAGTACTTATATAGGAATAGGGTGGGTCACATGGGTCATTGTGTACTTATATATTACTAGGGTGGGTCAGATGGGGTCATTGAGTTCTTATATAGGACTAGGTTGCGTCACATTGGGTCATTGAGTACTTATATATTACTAGGGTGGGTCACATGGGGTCATTGAGTTCTTATATAGGACTAGGGTGGGTCACATGGGGTCATTAATTACATATATAGGACTAGGGGGGGGTCACATGTGGTCATTGAGTACTTATATAGGACTAGGGTGGGTCACATGGGGTCATTGAGTACTTATATAGGACATGGAGGGGTCACGTGTGGTCATTGAGTACTTATATAGGACTAGGGTGGGTCACATGGGGTCATTGAGTACTTATATAGGAATAGGGTGGGTCGATGGGGTCATTGAGTACTTATATAGGACTAGGGGGGTCACATGGGGTCATTGAGTTCTTATATAGGACTAGGGTGCGTCACATGGGGTCATTGAGTACTTATATAGTACTAGGGGGGTCACATGGGTTCATTGAGTACTTATATAGGACATGGGGGGGTCACATGGGGTCATTAATTACATATATAGGACTAGGGGGGGGTCACATGTGGTCATTGAGTACTTATATAGGACTAGGGTGGGTCACATGGGGTCATTGATTACTTATATATGACTAGGGGTGGTCAAATAGGGTCATTGAGTACTTATATAGGACATGGGGTGTCACATAAGGGTCATTAAGTACTTATATAGGACTAGGGGGGGGTCACATGGGGTCATTGAGTACTTATATAGGACTAGGGTGGGTCACATGGGGTCATTTTGTACTTATATAGGACTAGGGTGGGTCACATGTGGTCATTGATTACTTATATATTACAAGGGGGGGTCACATGTGATCATTGAGTACTTATATAGGAATGGGGTGGGTCACATGGGGTCATTGAGTACTTATATAGGACTAGGGTGGGTCACATGGGGTCATTGAGTACTTATATATGACTAGGGGGGGTCACATGGGGTCATTAAGTACTTGTATAGGACTAGGGGGGTCACATCGGGTCATTGAGTACTTATATAGGACTAGGGTGGGTCACATGGGGTCATTGAGTACTTATATAGGACTAGGGTGGATCACATGGGGTCATTGAGTACTTATATATGACTAGGGGGGGTCACATGGGGTCATTAAGTACTTGTATAGGACTAGGGGGGTCACATGGGGTCATTGAGTACTTATATAGGACTAGGGTGGGTCACATGGGGTCATTGAGTACTTATATAGGAATAGGGTGCGTCACATTGGGTCATTGAGTACTTATATATTACTAGGGTGGGTCACATGGGATCATTGAGTTCTTATATAGGACTAGGGTGCGTCACATGGGGTGATTGAGAACTTATATAGTACTAGGGGGGTCACATGTGTTCATTGAGTACTTATATAGGACATGGGGGGTCACATGGGGTCATTAAGTACTTATAAAGGACTAGGGGTGGGTCACATGTGGTCATTGAGTACTTATATAGGACTAGGGGGGTCACATGGGGTCATTGAGTACTTATATGACTAGGGGGGGGGGGTCACATGGGGTCATTGAGTACTTATATAGGACTAGGGTGGGTCACATGGGGTCATTTTGTACTTATATAGGACTAGGGTGGGTCACATGGGTAATTGTGTACTTATATATTACTAGGGTGGGTCAGATGGGGTCATTGAGTTCTTATATAGGACTAGGTTGCGTCACATTGGGTCATTGAGTACTTATATATTACTAGGGTGGGTCACATGGGGTCATTGAGATCTTATATAGGACTAGGGTGCGTCACATGGGGTCATTGGGTACTTATATAGTACTAGGGGGGTCACATGGGTTCATTGAGTACTTATATAGGACATGGGGGGGTCACATGGGGTCATTAATTACATATATAGGACTAGGGGGGGGTCACATGTGGTCATTGAGTACTTATATAGGACTAGGGTGGGTCACATGGGGTCATTGAGTACTTATATAGGACATGGAGGGGTCACGTGTGGTCATTGAGTACTTATATAGGACTAGGGTGGGTCACATGGGGTCATTGAGTACTTATATAGGAATAGGGTGGGTCGATGGGGTCATTGAGTACTTATATAGGACTAGGGGGGTCACATGGGGTCAATGAGTACTTATATATGACTAGGGGGGGTCACATGGGGTCATTGAGTACTTATATAGGAATAGGGTGGGTCACATGGGGTCATTGAGTACTTATATAGGACATGGGGGGGGGGTCACATGGGGTCATTGAGTACTTATATAGGACATGGGGTTTCACATGGGGTCATTAAGTACTTATATAGGACTAGGGGGGGGTCACATGGGGTCATTGAGTACTTATATAGGACTAGGGTGGGTCACATGGGGTCATTTTGTACTTATATAGGACTAGGGTGGGTCACATGTGGTCATTGATTACTTATATATTACTAGGGTGGGTCACATGGGGTCATTGAGTTCTTATATAGGACTAGGGTGCGTCAAATGTGGTCATTGAGTACTTATATAGTACTAGGGGGGTTACATGGGGTCATTGAGTACTTATATAGGATATGGGGGGGTCACGTGGGGTCATTGAGTACTTATATATGACTAGGGGGGGTCACATGGGGTCATTAAGTACTTGTATAGGACTAGGGGGGTCACATGGGGTCATTGAGTACTTATATAGGACTAGGGTGGGGTCACATGGGGTCATTGAGTACTTATATAGGAATAGGGTGGGGTCGATGGTATCATTGAGTACTTATATAGGACTAGGGGGGTCACATGGGGTCATTGAGTACTTATATATGACTAGGGGGGGGGGGTCACATGGGGTCATTGAGTACTTATATAGGAATAGGGTGGGTCACATGGGGTCATTGAGTACTTATATAGGACATGGGGGGGTCACGTGGGGTCATTGAGTACTTATATAGGACTAGGTTGGGTCACATGGGGTTCATTGAGTACTTATATAGGAATAGGGTGGGTCACATGGAGTCATTGAGTACTTATATAGGAATAGGGTGGGTCACATGGGGTCATTGAGTACTTATATAGGACATGGAGGGGTCACGTGTGGTCATTGAGTACTTATATAGGACTAGGGTGGGTCACATGGGGTCATTGAGTACTTATATAGGACATGGGGGGGGGTCACATGGGGTCATTGAGTACTTATATAGGACATGGGGTTTCACATGGGGTCATTAAGTACTTATATAGGACTAGGGGGTGGTCTCATGGGGTCATTGAGTACTTATATAGGACTAGGGTGGGTCACATGGGGGTCATTGAGTACTTATATAGGACTAGGGTGGGTCACATGGGGTCATTGAGTACTTATATAGGAATAGGGTGGGTCGATGGTATCATTGAGTACTTATATAGGACTAGGGGGGTCACATGGGGTCATTGAGTACTTATATAGGACATGGAGGGGTCACGTGTGGTCATTGAGTACTTATATAGGACTAGGGTGGGTCACATGGGGTCATTGAGTACTTATATAGGGACATGGGGGGGGTCACATGGGGTCATTGAGTACTTATATAGGACATGGGGTTTCACATGGGGTCATTAAGTACTTATATAGGACTAGGGGGTGGTCTCATGGGGTCATTGAGTACTTATATAGGACTAGGGTGGGTCACATGGGGTCATTTTGTACTTATATAGGACTAGGGTGGGTCACATGTGGTCATTGATTACTTATATATTACTAGGGTGTGTCACATGGGGTCATTGAGTTCTTATATAGGACTAGGGTGCGTCAAATGTGGTCATTGAGTACTTATATAGTACTAGGGGGGTTACATGGGGTCATTGAGTACTTATATAGGATATGGGGGGTCACGTGGGGTCATTGAGTACTTATATAGGACTAGGGTGGGTCACATGGGGTCATTAAGTACTTATATAGGAATAAGGGGGGTCACATGTGATCATTGAGTACTTATATAGGAATGGGGTGGGGTCACATGGGGTCATTGAGTACTTATATAGGACTAGGGGGTCACATGGGGTCATTGAGTACTTATATAGAACTAGGGTGGGTCACATGGGTCATGGTGTACTTATATATTACTAGGGTAGGTCACATGGGGTCATTGAGTTCTTATATAGGACTAGGGTGCGTCACATTGGGTCATTGAGTTTCTTATATATTACTAGGGTGGGTCACATGGGGTCATTGAGTTCTTATATAGGACTAGGGTGCGTCACATGGGGTCATTGAGTACTTATATAGTACTAGGGGGGTCACATGGGTTCATTGAGTACTTATATAGGACTAGGGTGCGTCAAATGTGGTCATTGAGTACTTATATAGTACTAGGGGGGTTACATGGGGTCATTGAGTACTTATATAGGATATGGGGGGGTCACGTGGGGTCATTGAGTACTTATATATGACTAGGGGGGGGTCACATGGGGTCATAAGTACTTGTATAGGACTAGGGGGGTCACATGGGGTCATTGAGTACTTATATAGGACTAGGGTGGGTCACATGGGGTCATTGAGTACTTATATAGGAATAGGGTGGGGTCGATGGTATCATTGAGTACTTATATAGGACTAGGGGGGTCACATGGGGTCATTGAGTACTTATATATGACTAGGGGGGGGGGTCACATGGGGTCATTGAGTACTTATATAGGACATGGGGGGGTCACGTGGGGTCATTGAGTACTTATATAGGACTAGGTTGGGTCACATGGGGTCATTGAGTACTTATATAGGAATAGGGTGGGTCACATGGAGTCATTGAGTACATATATAGGAATAGGGTGGGTCACATGGGGTCATTGAGTACTTATATAGGACATGGAGGGGTCACGTGTGGTCATTGAGTACTTATATAGGACTAGGGTGGGTCACATGGGGTCATTGAGTACTTATATAGGACATGGGGGGGGTCACATGGGGTCATTGAGTACTTATATAGGACATGGGGTTTCACATGGGGTCATTAAGTACTTATATAGGACTAGGGGGGTCACATGGGGTCATTGAGTACTTATATATGAATAGGGGGGGGGGTCACATGGGTCATTGAGTACTTTATATAGGAATAGGGTGGGTCACATGGGGTCATTGAGTACTTATATAGGACATGGGGGGGGTCACGTGGGGTCATTGAGTACTTATATAGGACTAGGTTGGGTCACATGGGGTTCATTGAGTACTTATATAGGAATAGGGTGGGTCACATGGAGTCATTGAGTACTTATATAGGAATAGGGTGGGTCACATGGGGTCATTGAGTACTTATATAGGACATGGAGGGGTCACGTGTGGTCATTGAGTACTTATATAGGACTAGGGTGGGTCACATGGGGTCAATTGAGTACTTATATAGGGACATGGGGGGGGGTCACATGGGGTCATTGAGTACTTATATAGGACATGGGGTTTCACATGGTGTCATTAAGTACTTATATAGGACTAGGGGGTGGTCTCATGGGGTCATTGAGTACTTATATATAGGACTAGGGTGGGTCACATGGGGTCATTTTGTACTTATATAGGACTAGGGTGGGTCACATGTGGTCATTGATTACTTATATATTACTAGGGTGTGTCACATGGGGTCATTGAGTTCTTATATAGGACTAGGGTGCGTCAAATGTGGTCATTGAGTACTTATATAGTACTAGGGGGGTTACATGGGGTCATTGAGTACTTATATAGGATATGGGGGGTCACGTGGGGTCATTGAGTACTTATATAGGACTAGGGTGGGTCACATGGGGTCATTAAGTACTTATATAGGAAAAAGGGGGGTCACATGTGATCATTGAGTACTTATATAGGAATGGGGTGGGTCACATGGGGTCATTGAGTACTTATATAGGACTAGGGGGTCACATGGGGTCATTGAGTACTTATATAGAACTAGGGTGGGTCACATGGGTCATGGTGTACTTATATTTTACTAGGGTAGGTCACATGGGGTCATTGAGTTCTTATATAGGACTAGGGTGCGTCACATTGGGTCATTGAGTTCTTATATATTACTAGGGTGGGTCACATGGGGTCATTGAGTTCTTATATAGGACTAGGGTGCGTCACATGGGGTCATTGAGTACTTATATAGTACTAGGGGGGTCACCATGGGTTCATTGAGTACTTATATAGGACATGGGGGGGTCACATGGGGTCATTAAGTACTTATATAGGACTAGGGGGGGTCACATGTGGTCATTGAGTACTTATATAGGACTAGGGTGGGTCACATGGGGTCATTGAGTACTTATATATGACTAGGGGGGTCACATGGGGTCATTAAGTACTTGTATAGGACTAGGGGGGTCACATGGGGTCATTGAGTACTTATATAGGACTATGGTGTGTCACATGGGGTCATTGAGTACTTATATAGGAATAGGGTGCGTCGATGGGGTCATTGAGTACTTATATAGGACTAGGGGGGTCACATGGGGTCATTGAGTACTTATATAGGAATAGGGTGGGTCACATGGGGTCATTGAGTACTTATATAGGACTAGGGGGTCACATGGGGTCATTGCGTACTTATATAGGACTAGGGTGGGTCACATGGGGTCCATTTTGTACTTATATAGGACTAGGGTGGGTCACATGTGGTCATTGATTACTTATATATTACTAGGGTGTGTCACATGGGGTCATTGAGTTCTTATATAGGACTAGGGTGCGTCAAATGTGGTCATTGAGTACTTATATAGTACTAGGGGGGTTACATGGGGTCATTGAGTACTTATATAGGATATGGGGGGTCACGTGGGGTCATTGAGTACTTATATAGGACTAGGGTGGGTCACATGGGGTCATTAAGTACTTATATAGGAATAAGGGGGGTCACATGTGATCATTGAGTACTTATATAGGAATGGGGTGGGTCACATGGGGTCATTGAGTACTTATATAGGACTAGGGGGTCACATGGGGTCATTGAGTACTTATATAGAACTAGGGTGGGTCACATGGGTCATGGTGTACTTATATATTACTAGGGTAGGTCACATGGGGTCATTGAGTTCTTATATAGGACTAGGGTGCGTCACATTGGGTCATTGAGTTCTTATATATTACTAGGGTGGGTCACATGGGGTCATTGAGTTCTTATATAGGACTAGGGTGCGTCACATGGGGTCATTGAGTACTTATATAGTACTAGGGGGGTCACATGGGTTCATTGAGTACTTATATAGGACATGGGGGGGTCACATGGGGTCATTAAGTACTTATATAGGACTAGGGGGGGTCACATGTGGTCATTGAGTACTTATATAGGACTAGGGTGGGTCACATGGGGTCATTGAGTACTTATATATGACTAGGGGGGTCACATGGGGTCATTAAGTACTTGTATAGGACTAGGGGGGTCACATGGGGTCATTGAGTACTTATATAGGACTATGGTGGGTCACATGGGGTCATTGAGTACTTATATAGGAATAGGGTGCGTCGATGGGGTCATTGAGTATTTATATAGGACTAGGGGGGTCACATGGGGTCATTGAGTACTTATATAGGAATAGGGTGGGTCACATGGGGTCATTGAGTACTTATATATGACTAGGGGGTCACATGGGGTCATTGCGTACTTATATAGGACTAGGGTGGGTCACATGGGTCATTGTGTACTTATATATTACTAGGGTGGGTCACATGGGGTCATTGAGTTCTTATATAGGACTAGGGTGCGTCACATTGGGTCATTGAGTACTTATATATTACTAGGGTGGGTCACATGGGGTCATTGAGTTCTTATATAGGACTAGGGTGCGTCACATGGGGTCATTGAGTACTTATATAGTACTAGGGGGGTCACATGGGTTCATTGAGTACTTATATAGGACATGGGGGGGTCACATGGGGTCATTGAGTACTTATATATGACTAGGGGGGGTCACATGGGGTCATTGAGTACTTATATAGGACTAGGGTGGGTCACATGGAGTCATTTTGTACTTATATAGGACTAGGGTGGGTCACATGGGTCATTGTGTACTTATATATTACTAGGGTGGGTCACATGGGGTCATTGAGTTTCTTATATAGGACTAGGGTGCGTCACATGGGGTCATTGAGTACTTATATAGTACTAGGGGGGTCACATGGGTTCATTGAGTACTTATATAGGACATGGGGGGGTCACATGGGGTCATTAAGTACTTATATAGGACTAGGGGGGGTCACATGGGGTCATTGAGTACTTATATAGGACTAGGGTGGGTCACATGGGGTCATTGAGTACTTATATATGACTAGGGGGGTCGTACTTGTATAGGACTAGGGGGGTCACATGGGGTCATTGAGTACTTATATAGGACTATGGTGGGTCACATGGGGTCATTGAGTACTTATATAGGAATAGGGTGCGTCGATGGGGTCATTGAGTATTTATATAGGACTAGGGGGGTCACATGGGGTCATTGAGTACTTATATAGGAATAGGGTGGGTCACATGGGGTCATTGAGTACTTATATATGACTAGGGGGTCACATGGGGTCATTGCGTACTTATATAGGACTAGGGTGGGTCACATGGGTCATTGTGTACTTATATATTACTAGGGTGGGTCACATGGGGTCATTGAGTTCTTATATAGGACTAGGGTGCGTCACATTGGGTCATTGAGTACTTATATATTACTAGGGTGGGTCACATGGGGTCATTGAGTTCTTATATAGGACTAGGGTGCGTCACATGGGGTCATTGAGTACTTATATAGTACTAGGGGGGTCACATGGGTTCATTGAGTACTTATATAGGACATGGGGGGGTCACATGGGGTCATTGAGTACTTATATATGACTAGGGGGGGTCACATGGGGTCATTGAGTACTTATATAGGACTAGGGTGGGTCACATGGAGTCATTTTGTACTTATATAGGACTAGGGTGGGTCACATGGGTCATTGTGTACTTATATATTACTAGGGTGGGTCAGATGGGGTCATTGAGTTCTTATATAGGACTAGGTTGCGTCACATTGGGTCATTGAGTACTTATATATTACTAGGGTGTGTCACATGGGGTCATTGAGTTCTTATATAGGACTAGGGTGCGTCACATGGGTCATTGTGTACTTATATATTACTAGGGTGGGTCACATGGGGTCATTGAGTTCTTATATAGGACTAGGGTGCGTCACATTGGGTCATTGAGTACTTATATATTACTAGGGTGGGTCACATGGGGTCATTGAGTTCTTATATAGGACTAGGGTGCGTCACATGGGGTCATTGAGTACTTATATAGTACTAGGGGGGTCACATGGGTTCATTGAGTACTTATATAGGACATGGGGGGGTCACATGGGGTCATTGAGTACTTATATATGACTAGGGGGGGTCACATGGGGTCATTGAGTACTTATATAGGACTAGGGTGGGTCACATGGAGTCATTTTGTACTTATATAGGACTAGGGTGGGTCACATGGGTCATTGTGTACTTATATATTACTAGGGTGGGTCAGATGGGGTCATTGAGTTCTTATATAGGACTAGGTTGCGTCACATTGGGTCATTGAGTACTTATATATTACTAGGGTGTGTCACATGGGGTCATTGAGTTCTTATATAGGACTAGGGTGCGTCACATGGGGTCATTGAGTACTTATATAGTACTAGGGGGGTCACATGGGTTCATTGAGTACTTATATAGGACATGGGGGGGGTCACATGGGGTCATTATTTATATATATAGGACTAGGGGGGGGTCACATGTGGTCATTGAGTACTTTTATAGGACTAGGGTGGGTCACATGGGGTCATTTTGTACTTATATAGGAATAGGGTGGGTCACATGTGGTCATTGAGTACTTATATAAGACTAGGGGGGTCACCTGGGGTCAATGAGTACTTATATATGACTAGGGGGGGTCACATGGGGTCATTGAGTACTTATATAGGAATAGGGTGGGTCACATGGGGTCATTGAGTACTTATATAGGACATGGGGGGGGGGGGGGTCACATGGGGTCATTGAGTACTTATATAGGACATGGGGTTTCACATGGGGTCATTAAGTACTTATATAGGACTAGGGGGGGTCACATGGGGTCATTGAGTACTTATATAGGACTAGGGTGGGTCACATGGGGTCATTTTGTACTTATATAGGACTAGGGTGGGTCACATGTGGTCATTGATTACTTATATATTACTAGGGTGGGTCACATGGGGTCATTGAGTTCTTATATAGGACTAGGGTGCGTCAAATGTGGTCATTGAGTACTTATATAGTACTAGGGGGGTTACATGGGGTCATTGAGTACTTATATAGGATATGGAGGGGTCACGTGGGGTCATTGAGTACTTATATATGACTAGGGGGGGTCACATGGGGTCATTAAGTACTTGTATAGGACTAGGGGGGTCACATGGGGTCATTGAGTACTTATATAGGACTAGGGTGGGTCACATGGGGTCATTGAGTACTTATATAGGAATAGGGTTGGTCGATGGGATCATTGAGTACTTATATAGGACTAGGGGGGTCACATGGGGTCATTGAGTACTTATATATGACTAGGGGGGGTCACATGGGGTCATTGAGTACTTATATAGGAATAGGGTGGGTCACATGGGGTCATTGAGTACTCATATAGGACATGGGGGGGTCACGTGGGGTCATTGGGTACTTATATAGGAATAGGGTGGGTCACATGGGGTCACTGAGTACTTATATAGGACATGGAGGGGTCACGTGTGGTCATTGAGTACTTATATAGGACTAGGGTGTGTCACATGGGGTCATTGAGTACTTATATAGGAATAGGGTGGGTCGATGTGGTCATTGAGTACTTATATAGGACTAGGGGGGTCTCATGGGGTCAATGAGTACTTATATATGACTAGGGGGGGTCACATGGGGTCATTGAGTACTTATATAGGAATAGGGTGGGTCACATGGGGTCATTGAGTTCTTATATAGGACATGGGGGGGGGGGGTCACATGGGGTCATTGAGTACTTATATAGGACATGGGGTTTCACATGGGGTCATTAAGTACTTATATAGGACTAGGGGGGGGGTCACATGGGGTCATTGAGTACTTATATAGGACTAGGGTGGGTCACATGGGGTCATTTTGTACTTATATAGAACTAGGTTGATTCACATGTGGTCATTGATTACTTATATATTACTAGGGTGGGTCACATGGGGTCATTGAGTACTTATATATGACTAGGGGGGGGGGGGGTCACATGGGGTCATTGAGTACTTATATAGGACTAGGGTGGGTCACATGGGGTCATTTTGTACTTATATAGGACTAGGGTGGGTCACATGGGTCATTGTGTACTTATATATTACTAGGGTGGGTCAGATGGGGTCATTGAGTTCTTATATAGGACTAGGTTGCGTCACATTGGGTCATTTAGTACTTATATATTACTAGGGTGGGTCACATGGGGTCATTGAGATCTTATATAGGACTAGGGTGCGTCACATGGGGTCATTGGGTACTTATATAGTACTAGGGGGGTCACATGGGTTCATTGAGTACTTATATAGGACATGGGGGGGTCACAAGGGGTCATTAATTACATATATAGGACTAGGGGGGGGGTCACATGTGGTCATTGAGTACTTATATAGGACTAGGGTGGGTCACATGGGGTCATTGAGTACTTATATAGGACATGGAGGGGTCACGTGTGGTCATTGAGTACTTATATAGGACTAGGGTAGGTCACATGGGGTCATTGAGTACTTATATAGGAATAGGGTGGGTCGATGGGGTCATTGAGTACTTATATAGGACTAGGGTGGGTCACATGTGGTCATTGATTACTTATATATTACTAGGGTGGGTCACATGGGGTCATTGAGTTCTTATATAGGACTAGGGTGCGTCAAATGTGGTCATTGAGTACTTATATAGTACTAGGGGGGTTACATGGGGTCATTGAGTACTTATATAGGATATGGGGGGGTCACGTGGGGTCATTGAGTACTTATATATTACTAGGGGGGGTCACATGGGGTCATTAAGTACTTGTATAGGACTAGGGGGGTCACATGGGGTCATTGAGTACTTATATAGGACTAGGGTGGGTCACATGGGGTCATTGAGTACTTATATAGGAATAGGGTGGGTCGATGGTATCATTGAGTACTTATATAGGACTAGGGGGGTCACATGGGGTCATTGAGTACTTATATATGACTAGGGGGGGGGTCACATGGGGTCATTGAGTACTTATATAGGAATAGGGTGGGTCACATGGGGTCATTGAGTACTTATATAGGACATGGGGGGGTCACGTGGGGTCATTGAGTACTTATATAGGACTAGGTTGGGTCACATGGGGTCATTGAGTACTTATATAGGAATAGGGTGGGTCACATGGAGTCATTGAGTACTTATATAGGAATAGGGTGGGTCACATGGGGTCATTGAGTACTTATATAGGACATGGAGGGGTCACGTGTGGTCATTGAGTACTTATATAGGACTAGGGTGGGTCACATAGGGTCATTGAGTACTTATATAGGACATGGGGGGGGGTCACATGGGGTCATTGAGTACTTATATAGGACATGGGGTTTCACATGGGGTCATTAAGTACTTATATAGGACTAGGGGGGGGTCTCATGGGGTCATTGAGTACTTATATAGGACTAGGGTGGGTCACATGGGGTCATTTTGTACTTATATAGGACTAGGGTGGGTCACATGTGGTCATTGATTACTTATATATTACTAGGGTGGGTCACATGGGGTCATTGAGTTCTTATATAGGACTAGGGTGCGTCAAATGTGGTCATTGAGTACTTATATAGTACTAGGGGGGTTACATGGGGCCATTGAGTACTTATATAGGATATGGGGGGTCACGTGGGGTCATTGAGTACTTATATAGGAATAGGGTGGGTCGATGGGGTCATTGAGTACTTATATAGGAATAGGGTGGGTCGATGGGGTCATTGAGTACTTATATAGGACTAGGGGGGGTCACATGGAGTCATTTTGTACTTATATAGGACTAGGGTGTGTCACATGGGTCATTGAGTACTTATATAGGACTAGGGTGGGTCACATGGGGTCATTGAGTACTTATATAGGAATAGGGTGGGTCGATGGGGTCATTGAGTACTTATATAGGAATAGGGTGGGTCGATGGGGTCATTGAGTACTTATATAGGACTAGGGGGGTCACATGGGGTCAATGAGTACTTATATATGACTAGGGGGGGTCACATGGAGTCATTTTGTACTTATATAGGACTAGGGTGGGTCACATGGGTCATTGAGTACTTATATAGGACTAGGGTGGGTCACATGGGGTCATTGAGTACTTATATAGGAATAGGGTGGGTCGATGGGGTCATTGAGTACTTATATAGGACTAGGGGGGTCACATGGGGTCAATGAGTACTTATATATGACTAGGGGGGGTCACATGGGGTCATTGAGTACTTATATAGGAATAGGGTGGGTCACATTGGGTCATTGAGTACTTATATATTACTAGGGTGGGTCACATGGGGTCATTGAGTTCTTATATAGGACTAGGGTGCGTCACATGGGGTCATTGAGTACTTATATAGTACTAGGGGGGTCACATGGGTTCATTGAGTACTTATATAGGACATGGGGGGGTCACATGGGGTCATTGAGTACTTATATATGACTAGGGGGGGTCACATGGGGTCATTGAGTACTTATATAGGACTAGGGTGGGTCACATGGAGTCATTTTGTACTTATATAGGACTAGGGTGGGTCACATGGGTCATTGAGTACTTATATAGGACTAGGGTGGGTCACATGGGGTCATTGAGTACTTATATAGGAATAGGGTGGGTCGATGGGGTCATTGAGTACTTATATAGGACTAGGGTGGGTCACATGGGGTCATTGAGTACTTATATAGGAATAGGGTGGGTCGATGGGGTCATTGAGTACTTATATAGGACTAGGGGGGTCACATGGGGTCAATGAGTACTTATATATGACTAGGGGGGGTCACATGGGGTCATTGAGTACTTATATAGGAATAGGGTGGGTCACATTGGGTCATTGAGTACTTATATATTACTAGGGTGGGTCACATGGGGTCATTGAGTTCTTATATAGGACTAGGGTGCGTCACATGGGGTCATTGAGTACTTATATAGTACTAGGGGGGTCACATGGGTTCATTGAGTACTTATATAGGACATGGGGGGGTCACATGGGGTCATTGAGTACTTATATATGACTAGGGGGGGTCACATGGGGTCATTGAGTACTTATATAGGACTAGGGTGGGTCACATGGAGTCATTTTGTACTTATATAGGACTAGGGTGGGTCACATGGGTCATTGAGTACTTATATAGGACTAGGGTGGGTCACATGGGGTCATTGAGTACTTATATAGGAATAGGGTGGGTCGATGGGGTCATTGAGTACTTATATAGGACTAGGGGGGTCACATGGGGTCAATGAGTACTTATATATGACTAGGGGGGGTCACATGGGGTCATTGAGTACTTATATAGGAATAGGGTGGGTCACATGGGGTCATTGAGTACTTATATAGGACATGGGGGGGGGTCACATGGGGTCATTGAGTACTTATATAGGACATGGGGTTTCACATGGGGTCATTAAGTACTTATATAGGACTAGGGGGGGGGTCACATGGGGTCATTGAGTACTTATATAGGACTAGGGTGGGTCACATGGGGTCATTTTGTACTTATATAGAACTAGGGTGATTCACATGTGGTCATTGATTACTTATATATTACTAGGGTGGGTCACATGGGGTCATTGAGTTCTTATATAGGACTAGGGTGCGTCAAATGTGGTCATTGAGTACTTATATAGTACTAGGGGGGTTACATGGGGTCATTGAGTACTTATATAGGATATGGGGGGGTCACGTGGGGTCATTGAGTACTTATATAGGACTAGGGTGGGTCACATGGGGTCATTAAGTACTTATATAGGAATAGGGGGGGTCACATGTGGTCATTGATTACTTATATATTACTAGGGTGGGTCACATGGGGTCATTGAGTTCTTATATAGGACTAGGGTGCGTCAAATGTGGTCATTGAGTACTTATATAGTACTAGGGGGGTCACATGGGTTCATTGAGTACTTATATAGGACATGGGGGGGTCACATGGGGTCATTGAGTACTTATATATGACTAGGGGGGGTCACATGGGGTCATTGAGTACTTATATAGGACTAGGGTGGGTCACATGGAGTCATTTTGTACTTATATAGGACTAGGGTGGGTCACATGGGTCATTGAGTACTTATATAGGACTAGGGGGTCACATGGGGTCATTGCGTACTTATATAGGACTAGGGTGCGTCACATTGGGTCATTGAGTACTTATATATTACTAGGGTGGGTCACATGGGGTCATTGAGTTCTTATATAGGACTAGGGTGCGTCACATGGGGTCATTGAGTACTTATATAGTACTAGGGGGGTCACATGGGTTCATTGAGTACTTATATAGGACATGGGGGGGTCACATGGGGTCATTGAGTACTTATATATGGCTAGGGGGGGTCACATGGGGTCATTGAGTACTTATATAGGACTAGGGTGGGTCACATGGAGTCATTTTGTACTTATATAGGACTAGGGTGGGTCACATGGGTCATTGAGTACTTATATAGGACTAGGGTGGGTCACATGGGGTCATTGAGTACTTATATAGGAATAGGGTGGGTCGATGGGGTCATTGAGTACTTATATAGGACTAGGGGGGTCACATGGGGTCAATGAGTACTTATATATGACTAGGGGGGGTCACATGGGGTCATTGAGTACTTATATAGGAATAGGGTGGGTCACATGGGGTCATTGAGTACTTATATAGGACATGGGGGGGGTCACATGGGGTCATTGAGTACTTATATAGGACATGGGGTTTCACATGGGGTCATTAAGTACTTATATAGGACTAGGGGGGGGTCACATGGGGTCATTGAGTACTTATATAGGACTAGGGTGGGTCACATGGGGTCATTTTGTACTTATATAGAACTAGGGTGATTCACATGTGGTCATTGATTACTTATATATTACTAGGGTGGGTCACATGGGGTCATTGAGTTCTTATATAGGACTAGGGTGCGTCAAATGTGGTCATTGAGTACTTATATAGTACTAGGGGGGTTACATGGGGTCATTGAGTACTTATATAGGATATGGGGGGGTCACGTGGGGTCATTGAGTACTTATATAGGACTAGGGTGGGTCACATGGGGTCATTAAGTACTTATATAGGAATAGGGGGGGTCACATGTGATCATTGAGTACTTATATAGGAATGGGGTGGGTCACATGGGGTCATTGAGTACTTGTATAGGACATGGGGGAGTCACATGGGGTCATTAAGTACTTATATAGGACTAGGGGGGGTCACATGTGGTCATTGAGTACTTATACAGGACTAGGGTGGGTCACATGGGGTCATTGAGTACTTATATATGACTAGGGGGGTCACATGGGGTCATTAAGTACTTGTATAGGACTAGGGGGGTCACATGGGGTCATTGAGTACTTATATAGGACTAGGGTGGGTCACATGGGTCATTGAGTACTTATATAGGAATAGGGTGCGTCGATGGGGTCATTGAGTACTTATATAGGACTAGGGGGTCACATGGGGTCATTGAGTACTTATATAGGAATAGGGTGGGTCACATGGGGTCATTGAGTACTTATATAGGATTAGGGTGCGTCACATGGGGTCATTGAGTACTTATATAGGACTAGGGTGGGTCACATGGGGTCATTGAGTACTTATATATGACTAGGGGGGGTCACATGTGGTCATTGAGTACTTATATAGGACTAGGGTGGGTCACATGGGGTCATTGAGTACTTATATAGGACTAGGGTGGGTCACATGGGATCATTTTGTACTTATATAGAACTAGGGTGATTCACATGTGGTCATTGATTACTTATATATTACTAGGGTGGGTCACATGGGGTCATTGAGTTCTTATATAGGACTAGGGTGCGTCAAATGTGGTCATTGAGTACTTATATAGTACTAGGGGGGTTACATGGGGTCATTGAGTACTTATATAGGATATGGGGGGGTCACGTGGGGTCATTGAGTACTTATATAGGACTAGGGTGGGTCACATGGGGTCATTAAGTACTTATATAGGAATAGGGGGGGTCACATGTGGTCATTGATTACTTATATATTACTAGGGTGGGTCACATGGGGTCATTGAGTTCTTATATAGGACTAGGGTGCGTCAAATGTGGTCATTGAGTACTTATATAGTACTAGGGGGGTTACATGGGGACATTGAGTACTTATATAGGAATAGGGGGGGTCACATGTGATCATTGAGTAGTTATATAGGAATGGGGTGGGTCACATGGGGTCATTAAGTACTTATATAGGAATAGGGGGGGTCACATGTGATCATTGAGTAGTTATATAGGAATGGGGTGGGTCACATGGGGTCATTGAGTACTTGTATAGGACATGGATGGGTCACATGGGGTCATTAAGTACTTATATAGGACTAGGGGGGGTCACATGTGGTCATTGAGTACTTATACAGGACTAGGGTGGGTCACATGGGGTCATTGAGTACTTATATATGACTAGGGGGGTCACATGGGGTCATTAAGTACTTGTATAGGACTAGGGGGGTCACATGGGGTCATTGAGTACTTATATAGGACTAGGGTGGGTCACATGGGTCATTGAGTACTTATATAGGAATAGGGTGCGTCGATGGGGTCATTGAGTACTTATATAGGACTAGGGGGGTCACATGGGGTCATTGAGTACTTATATAGGAATAGGGTGGGTCACATGGGGTCATTGAGTACTTATATAGGACTAGGGGGTCACATGGGGTCATTGAGTACTTATATAGGACTAGGGTGGGTCACATGAGTCATTGTGTACTTATATATTACTAGGGTGGTTCACATGGGGTCATTGAGTTCTTATATAGGACTAGGGTGCGTCACATTGGGTCATTGAGTACTTATATATTACTAGGGTGGGTCACATGGGGTCATTGAGTTCTTATATAGGACTAGGGTGCTTCACATGGGGTCATTGAGTACTTATATAGTACTAGGGGGGTCACATGGGTTCATTGAGTACTTATATAGGACTAGGGGGGGGTCACATGTGGTCATTGAGTACTTATATAGGACTAGGGTGGGTCACATGGGGTCATTGAGTACTTATATACGAATAGGGTGGGTCGATGGGGTCATTGAGTACTTATATAGGACTAGGGGGGTCACATGTGGTCATTGAGTACTTATATAGGACTAGGGTGGGTCACATGGGGTCATTGAGTACTTATATAGGAATAGGGTGGGTCACATGGGGTCATTGAGTACTTATATAGGACATGGGGGGGGGTCACGTGGGGTCATTGAGTACTTATATAGAACTAGGGTGGGTCACATGGGTCATGGTGTACTTATATATTACTAGGGTAGGTCACATGGGGTCATTGAGTTCTTATATAGGACTAGGGTGCGTCACATTGGGTCATTGAGTTCTTATATATTACTAGGGTGGGTCACATGGGGTCATTGAGTTCTTATATAGGACTAGGGTGCGTCACATGGGGTCATTGAGTACTTATATAGTACTAGGGGGGTCACATGGGTTCATTGAGTACTTATATAGGACATGGGGGGGTCACATGGGGTCATTAAGTACTTATATAGGACTAGGGGGGGTCACATGTGGTCATTGAGTACTTATAACGGACTAGGGTGGGTCACATGGGGTCATTGAGTACTTATATATGACTAGGGGGGTCACATGGGGTCATTAAGTACTTGTATAGGACTAGGGGGGTCACATGGGGTCATTGAGTACTTATATAGGACTAGGGTGTGTCACATGGGTCATTGAGTACTTATATAGGAACAGGGTGCGTCGATGGGGTCATTGAGTACTTATATAAGACTAGGGGGGTCACATGGGGTCATTGAGTACTTATATAGGAATAGGGTGTGTCACATGGGGTCATTGAGTACTTATATAGGACTAGGGGTTCACATGGGGTCATTGAGTACTTATATAGGACTAGGGTGGGTCACATGGGTCATTGTGTACTTATATATTACTAGGGTGGGTCACATGGGGTCATTGAGTTCTTATATAGGACTAGGGTGCGTCACATTGGGTCATTGAGTACTTATATATTACTAGGGTGGGTCACATGGGGTCATTGAGTTCTTATATAGGACTAGGGTGCGTCACATGGGGTCATTGAGTACTTATATAGTACTAGGGGGGTCACATGGGTTCATTGACTACTTATATAGGACATGGGGTGGTCACATGGGGTCATTGAGTACTTATATAGGAATAGGGTGGGTCGATGGGGTCATTGAGTACTTATATAGGACTAGGGGGGAAACATGGGGTCATTGAGTACTTATATATGACTAGGGGGGGTCAACATGTGGTCATTGAGTACTTATATAGGACATGGGGGGTCACATGGGGTCATTAAGTACTTATATAGGACTAGGGGGGGGGGGGGTCACATGTGGTCATTGAGTACTTATATAGGACTAGGGTGGGTCACATGGGGTCATTGAGTACTTATATAGGAATAGGGTGGGTCACATGGGGTCATTGAGTACTTATATAGGACATAGGGGGGGGTCACGTGGGGTCATTGAGTACTTATATAGGACTAGGGTGGGTCACATGAGGTCATTGATTACTTATATATGACTAGGGGGGGTCAAATGGGGTCATTGAGTACTTATATAGGACATGGGGTGTCACATGGGTCATTAAGTACTTATATAGGACTAGGGGGGGTCAACATGTGGTCATTGAGTACTTATATAGAACTAGGGTGGGTCACATGGGGTCATTGAGTACTTATATATGACTAGGGGGGGTCACATGGGGTCATTGAGTACTTATATAGGACTAGGGTGGGTTACATGGGGTCATTTTGTACTTATATAGGACTAGGGTGGGTCACATGGGTCATGTGTACTTATATATTACTAGGGTGGGTCACATGGGGTCATTAAGTACTTATATAGGACTAGGGGGGGGTCACATGTGGTCATTGAGTACTTATATAGGACTAGGGTGGGTCACATGGGACTCATTGAGTACTTATATATGACTAGGGGGGGTCACATGGGGTCATTAAGTACTTGTATAGGACTAGGGGGGTCACATGGGGTCATTGAGTACTTATATAGGACAAGGGTGGGTAACATGGGGTCATTGAGTACTTATATAGGAATAGGGTGGGTCGATGGGGTCATTGAGTACTTATATAGGACTAGGGGGGTCACATGGGGTCATTGAGTACTTATATATGACTAGGGGGGGTCACATGTGGTCATTGAGTACTTATATAGGAATAGGGTGGGTCACATGGGGTCATTGAGTACTTATATAGGACATGGGGGGGTCACGTGGGGTCATCGAGTACTTATATAGGACTAGGGTGGGTCACAGGGGGTCATTGAGTACTTATATAGGAATAGGGTGGGTCACATGGGGTCATTGAGTACTTATATAGGAATAGGGTGGGTCACATGGGGTCATTGAGTACTTATATAGGACATGGAGGGGTCACGTGTGGTCATTGAGTACTTATATAAAACTAGGGTGGGTCACATGGGGTCATTGAGTACTTATATAGGACTAGGGGGGGCCACATGGGGTCATTGAGTACTTATATAGGACTAGGGTGGGTCACATGGGGTCATTGATTACTTATATATGACTAGGGGGGGTCAAATGGGGTCATTGAGTACTTATATAGGACAATGGGGTCATTAAGTACTTATATAGGACTAGGGGGGGGGGGGGTCACATGTGGTCATTGAGTACTTATATAGGACTAGGGTGGGTCACATGGGGTCATTGAGTACTTATATATGACTGGGGGGGGTCACATGGGGTCATTGAGTACTTATATAGGACTAGGGTGGGTCACATGGGGTCATTTTGTACTTATATAGGACTAGGGTGGGTCACATGTGGTCATTGATTACTTATATATTACTAGGGTGGGTCACATGGGGTCATTGAGTTCTTATATAGGACTAGGGTGCGTCAAATGTGGTCATTGAGTACTTATATAGTACTAGGGGGGTTACATGGGGTCATTGAGTACTTATATAGGATATGGGGGGGTCACGTGGGGTCATTGAGTACTTATATATGACTAGGGGGGGTCACATGGGGTCATTAAGTACTTGTATAGGCCTAGGGCGGTCACATGGGGTCATTGAGTACTTATATAGGACTAGGGTGGGCCACATGGGGTCATTGAGTACTTATATAGGAATAGGGTGGGTCGATGGGATCATTGAGTACTTATATAGGACTAGGGGGGTCACATGGGGTCATTGAGTACTTATATATGACTAGGGGGGGGGGTCACATGGGGTCATTGAGTACTTATATAGGAATAGGGTGGGTCACATGGAGTCATTGAGTATTTATATAGGACATGGGGGGGTCACGTGGGGTCATTGAGTACTTATATAGGACTAGGTTGGGTCACATGGGGTCATTGAGTACTTATATAGGAATAGGGTGGGTCGATGGGGTCATTGAGTACTTATATAGGACTAGGGGGGTCACATGGGGTCTATGAGTACTTATATATGACTAGGGGGGGTCACATGGGGTCATTGAGTACTTATATAGGAATAGGGTGGGTCACATGGGTCATTGTGTACTTATATATTACTAGGGTGGGTCAGATGGGGTCATTGAGTTCTTATATAGGACTAGGTTGCGTCACATTGGGTCATTGAGTACTTATATATTACTAGGGTGGGTCACATGGGGTCATTGAGTTCTTATATAGGACTAGGGTGCGTCACATGGGGTCATTGAGTACTTATATAGTACTAGGGGGGTCACATGGGTTCATTGAGTACTTATATAGGACATGGGGGGGTCACATGGGGTCATTAATTACATATATAGGACTAGGGGGGGGTCACATGGGGTCATTAATTACATATATAGGACTAGGGGGGGGTCACATGTGGTCATTGAGTACTTATATAGGACTAGGGTGGGTCACATGGGGTCATTGAGTACTTATATAGGACATGGAGGGGTCACGTGTGGTCATTGAGTACTTATATAGGAATAGGGTGGGTCGATGGGGTCATTGAGTACTTATATAGGACTAGGGGGGTCACATGGGGTCATTGAGTTCTTATATAGGACTAGGGTGCGTCACATGGGGTCATTGAGTACTTATATAGTACTAGGGGGATCACATGGGTTCATTGAGTACTTATATAGGACATGGGGGGGTCACATGGGGTCATTAATTACATATATAGGACTAGGGTGGGGGTCACATGTGGTCATTGAGTACTTATATAGGACTAGGGTGGGTCACATGTGGTCATTGATTACTTATATATGACTAGGGGTGGTCAAATAGGGTCATTGAGTACTTATATAGGACATGGGGTGTCACATAGGGGTCATTAAGTACTTGTATAGGACTAGGGGGGTCACATGGGGTCATTGAGTACTTATATAGGACTAGGGTGGGTCACATGGGGTCATTGAGTACTTATATAGGACTAGGGTGGGTCACATGGGGTCATTGAGTACTTATATATGACTAGGGGGGGTCACATGGGGTCATTAAGTACTTGTATAGGACTAGGGGGGTCACATGGGGTCATTGAGTACTTATATAGGACTAGGGTGGGTCACATGGGGTCATTGAGTACTTATATAGGAATAGGGTGCGTCACATTGGGTCATTGAGTACTTATATATTACTAGGGTGGGTCACATGGGATCATTGAGTTCTTATATAGGACTAGGGTGCGTCACATGGGGTCATTGAGAACTTATATAGTACTAGGGGGGTCACATGTGTTCATTGAGTACTTATATAGGACATGGGGGGTCACATGGGGTCATTAAGTACTTATATACGACTAGGGGGGGGTCACATGTGGTCATTGAGTACTTATATAGGACTAGGGGGGTCACATGGGGTCATTGAGTACTTATATATGACTAGGGGGGGGGGTCACATGGGGTCATTGAGTACTTATATAGGACTAGGGTGGGTCACATGGGGTCATTTTGTACTTATATAGGACTAGGGTGGGTCACATGGGTCATTGTGTACTTATATATTACTAGGGTGGGTCAGATGGGGTCATTGAGTTCTTATATAGGACTAGGTTGCGTCACATTGGGTCATTGAGTACTTATATAGTACTAGGGGGGTCACATGGGTTCATTGAGTACTTATATAGGACATGGGGGGGTCACATGGGGTCATTAATTACATATATAGGACTAGGGGGGGGTCACATGTGGTCATTGAGTACTTATATAGGACTAGGGTGGGTCACATGGGGTCATTGAGTACTTATATAGGACTAGGGTGGGTCACATGGGGTCATTGAGTACTTATATAGGACATGAAGGGGTCGGGTGTGGTCATTGAGTACTTATATAGGACTAGGGTGGGTCACATGTGGTCATTGATTACTTATATATTACTAGGGTGGGTCACATGGAGTCATTGAGTACTTATATAGGATATGGGGGGGTCACGTGGGGTCATTGAGTACTTATATATGACTAGGGGGGGTCACATGGGGTCATTGAGTACTTATATAGGACATGGGGTTTCACATGGGGTCATTAAGTACTTATATAGGACTAGGGGGGGGTCACATGGGGTCATTGAGTACTTATATAGGACTAGGGTGGGTCACATGGGGTCATTTTGTACTTATATAGGACTAGGGTGGGTCACATGTGGTCATTGATTACTTATATATTACTAGGGTGGGTCACATGGAGTCATTGAGTACTTATATAGGATATGGGGGGGTCACGTGGGGTCATTGAGTACTTATATATGACTAGGGGGGGTCACATGGGGTCATTAAGTACTTGTATAGGACTAGGGGGGTCACATGGGGTCATTGAGTACTTATATAGGACTAGGGTGGGTCACATGGGGTCATTGAGTACTTATATAGGAATAGGGTGGGTCGATGGGATCATTGAGTACTTATATAGGACTAGGGGGGTCACATGGGGTCATTGAGTACTTATATATGACTAGGGGGGGGGGGTCACATGGGGTCATTGAGTACTTATATAGGAATAGGGTGGGTCACATGGGGTCATTGAGTACTTATATAGGACATGGGGGGGTCACGTGGGGTCATTGAGTACTTATATAGGACTAGGTTGGGTCACATGGGGTCATTGAGTACTTATATAGGAATAGGGTGGGTCACAAGGGGTCATTGAGTACTTATATAGGAATAGGGTGGGTCACATGGGGTCATTGAGTACTTATATAGGACATGGAGGGGTCACGTGTGGTCATTGAGTACTTATATAGGACTAGGGTGGGTCACATGGGGTCATTGAGTACTTATATAGGACATGGGGGGGGTCACATGGGGTCATTGAGTACTTATATAGGACATGGGGTTTCACATGGGGTCATTAAGTACTTATATAGGACTAGGGGGGGGTCTCATGGGGTCATTGAGTACTTATATAGGACTAGGGTGGGTCACATGTGGTCATTTTGTACTTATATAGGACTAGGGTGGGTCACATGTGGTCATTGATTACTTATATATTACTAGGGTGGGTCACATGGGGTCATTGAGTTCTTATATAGGACTAGGGTGCGTCAAATGTGGTCATTGAGTACTTATATAGTTCTAGGGGGGTTACATGGGGTCATTGAGTACTTATATAGGAATAAGGGGGGTCACATGTGATCATTGAGTACTTATATAAGAATGGGGTGGGTCACATGGGGTCATTGAGTACTTATATAGGACTAGGGGGTCACATGGGGTCATTGAGTACTTATATAGAACTAGGGTGGGTCACATGGGTTCATTAAGTACTTATATAGGACATGGGGGGGTCACATGGGGTCATTAAGTACTTATATAGGACTAGGGGGGGTCACATGTGGTCATTGAGTACTTATATAGGACTAGGGTGGGTCACATGGGGTCATTGAGTACTTATATATGACTAGGGGGGTCACATGGGGTCATTAAGTACTTGTATAGGACTAGGGGGGTCACATGGGGTCATTGAGTACTTATATAGGACTAGGGTGGGTCACATGGGGTCATTGAGTTCTTATATAGGACTAGGGTGCGTCACATTGGGTCATTGAGTACTTATATATTACTAGGGTGGGTCACATGGGGTCATTGAGTTCTTATATAGGACTAGGGTGCGTCACATGGGGTCATTGAGTACTTATATAGTACTAGGGGGGTCACATGGGTTCATTGAGTACTTATATAGGACATGGGGGGGTCACATGGGGTCATTGAGTACTTATATATGACTAGGGGGGGTCACATGGGGTCATTGAGTACTTATATTGAACTAGGGTGGGTCACATGGGGTCATTTTGTACTTATATAGGACTAGGGTGGGTCACATGGGTCATTGTGTACTTATATATTACTAGGGTGGGTCAGATGGGGTCATTGAGTTCTTATATAGGACTAGGTTGCGTCACATTGGGTCATTGAGTACTTATATATTACTAGGGTGGGTCACATGGGGTCATTGAGTTCTTATATAGGACTAGGGTGCGTCACATGGGGTCATTGAGTACTTATATAGTACTAGGGGGGTCACATGGGTTCATTGAGTACTTATATAGGATATGGGAGGGTCACATGGGGTCATTATTTATATATATAGGACTAGGGGGGGTCACATGTGGTCATTGAGTACTTTTATAGGACTAGGGTGGGTCACATGGGGTCATTTTGTACTTATATAGGAATAGGGTGGGTCACATGTGGTCATTGAGTACTTATATAAGACTAGGGGGGTCACATGGGGTCAATGAGTACTTATATATGACTAGGGGGGGTCACATGGGGTCATTGATTACTTATATAGGAATAGGGTGGGTCACATGGGGTCATTGAGTACTTATATAGGACATGGGGGGGGGGTCACATGGGGTCATTGAGTACTTATATAGGACATGGGGTTTCACATGGGGTCATTAAGTACTTATATAGGACTAGGGGGGGGTCACATGGGGTCATTGAGTACTTATATAGGACTAGGGTGGGTCACATGGGGTCATTTTGTACTTATATAGGACTAGGGTGGGTCACATGTGGTCATTGATTACTTATATATTACTAGGGTGGGTCACATGGGGTCATTGAGTTCTTATATAGGACTAGGGTGCGTCAAATGTGGTCATTGAGTACTTATATAGTACTAGGGGGGTTACATGGGGTCATTGAGTACTTATATAGGATATGGAGGGGTCACGTGGGGTCATTGAGTACTTATATATGACTAGGGGGGGTCACATGGGGTCATTAAGTACTTGTATAGGACTAGGGGTGTCACATGGGGTCATTGAGTACTTATATAGGACTAGGGTGGGTCACATGGGGTCATTGAGTACTTATATAGGAATAGGGTGGGTCGATGGGATCATTGAGTACTTATATAGGACTAGGGGGGTCACATGGGGTCATTGAGTACTTATATATGACTAGGGGGGGTCACATGGGGTCATTGAGTACTTATATAGGAATAGGGTGGGTCACATGGGGTCATTGAGTACTCATATAGGACATGGGGGGGTCACGTGGGGTCATTGAGTACTTATATAGGAATAGGGTGGGTCACATGGGGTCATTGAGTACTTATATAGGAATAGGGTGGGTCACATGGGGTCTTTGAGTACTTATATAGGAATAGGGTGGGTCACATGGGGTCATTGAGTACTTATATAGGACATGGAGGGGTCACGTGTGGTCATTGAGTACTTATATAGGACTAGGGTGGGTCACATGGGGTCATTGAGTACTTATATAGGAATAGGGTGGGTCGATGGGGTCATTGAGTACTTATATAGGACTAGGGGGGTCACATGGGGTCAATGAGTACTTATATATGACTAGGGGGGGTCACATGGGGTCATTGAGTACTTATATAGGAATAGGGTGGGTCACATGGGTCATTGTGTACTTATATATTACTAGGGTGGGTCAGATGGGGTCATTGAGTTCTTATATAGGACTAGGTTGCGTCACATTGGGTCATTGAGTACTTATATATTACTAGGGTGGGTCACATGGGGTCATTGAGTTCTTATATAGGACTAGGGTGCGTCACATGGGGTCATTGAGTACTTATATTGTACTAGGGGGGTCACATGGGTTCATTGAGTACTTATATAGGACATGGGGGGGTCACATGGGGTCATTAATTACATATATAGGACTAGGGGGGGGTCACATGTGGTCATTGAGTACTTATATAGGACTAGGGTGGGTCACATGGGGTCATTGAGTACTTATATAGGACATGGAGGGGTCACGTGTGGTCATTGAGTACTTATATAGGACTAGGGTGGGTCACATGGGGTCATTGAGTACTTATATAGGAATAGGGTGGGTCGATGGGGTCATTGAGTACTTATATAGGACTAGGGGGGTCACATGGGGTCATTGAGTTCTTATATAGGACTAGGGTGCGTCACATGGGGTCATTGAGTACTTATATAGTACTAGGGGGGTCACATGGGTTCATTGAGTACTTATATAGGACATGGGGGGGTCACATGGGGTCATTAATTACATATATAGGACTAGGGGGGGGGTCACATGTGGTCATTGAGTACTTATATAGGACTAGGGTGGGTCACATGGGGTCATTGATTACTTATATATGACTAGGGGTGGTCAAATAGGGTCATTGAGTACTTATATAGGACATGGGGTGTCACATAGGGGTCATTAAGTACTTATATAGGACTAGGGGGGGGTCACATGGGGTCATTGAGTACTTATATAGGACTAGGGTGGGTCACATGGGGTCATTTTGTACTTATATAGGACTAGGGTGGGTCACATGTGGTCATTGATTACTTATATATTACAAGGGGGGGTCACATGTGATCATTGAGTACTTATATAGGAATGGGGTGGGTCACATGGGGTCATTGAGTACTTATATAGGACTAGGGTGGGTCACATGGGGTCATTGAGTACTTATATATGACTAGGGGGGGTCACATGGGGTCATTAAGTACTTGTATAGGACTAGGGGGGTCACATCGGGTCATTGAGTACTTATATAGGACTAGGGTGGGTCACATGGGGTCATTGAGTACTTATATAGGACTAGGGTGGATCACATGGGGTCATTGAGTACTTATATATGACTAGGGGGGGTCACATGGGGTCATTAAGTACTTGTATAGGACTAGGGGGGTCACATGGGGTCATTGAGTACTTATATAGGACTAGGGTGGGTCACATGGGGTCATTGAGTACTTATATAGGAATAGGGTGCGTCACATTGGGTCATTGAGTACTTATATATTACTAGGGTGGGTCACATGGGATCATTGAGTTCTTATATAGGACTAGGGTGCGTCACATGGGGTCATTGAGAACTTATATAGTACTAGGGGGGTCACATGTGTTCATTGAGTACTTATATAGGACATGGGGGGTCACATGGGGTCATTAAGTACTTATATAGGACTAGGGGGGGGTCACATGTGGTCATTGAGTACTTATATAGGACTAGGGGGGTCACATGGGGTCATTGAGTACTTATATATGACTAGGGGGGGGGGTCACATGGGGTCATTGAGTACTTATATAGGACTAGGGTGGGTCACATGGGGTCATTTTGTACTTATATAGGACTAGGGTGGGTCACATGGGTAATTGTGTACTTATATATTACTAGGGTGGGTCAGATGGGGTCATTGAGTTCTTATATAGGACTAGGTTGCGTCACATTGGGTCATTGAGTACTTATATATTACTAGGGTGGGTCACATGGGGTCATTGAGATCTTATATAGGACTAGGGTGCGTCACATGGGGTCATTGGGTACTTATATAGTACTAGGGGGGTCACATGGGTTCATTGAGTACTTATATAGGACATGGGGGGGTCACATGGGGTCATTAATTACATATATAGGACTAGGGGGGGGTCACATGTAGTCATTGAGTACTTATATAGGACTAGGGTGGGTCACATGGGGTCATTGAGTACTTATATAGGACATGGAGGGGTCACGTGTGGTCATTGAGTACTTATATAGGACTAGGGTGGGTCACATGGGGTCATTGAGTACTTATATAGGAATAGGGTGGGTCGATGGGGTCATTGAGTACTTATATAGGACTAGGGGGGTCACATGGGGTCAATGAGTACTTATATATGACTAGGGGGGGTCACATGGGGTCATTGAGTACTTATATAGGAATAGGGTGGGTCACATGGGGTCATTGAGTACTTATATAGGACATGGGGGGGGTCACATGGGGTCATTGAGTACTTATATAGGACATGGGGTTTCACATGGGGTCATTAAGTACTTATATAGGACTAGGGGGAGGTCACATGGGGTCATTGAGTACTTATATAGGACTAGGGTGGGTCACATGGGGTCATTTTGTACTTATATAGGACTAGGGTGGGTCACATGTGGTCATTGATTACTTATATATTACTAGGGTGGGTCACATGGGGTCATTGAGTTCTTATATAGGACTAGGGTGCGTCAAATGTGGTCATTGAGTACTTATATAGTACTAGGGGGGTTACATGGGGTCATTGAGTACTTATATAGGATATGGGGGGGTCACGTGGAGTCATTGAGTACTTATATATGACTAGGGGGGGTCACATGGGGTCATTAAGTACTTGTATAGGACTAGGGGGGTCACATGGGGTCATTGAGTACTTATATAGGACTAGGGTGGGTCACATGGGGTCATTGAGTACTTATATAGGAATAGGGTGGGTCGATGGTATCATTGAGTACTTATATAGGACTAGGGGGGTCACATGGGGTCATTGAGTACTTATATATGACTAGGGGGGGGGTCACATGGGGTCATTGAGTACTTATATAGGAATAGGGTGGGTCACATGGGGTCATTGAGTACTTATATAGGACATGGGGGGGTCACGTGGGGTCATTGAGTACTTATATAGGACTAGGTTGGGTCACATGGGGTCATTGAGTACTTATATAGGAATAGGGTGGGTCACATGGAATCATTGAGTACTTATATAGGAATAGGGTGGGTCACATGGGGTCATTGAGTACTTATATAGGACATGGAGGGGTCACGTGTGGTCATTGAGTACTTATATAGGACTAGGGTGGGTCACATGGGGTCATTGAGTACTTATATAGGACATGGGGGGGGTCACATGGGGTCATTGATTACTTATATAGGACATGGGGTTTCACATGGGGTCATTAAGTACTTATATAGGACTAGGGGGTGGTCTCATGGGGTCATTGAGTACTTATATAGGACTAGGGTGGGTCACATGGGGTCATTGAGTACTTATATAGGACTAGGGTGGGTCACATGGGGTCATTGAGTACTTATATAGGAATAGGGTGGGTCGATGGTATCATTGAGTACTTATATAGGACTAGGGGGGTCACATGGGGTCATTGAGTACTTATATATGATTAGGGGGGGGGGTCACATGGGGTCATTGAGTACTTATATAGGAATAGGGTGGGTCACATGGGGTCATTGAGTACTTATATAGGACATGGGGGGGTCACGTGGGGTCATTGAGTACTTATATAGGACTAGGTTGAGTCACATGGGGTCATTGAGTACTTATATAGGAATAGGGTGGGTCACATGGAGTCATTGAGTACTTATATAGGAATAGGGTGGGTCACATGGGGTCATTGAGTACTTATATAGGACATGGAGGGGTCATGTGTGGTCATTGAGTACTTATATAGGACTAGGGTGGGTCACATGGGGTCATTGAGTACTTATATAGGACATGGGGGGGTCACATGGGGTCATTGAGTACTTATATAGAACATGGGGTTTCACATGGGGTCATTAAGTACTTATATAGGACTAGGGGGTGGTCTCATGGGGTCATTGAGTACTTATATAGGACTAGGGTGGGTCACATGGGGTCATTTTGTACTTATATAGGACTAGGGTGGGTCACATGTGGTCATTGATTACTTATATATTACTAGGGTGTGTCACATGGGGTCATTGAGTTCTTATATAGGACTAGGGTGCGTCAAATGTGGTCATTGAGTACTTATATAGTACTAGGGGGGTTACATGGGGTCATTGAGTACTTATATAGGATATGGGGGGTCACGTGGGGTCATTGAGTACTTATATAGGACTAGGGTGGGTCACATGGGGTCATTAAGTACTTATATAGGAATAAGGGGGGTCACATGTGATCATTGAGTACTTATATAGGAATGGGGTGGGTCACATGGGGTCATTGAGTACTTATATAGGACTAGGGGGTCACATGGGGTCATTGAGTACTTATATAGAACTAGGGTGGGTCACATGGGTCATGGTGTACTTATATATTACTAGGGTAGGTCACATGGGGTCATTGAGTTCTTATATAGGACTAGGGTGCGTCACATTGGGTCATTGAGTTCTTATATATTACTAGGGTGGGTCACATGGGGACATTGAGTTCTTATATAGGACTAGGGTGCGTCACATGGGGTCATTGAGTACTTATATAGTACTAGGGGGGTCACATGGGTTCATTGAGTACTTATATAGGACTAGGGTGCGTCAAATGTGGTCATTGAGTACTTATATAGTACTAGGGGGGTTACATGGGGTCATTGAGTACTTATATAGGATATGGGGGGGTCACGTGGGGTCATTGAGTACTTATATATGACTAGGGGGGGTCACATGGGGTCATTAAGTACTTGTATAGGACTAGGGGGGTCACATGGGGTCATTGAGTACTTATATAGGACTAGGGTGGGTCACATGGGGTCATTGAGTACTTATATAGGAATAGGGTGGGTCGATGGTATCATTGAGTACTTATATAGGACTAGGGGGGTCACATGGGGTCATTGAGTACTTATATATGACTAGGGGGGGGGGGGTCACATGGGGTCATTGAGTACTTATATAGGAATAGGGTGGGTCACATGGGGTCATTGAGTACTTATATAGGACATGGGGGGGTCACGTGGGGTCATTGAGTACTTATATAGGACTAGGTTGGGTCACATGGGGTCATTGAGTACTTATATAGGAATAGGGTGGGTCACATGGAGTCATTGAGTACTTATATAGGAATAGGGTGGGTCACATGGGGTCATTGAGTACTTATATAGGACATGGAGGGGTCACGTGTGGTCATTGAGTACTTATATAGGACTAGGGTGGGTCACATGGGGTCATTGAGTACTTATATAGGACATGGGGGGGGTCACATGGGGTCATTGAGTACTTATATAGGACATGGGGTTTCACATGGGGTCATTAAGTACTTATATAGGACTAGGGGGTGGTCTCATGGGGTCATTGAGTACTTATATAGGACTAGGGTGGGTCACATGGGGTCATTGAGTACTTATATAGGACTAGGGTGGGTCACATGGGGTCATTGAGTACTTATATAGGAATAGGGTGGGTCGATGGTATCATTGAGTACTTATATAGGACTAGGGGGGTCACATGGGGTCATTGAGTACTTATATATGACTAGGGGGGGGGTCACATGGGGTCATTGAGTACTTATATAGGAATAGGGTGGGTCACATGGGGTCATTGAGTACTTATATAGGACATGGGGGGGTCACGTGGGGTCATTGAGTACTTATATAGGACTAGGTTGGGTCACATGGGGTCATTGAGTACTTATATAGGAATAGGGTGGGTCACATGGAGTCATTGAGTACTTATATAGGAATAGGGTGGGTCACATGGGGTCATTGAGTACTTATATAGGACATGGAGGGGTCACGTGTGGTCATTGAGTACTTATATAGGACTAGGGTGGGTCACATGGGGTCATTGAGTACTTATATAGGACATGGGGGGGGGTCACATGGGGTCATTGAGTACTTATATAGGACATGGGGTTTCACATGGGGTCATTAAGTACTTATATAGGACTAGGGGGTGGTCTCATGGGGTCATTGAGTACTTATATAGGACTAGGGTGGGTCACATGGGGTCATTTTGTACTTATATAGGACTAGGGTGGGTCACATGTGGTCATTGATTACTTATATATTACTAGGGTGTGTCACATGGGGTCATTGAGTTCTTATATAGGACTAGGGTGCGTCAAATGTGGTCATTGAGTACTTATATAGTACTAGGGGGGTTACATGGGGTCATTGAGTACTTATATAGGATATGGGGGGTCACGTGGGGTCATTGAGTACTTATATAGGACTAGGGTGGGTCACATGGGGTCATTAAGTACTTATATAGGAATAAGGGGGGTCACATGTGATCATTGAGTACTTATATAGGAATGGGGTTGGTCACATGGGGTCATTGAGTACTTATATAGGACTAGGGGGTCACATGGGGTCATTGAGTACTTATATAGAACTAGGGTGGGTCACATGGGTCATGGTGTACTTATATATTACTAGGGTAGGTCACATGGGGTCATTGAGTTCTTATATAGGACTAGGGTGCGTCACATTGGGTCATTGAGTTCTTATATATTACTAGGGTGGGTCACATGGGGTCATTGAGTTCTTATATAGGACTAGGGTGCGTCACATGGGGTCATTGAGTACTTATATAGTACTAGGGGGGTCACATGGGTTCATTGAGTACTTATATAGGACATGGGGGGGTCACATGGGGTCATTAAGTACTTATATAGGACTAGGGGGGGTCACATGTGGTCATTGAGTACTTATATAGGACTAGGGTGGGTCACATGGGGTCATTGAGTACTTATATATGACTAGGGGGGTCACATGGGGTCATTAAGTACTTGTATAGGACTAGGGGGGTCACATGGGGTCATTGAGTACTTATATAGGACTATGGTGTGTCACATGGGGTCATTGAGTACTTATATAGGAATAGGGTGCGTCGATGGGGTCATTGAGTACTTATATAGGACTAGGGGGGTCACATGGGGTCATTGAGTACTTATATAGGAATAGGGTGGGTCACATGGGGTCATTGAGTACTTATATAGGACTAGGGGGTCACATGGGGTCATTGCGTACTTATATAGGACTAGGGTGGGTCACATGGGGTCATTTTGTACTTATATAGGACTAGGGTGGGTCACATGTGGTCATTGATTACTTATATATTACTAGGGTGTGTCACATGGGGTCATTGAGTTCTTATATAGGACTAGGGTGCGTCAAATGTGGTCATTGAGTACTTATATAGTACTAGGGGGGTTACATGGGGTCATTGAGTACTTATATAGGATATGGGGTGTCACGTGGGGTCATTGAGTACTTATATAGGACTAGGGTGGGTCACATGGGGTCATTAAGTACTTATATAGGAATAAGGGGGGTCACATGTGATCATTGAGTACTTATATAGGAATGGGGTGGGTCACATGGGGTCATTGAGTACTTATATAGGACTAGGGGGTCACATGGGGTCATTGAGTACTTATATAGAACTAGGGTGGGTCACATGGGTCATGGTGTACTTATATATTACTAGGGTAGGTCACATGGGGTCATTGAGTTCTTATATAGGACTAGGGTGCGTCACATTGGGTCATTGAGTTCTTATATATTACTAGGGTGGGTCACATGGGGTCATTGAGTTCTTATATAGGACTAGGGTGCGTCACATGGGGTCATTGAGTACTTATATAGTACTAGGGGGGTCACATGGGTTCATTGAGTACTTATATAGGACATGGGGGGGTCACATGTGGTCATTAAGTACTTATATAGGACTAGGGGGGGTCACATGTGGTCATTGAGTACTTATATAGGACTAGGGTGGGTCACATGGGGTCATTGAGTACTTATATATGACTAGGGGGGTCACATGGGGTCATTAAGTACTTGTATAGGACTAGGGGGGTCACATGGGGTCATTGAGTACTTATATAGGACTATGGTGGGTCACATGGGGTCATTGAGTACTTATATAGGAATAGGGTGCGTCGATGGGGTCATTGAGTACTTATATAGGACTAGGGGGGTCACATGGGGTCATTGAGTACTTATATAGGAATAGGGTGGGTCACATGGGGTCATTGAGTACTTATATAGGACTAGGGGGTCACATGGGGTCATTGCGTACTTATATAGGACTAGGGTGGGTCACATGGGTCATTGTGTACTTATATATTACTAGGGTGGGTCACATGGGGTCATTGAGTTCTTATATAGGACTAGGGTGCGTCACATTGGGTCATTGAGTACTTATATATTACTAGGGTGGGTCACATGGGGTCATTGAGTTCTTATATAGGACTAGGGTGCGTCACATGGGGTCATTGAGTACTTATATAGTACTAGGGGGGTCACATGGGTTCATTGAGTACTTATATAGGACATGGGGGGGTCACATGGGGTCATTGAGTACTTATATATGACTAGGGGGGGTCACATGGGGTCATTGAGTACTTATATAGGACTAGGGTGGGTCACATGGAGTCATTTTGTACTTATATAGGACTAGGGTGGGTCACATGGGTCATTGTGTACCTATATATTACTAGGGTGGGTCAGATGGGGTCATTGAGTTCTTATATAGGACTAGGTTGCGTCACATTGGGTCATTGAGTACTTATATATTACTAGGGTGGGTCACATGGGGTCATTGAGTTCTTATATAGGACTAGGGTGCGTCACATGGGGTCATTGAGTACTTATATAGTACTAGGGGGGTCACATGGGTTCATTGAGTACTTATATAGGACATGGGGGGTCACATGGGGTCATTATTTATATATATAGGACTAGGGGGGGGTCACATGGGGTCATTGAGTACTTATATATGACTAGGGGGGGTCACATGGGGTCATTGAGTACTTATATAGGACTAGGGTGGGTCACATGGGGTCATTGAGTACTTATATAGGAATAGGGTGGGTCGATGGGGTCATTGAGTACTTATATAGGACATGGGGGGGGGGTCACATGGGGTCATTGAGTACTTATATAGGACATGGGGTTTCACATGGGGTCATTAAGTACTTATATAGGACTAGGGGGGGTCACATGTGGTCATTGATTACTTATATATTACTAGGGTGGGTCACATGGGGTCATTGAGTTCTTATATAGGACTAGGGTGCGTCAAATGTGGTCATTGAATACTTATATAGTACTAGGGGGGTTACATGGGGTCATTGAGTACTTATATAGGATATGGAGGGGTCACGTGGGGTCATTGAGTACTTATATATGACTAGGGGGGGTCACATGGGGTCATTAAGTACTTGTATAGGACTAGGGGGGTCACATGGGGTCATTGAGTACTTATATAGGACTAGGGTGGGTCACATGGGGTCATTGAGTACTTATATAGGAATAGGGTTGGTCGATGGGATCATTGAGTACTTATATAGGACTAGGGGGGTCACATGGGGTCATTGAGTACTTATATATGACTAGGGGGGGTCACATGGGGTCATTGAGTACTTATATAGGAATAGGGTGGGTCACATGGGGTCATTGAGTACTCATATAGGACATGGGGGGGTCACGTGGGGTCATTGAGTACTTATATAGGAATAGGGTGGGTCACATGGGGTCACTGAGTACTTATATAGGACATGGAGGGGTCACGTGTGGTCATTGAGTACTTATATAGGACTAGGGTGGGTCACATGGGGTCATTGAGTACTTATATAGGAATAGGGTGGGTCGATGGGGTCATTGAGTACTTATATAGGACTAGGGGGGTCTCATGGGGTCAATGAGTACTTATATATGACTAGGGGGGGTCACATGGGGTCATTGAGTACTTATATAGGAATAGGGTGGGTCACATGGGGTCATTGAGTACTTATATAGGACATGGGGGGGGGTGTCACATGGGGTCATTGAGTACTTATATAGGACATGGGGTTTCACATGGGGTCATTAAGTACTTATATAGGACTAGGGGGGGGGGTCACATGGGGTCATTGAGTACTTATATAGGACTAGGGTGGGTCACATGGGGTCATTTTGTACTTATATAGAACTAGGGTGATTCACGTGTGGTCATTGATTACTTATATATTACTAGGATGGGTCACATGGGGTCATTGAGTACTTATATATGACTAGGGGGGGGGGTCACATGGGGTCATTGAGTACTTATATAGGACTAGGGTGGGTCACATGGGGTCATTTTGTACTTATATAGGACTAGGGTGGGTCACATGGGTCATTGTGTACTTATATATTACTAGGGTGGGTCAGATGGGGTCATTGAGTTCTTATATAGGACTAGGTTGCGTCACATTGGGTCATTTAGTACTTATATATTACTAGGGTGGGTCACATGGGGTCATTGAGATCTTATATAGGACTAGGGTGCGTCACATGGGGTCATTGGGTACTTATATAGTACTAGGGGGGTCACATGGGTTCATTGAGTACTTATATAGGACATGGGGGGGTCACAAGGGGTCATTAATTACATATATAGGACTAGGGGGGGGTCACATGTGGTCATTGAGTACTTATATAGGACTAGGGTGGGTCACATGGGGTCATTGAGTACTTATATAGGACATGGAGGGGTCACGTGTGGTCATTGAGTACTTATATAGGACTAGGGTGGGTCACATGGGGTCATTGAGTACTTATATAGGAATAGGGTGGGTCGATGGGGTCATTGAGTACTTATATAGGACATGGGGGGGGGGGTCACATGGGGTCATTGAGTACTTATATAGGACATGGGGTTTCACATGGGGTCATTAAGTACTTATATAGGACTAGGGGGGGGTCACATGTGGTCATTGATTACTTATATATTACTAGGGTGGGTCACATGGGGTCATTGAGTTCTTATATAGGACTAGGGTGCGTCAAATGTGGTCATTGAGTACTTATATAGTACTAGGGGGGTTACATGGGGTCATTGAGTTCTTATATAGGACTAGGGTGCGTCAAATGTGGTCATTGAGTACTTATATAGTACTAGGGGGGTTACATGGGGTCATTGAGTACTTATATAGGATATGGGGGGGTCACGTGGGGTCATTGAGTACTTATATATGACTAGGGGGGGTCACATGGGGTCATTAAGTACTTGTATAGGACTAGGGGGGTCACATGGGGTCATTGAGTACTTATATAGGACTAGGGTGGGTCACATGGGGTCATTGAGTACTTATATAGGAATAGGGTGGGTCGATGGGATCATTGAGTACTTATATAGGACTAGGGGGGTCACATGGGGTCATTGAGTACTTATATAGGAATAGGGTGCGTCACATTGGGTCATTGAGTACTTATATATTACTAGGGTGGGTCACATGGGATCATTGAGTTCTTATATAGGACTAGGGTGCGTCACATGGGGTCATTGAGAACTTATATAGTACTAGGGGGGTCACATGTGTTCATTGAGTACTTATATAGGACATGGGGGGTCACATGGGGTCATTAAGTACTTATATAGGACTAGGGTGGGGTCACATGTGGTCATTGAGTACTTATATAGGACATGGGGGGGTCACATGGGGTCATTGAGTACTTATATATGACTAGGGGGGGTCACATGGGGTCATTGAGTACTTATATAGGACTAGGGTGGGTCACATGGAGTCATTTTGTACTTATATAGGACTAGGATGGGTCACATGGGTCATTGTGTACTTATATATTACTAGGGTGGGTCAGATGGGGTCATTGAGTTCTTATATAGGACTAGGTTGCGTCACATTGGGTCATTGAGTACTTATATATTACTAGGGTGGGTCACATGGGGTCATTGAGTTCTTATATAGGACTAGGGTGCGTCACATGGGGTCATTGAGTACTTATATAGTACTAGGGGGGTCACATGGGTTCATTGAGTACTTATATAGGACATGGGGGGGTCACATGGGGTCATTATTTATATATATAGGACTAGGGGGGGGTCACATGTGGTCATTGAGTACTTTTATAGGACTAGGGTGGGTCACATGGGGTCATTTTGTACTTATATAGGAATAGGGTGGGTCACATGTGGTCATTGAGTACTTATATAAGACTAGTGGGGTCACATGGGGTCAATGAGTACTTATATATGACTAGGGGGGGTCACATGGGGTCATTGAGTACTTATATAGGAATAGGGTGGGTCACATGGGGTCATTGAGTACTTATATAGGACATGGGGGGGGGGGGGTCACATGGGGTCATTGAGTACTTATATAGGACATGGGGTTTCACATGGGGTCATTAAGTACTTATATAGGACTAGGGGGGGTCACATGGGGTCATTGAGTACTTATATAGGACTAGGGTGGGTCACATGGGGTCATTTTGTACTTATATAGGACTAGGGTGGGTCACATGTGGTCATTGATTACTTATATATTACTAGGGTGGGTCACATGGGGTCATTGAGTTCTTATATAGGACTAGGGTGCGTCAAATGTGGTCATTGAGTACTTATATAGTACTAGGGGGGTTACATGGGGTCATTGAGTACTTATATAGGATATGGAGGGGTCACGTGGGGTCATTGAGTACTTATATATGACTAGGGGGGGTCACATGGGGTCATTAAGTACTTGTATAGGACTAGGGGGGTCACATGGGGTCATTGAGTACTTATATAGGACTAGGGTGGGTCACATGGGGTCATTGAGTACTTATATAGGAATAGGGTGGGTCGATGGGATCATTGAGTACTTATATAGGACTAGGGGGGTCACATGGGGTCATTTAGTACTTATATATGATTAGGGGGGGTCACATGGGGTCATTGAGTACTTATATAGGAATAGGGTGGGTCACATGGAGTCATTGAGTACTTATATAGGACATGGGGGGGGGGGTCACATGGGGTCATTGAGTACTTATATTGGACATGGGGTTTCACATGGGGTCATTAAGTACTTATATAGGACTAGGGGGGGGTCACATGTGGTCATTGATTACTTATATATTACTAGGGTGGGTCACATGGGGTCATTGAGTTCTTATATAGGACTAGGGTGCGTCAAATGTGGTCATTGAGTACTTATATAGTACTAGGGGGGTTACATGGGGTCATTGAGTTCTTATATAGGACTAGGGTGCGTCAAATGTGGTCATTGAGTACTTATATAGTACTAGGGGGGTTACATGGGGTCATTGAGTACTTATATAGGATATGGGGGGGTCACGTGGGGTCATTGAGTACTTATATATGACTAGGGGGGGTCACATGGGGTCATTAAGTACTTGTATAGGACTAGGGGGGTCACATGGGGTCATTGAGTACTTATATAGGACTAGGGTGGGTCACATGACGTCATTGAGTACTTATATAGGAATAGGGTGCGTCACATTGGGTCATTGAGTACTTATATATTACTAGGGTGGGTCACATGGGATCATTGAGTTCTTATATAGGACTAGGGTGCGTCACATGGGGTCATTGAGAACTTATATAGTACTAGGGGGGTCACATGTGTTCATTGAGTACTTATATAGGACATGGGGGGTCACATGGGGTCATTAAGTACTTATATAGGACTAGGGGGGGGTCACATGTGGTCATTGAGTACTTATATAGGACTAGGGGGGTCACATGGGGTCATTGAGTACTTATATATGACTAGGGGGGGGGGGGGGTCACATGGGGTCATTGAGTACTTATATAGGACTAGGGTGGGTCACATGGGGTCATTTTGTACTTATATAGGACTAGGGTGGGTCACATGGGTCATTGTGTACTTATATATTACTAGGGTGGGTCAGATGGGGTCATTGAGTTCTTATATAGGACTAGGTTGCGTCACATTGGGTCATTGAGTACTTATATATTACTAGGGTGGGTCACATGGGGTCATTGAGATCTTATATAGGACTAGGGTGCGTCACATGGGGTCATTGGGTACTTATATAGTACTAGGGGGGTCACATGGGTTCATTGAGTACTTATATAGGACTAGGGTGGGTCACATGGGGTCATTGAGTACTTATATAGGACATGGAGGGGTCACGTGTGGTCATTGAGTACTTATATAGGACTAGGGTGGGTCACATGGGGTCATTGAGTACTTATATAGGAATAGGGTGGGTCGATGGGGTCATTGAGTACTTATATAGGACTAGGGGGGTCACATGGGGTCAATGAGTACTTATATATGACTAGGGGGGGTCACATGGGGTCATTGAGTACTTATATAGGAATAGGGTGGGTCACATGGGGTCATTGAGTACTTATATAGGACATGGGGTTTCACATGGGGTCATTAAGTATTTATATAGGACTAGGGGGGGGGGTCACATGGGGTCATTGAGTACTTATATAGGACTAGGGTGGGTCACATGGGGTCATTTTGTACTTATATAGGACTAGGGTGGGTCACATGTGGTCATTGATTACTTATATATTACTAGGGTGGGTCACATGGGGTCATTGAGTTCTTATATAGGACTAGGGTGCGTCAAATGTGGTCATTGAGTACTTATATAGTACTAGGGGGGTTACATGGGGTCATTGAGTACTTATATAGGATATGGGGGGGTCACGTGGGGTCATTGAGTACTTATATATGACTAGGGGGGGTCACATGGGGTCATTAAGTACTTGTATAGGACTAGGGGGGTCACATGGGGTCATTGAGTACTTATATAGGACTAGGGTGGGTCACATGGGGTCATTGAGTACTTATATAGGAATAGGGTGGGTCGATGGTATCATTGAGTACTTATATAGGACTAGGGGGGTCACATGGGGTCATTGAGTACTTATATATGACTAGGGGGGGGGTCACATGGGGTCATTGAGTACTTATATAGGAATAGGGTGGGTCACATGGGGTCATTGAGTACTTATATAGGACATGGGGGGGTCACGTGGGGTCATTGAGTACTTATATAGGACTAGGTTGGGTCACATGGGGTCATTGAGTACTTATATAGGAATAGGGTGGGTCACATGGAGTCATTGAGTACTTATATAGGAATAGGGTGGGTCACATGGGGTCATTGAGTACTTATATAGGACATGGAGGGGTCACGTGTGGTCATTGAGTACTTATATAGGACTAGGGTGGGTCACATGGGGTCATTGAGTACTTATATAGGACATGGGGGGGGTCACATGGGGTCATTGAGTACTTATATAGGACATGGGGTTTCACATGGGGTCATTAAGTACTTATATAGGACTAGGGGGGGGTCTCATGGGGTCATTGAGTACTTATATAGGACTAGGGTGGGTCACATGGGGTCATTTTGTACTTATATAGGACTAGGGTGGGTCACATGTGGTCATTGATTACTTATATATTACTAGGGTGGGTCACATGGGGTCATTGAGTTCTTATATAGGACTAGGGTGCGTCAAATGTGGTCATTGAGTACTTATATAGTACTAGGGGGGTTACATGGGGTCATTGAGTTCTTATATAGGACTAGGGTGCGTCAAATGTGGTCATTGAGTACTTATATAGTACTAGGGGGGTTACATGGGGTCATTGAGTACTTATATAGGATATGGGGGGGTCACGTGGGGTCATTGAGTACTTATATATGACTAGGGGGGGTCACATGGGGTCATTAAGTACTTGTATAGGACTAGGGGGGTCACATGGGGTCATTGAGTACTTATATAGGACTAGGGTGGGTCACATGACGTCATTGAGTACTTATATAGGAATAGGGTGCGTCACATTGGGTCATTGAGTACTTATATATTACTAGGGTGGGTCACATGGGATCATTGAGTTCTTATATAGGACTAGGGTGCGTCACATGGGTTCATTGAGAACTTATATAGTACTAGGGGGGTCACATGTGTTCATTGAGTACTTATATAGGACATGGGGGGTCACATGGGGTCATTAAGTACTTATATAGGACTAGGGGGGGGTCACATGTGGTCATTGAGTACTTATATAGGACTAGGGGGGTCACATGGGGTCATTGAGTACTTATATATGACTAGGGGGGGGGGGGTCACATGGGGTCATTGAGTACTTATATAGGACTAGGGTGGGTCACATGGGGTCATTTTGTACTTATATAGGACTAGGGTGGGTCACATGGGTCATTGTGTACTTATATATTACTAGGGTGGGTCAGATGGGGTCATTGAGTTCTTATATAGGACTAGGTTGCGTCACATTGGGTCATTGAGTACTTATATATTACTAGGGTGGGTCACATGGGGTCATTGAGATCTTATGTAGGACTAGGGTGCGTCACATGGGGTCATTGGGTACTTATATAGTACTAGGGGGGTCACATGGGTTCATTGAGTACTTATATAGGACATGGGGGGGTCACATGGGGTCATTAATTACATATATAGGACTAGGGGGGGGTCACATGTGGTCATTGAGTACTTATATAGGACTAGGGTGGGTCACATGGGGTCATTGAGTACTTATATAGGACATGGAGGGGTCACGTGTGGTCATTGAGTACTTATATAGGACTAGGGTGGGTCACATGGGGTCATTGAGTACTTATATAGGAATAGGGTGGGTCGATGGGGTCATTGAGTACTTATATAGGACTAGGGGGGTCACATGGGGTCAATGAGTACTTATATATGACTAGGGGGGGTCACATGGGGTCATTGAGTACTTATATAGGAATAGGGTGGGTCACATGGGGTCATTGAGTACTTATATAGGACATGGGGTTTCACATGGGGTCATTAAGTATTTATATAGGACTAGGGGGGGGGTCACATGGGGTCATTGAGTACTTATATAGGACTAGGGTGGGTCACATGGGGTCATTTTGTACTTATATAGGACTAGGGTGGGTCACATGTGGTCATTGATTACTTATATATTACTAGGGTGGGTCACATGGGGTCATTGAGTTCTTATATAGGACTAGGGTGCGTCAAATGTGGTCATTGAGTACTTATATAGTACTAGGGGGGTTACATGGGGTCATTGAGTACTTATATAGGATATGGGGGGGTCACGTGGGGTCATTGAGTACTTATATATGACTAGGGGGGGTCACATGGGGTCATTAAGTACTTGTATAGGACTAGGGGGGTCACATGGGGTCATTGAGTACTTATATAGGACTAGGGTGGGTCACATGGGGTCATTGAGTACTTATATAGGAATAGGGTGGGTCGATGGTATCATTGAGTACTTATATAGGACTAGGGGGGTCACATGGGGTCATTGAGTACTTATATATGACTAGGGGGGGGGTCACATGGGGTCATTGAGTACTTATATAGGAATAGGGTGGGTCACATGGGGTCATTGAGTACTTATATAGGACATGGGGGGGTCACGTGGGGTCATTGAGTACTTATATAGGACTAGGTTGGGTCACATGGGGTCATTGAGTACTTATATAGGAATAGGGTGGGTCACATGGAGTCATTGAGTACTTATATAGGAATAGGGTGGGTCACATGGGGTCATTGAGTACTTATATAGGACATGGAGGGGTCACGTGTGGTCATTGAGTACTTATATAGGACTAGGGTGGGTCACATGGGGTCATTGAGTACTTATATAGGACATGGGGGGGGGTCACATGGGGTCATTGAGTACTTATATAGGACATGGGGTTTCACATGGGGTCATTAAGTACTTATATAGGACTAGGGGGGGTCTCATGGGGTCATTGAGTACTTATATAGGACTAGGGTGGGTCACATGGGGTCATTTTGTACTTATATAGGACTAGGGTGGGTCACATGTGGTCATTGATTACTTATATATTACTAGGGTGGGTCACATGGGGTCATTGAGTTCTTATATAGGACTAGGGTGCGTCAAATGTGGTCATTGAGTACTTATATAGTACTAGGGGGGTTACATGGGGTCATTGAGTACTTATATAGGATATGGGGGGTCACGTGGGGTCATTGAGTACTTATATAGGACTAGGGTGGGTCACATGGGGTCATTAAGTACTTATATAGGAATAAGGGGGGTCACATGTGATCATTGAGTACTTATATAGGAATGGGGTGGGTCACATGGGGTCATTGAGTACTTATATAGGACTAGGGGGTCACATGGGGTCATTGAGTACTTATATAGAACTAGGGTGGGTCACATGGGTCATGGTGTACTTATATATTACTAGGGTAGGTCACATGGGGTCATTGAGTTCTTATATAGGACTAGGGTGCGTCACATTGGGTCATTGAGTTCTTATATATTACTAGGGTGGGTCACATGGGGTCATTGAGTTCTTATATAGGACTAGGGTGCGTCACATGGGGTCATTGAGTACTTATATAGTACTAGGGGGGTCACATGGGTTCATTGAGTACTTATATAGGACATGGGGGGGTCACATGGGGTCATTAAGTACTTATATAGGACTAGGGGGGGTCACATGTGGTCATTGAGTACTTATATAGGACTAGGGTGGGTCACATGGGGTCATTGAGTACTTATATATGACTAGGGGGGTCACATGGGGTCATTAAGTACTTGTATAGGACTAGGGGGGTCACATGGGGTCATTGAGTACTTATATAGGACTATGGTGGGTCACATGGGGTCATTGAGTACTTATATAGGAATAGGGTGGGTCATATGGGGTCATTGAGTACTTATATAGGACTAGGGGGTCACATGGGGTCATTGCGTACTTATATAGGACTAGGGTGGGTCACATGGGTCATTGTGTACTTATATATTACTAGGGTGGGTCACATGGGGTCATTGAGTTCTTATATAGGACTAGGGTGCGTCACATTGGGTCATTGAGTACTTATATATTACTAGGGTGGGTCACATGGGGTCATTGAGTTCTTATATAGGACTAGGGTGCGTCACATGGGGTCATTGAGTACTTATATAGTACTAGGGGGGTCACATGGGTTCATTGAGTACTTATATAGGACATGGGGGGGTCACATGGGGTCATTGAGTACTTATATATGACTAGGGGGGGTCACATGGGGTCATTGAGTACTTATATAGGACTAGGGTGGGTCACATGGAGTCATTTTGTACTTATATAGGACTAGGGTGGGTCACATGGGTCATTGTGTACTTATATATTACTAGGGTGGGTCAGATGGGGTCATTGAGTTCTTATATAGGACTAGGTTGCGTCACATTGGGTCATTGAGTACTTATATATTACTAGGGTGGGTCACATGGGGTCATTGAGTTCTTATATAGGACTAGGGTGCGTCACATGGGGTCATTGAGTACTTATATAGTACTAGGGGGGTCACATGGGTTCATTGAGTACTTATATAGGACATGGGGGGGTCACATGGGGTCATTATTTATATATATAGGACTAGGGGGGGGTCACATGTGGTCATTGAGTACTTTTATAGGACTAGGGTGGGTCACATGGGGTCATTTTGTACTTATATAGGAATAGGGTGGGTCACATGTGGTCATTGAGTACTTATATAAGACTAGGGGGGTCACATGGGGTCAATGAGTACTTATATATGACTAGGGGGGGTCACATGGGGTCATTGAGTACTTATATAGGAATAGGGTGGGTCACATGGGGTCATTGAGTACTTATATAGGACATGGGGTTTCACATGGGGTCATTAAGTACTTATATAGGACTAGGGGGGGTCACATGGGGTCATTGAGTACTTATATAGGACTAGGGTGGGTCACATGGGGTCATTTTGTACTTATATAGGACTAGGGTGGGTCACATGTGGTCATTGATTACTTATATATTACTAGGGTGGATCACATGGGGTCATTGAGTTCTTATATAGGACTAGGGTGCGTCAAATGTGGTCATTGAGTACTTATATAGTACTAGGGGGGTTACATGGGGTCATTGAGTACTTATATAGGATATGGAGGGGTCACGTGGGGTCATTGAGTACTTATATATGACTAGGGGGGGTCACATGGGGTCATTAAGTACTTGTATAGGACTAGGGGGGTCACATGGGGTCATTGAGTACTTATATAGGACTAGGGTGGGTCACATGAGGTCATTGAGTACTTATATAGGAATAGGGTGGGTCGATGGGATCATTGAGTACTTATATAGGACTAGGGGGGTCACATGGGGTCATTGAGTACTTATATATGACTAGGGGGGGTCACATGGGGTCATTGAGTACTTATATAGGAATAGGGTGGGTCACATGGGGTCATTGAGTACTCATATAGGACATGGGGGGGTCACGTGGGGTCATTGAGTACTTATATAGGAATAGGGTGGGTCACATGGGGTCACTGAGTACTTATATAGGACATGGAGGGGTCACGTGTGGTCATTGAGTACTTATATAGGACTAGGGTGGGTCACATGGGGTCATTGAGTACTTATATAGGAATAGGGTGGGTCGATGGGGTCATTGAGTACTTATATAGGACTAGGGGGGTCACATGGGGTCAATGAGTACTTATATATGACTAGGGGGGGTCACATGGGGTCATTGAGTACTTATATAGGAATAGGGTGGGTCACATGGGGTCATTGAGTACTTATATAGGACATGGGGGGGGGGGTCACAAGGGGTCATTGAGTACTTATATAGGACATGGGGTTTCACATGGGTTTATTAAGTACTTATATAGGACTAGGGGGGGGTCACATGGGGTCATTGAGTACTTATATAGGACTAGGGTGGGTCACATGGGGTCATTTTGTACTTATATAGAACTAGGGTGATTCACATGTGGTCATTGATTACTTATATATTACTAGGGTGGGTCACATGGGGTCATTGAGTACTTATATATGACTAGGGGGGGGGGGGTCACATGGGGTCATTGAGTACTTATATAGGACTAGGGTGGGTCACATGGGGTCATTTTGTACTTATATAGGACTAGGGTGGGTCACATGGGTCATTGTGTACTTATATATTACTAGGGTGGGTCAGATGGGGTCATTGAGTTCTTATATAGGACTAGGTTGCGTCACATTGGGTCATTTAGTACTTATATATTACTAGGGTGGGTCACATGGGGTCATTGAGATCTTATATAGGACTAGGGTGCGTCACATGGGGTCATTGGGTACTTATATAGTACTAGGGGGGTCACATGGGTTCATTGAGTACTTATATAGGACATGGGGGTGTCACATGGGGTCATTAATTACATATATAGGACTAGGGGGGGGTCACATGTGGTCATTGAGTACTTATATAGGACTAGGGTGGGTCACATGGGGTCATTGAGTACTTATATAGGACATGGAGGGGTCACGTGTGGTCATTGAGTACTTATATAGGACTAGGGTGGGTCACATGGGGTCATTGAGTACTTATATAGGAATAGGGTGGGTCGATGGGGTCATTGAGTACTTATATAGGACTAGGGGGGTCACATGGGGTCAATGAGTACTTATATATGACTAGGGGGGGTCACATGGGGTCATTGAGTACTTATATAGGAATAGGGTGGGTCACATGGAGTCATTGAGTACTTATATAGGACATGGGGGGGGGTCACATGGGGTCATTGAGTACTTATATAGGACATGGGGTTTCACATGGGGTCATTAAGTACTTATATAGGACTAGGGGGGGTCACATGTGGTCATTGATTACTTATATATTACTAGGGTGGGTCACATGGGGTCATTGAGTTCTTATATAGGACTAGGGTGCGTCAAATGTGGTCATTGAGTACTTATATAGTACTAGGGGGGTTACATGGGGTCATTGAGTTCTTATATAGGACTAGGGTGCGTCAAATGTGGTCATTGAGTACTTATATAGTACTAGGGGGGTTACATGGGGTCATTGAGTACTTATATAGGATATGGGGGGGTCACGTGGGGTCATTGAGTACTTATATATGACTAGGGGGGGTCACATGGGGTCATTAAGTACTTGTATAGGACTAGGGGGGTCACATGGGGTCATTGAGTACTTATATAGGAATAGGGTGGGTCGATGGGATCATTGAGTACTTATATAGGACTAGGGGGGTCACATGGGGTCATTGAGTACTTATATATGACTAGGGGGGGGGGTCACATGGGGTCATTGAGTACTTATATAGGAATAGGGTGGGTCACATGGGGTCATTGAGTACTTATATAGGACATGGGGGGGTCACGTGGGGTCATTGAGTACTTATATAGGACTAGGTTGGGTGACATGGGGTCATTGAGTACTTATATAGGAATAGGGTGGGTCACATGGGGTCATTGAGTACTTATATAGGAATAGGGTGGGTCACATGGGGTCATTGAGTACTTATATAGGACATGGAGGGGTCACGTGTGGTCATTGAGTACTTATATAGGACTAGGGTGGGTCACATGGGGTCATTGAGTACTTATATAGGACATGGGGGGGGGGTCACATGGGGTCATTGAGTACTTATATAGGACATGGTGTTTCACATGGGGTCATTAAGTACTTATATAGGACTAGGGGGGGGTCTCATGGGGTCATTGAGTACTTATATAGGACTAGGGTGGGTCACATGGGGTCATTTTGTACTTATATAGGACTAGGGTGGGTCACATGTGGTCATTGATTACTTATATATTACTAGGGTGGGTCACATGGGGTCATTGAGTTCTTATATAGGACTAGGGTGCGTCAAATGTGGTCATTGAGTACTTATATAGTACTAGGGGGGTTACATGTGGTCATTGAGTACTTATATAGGATATGGGGGGTCACGTGGGGTCATTGAGTACTTATATAGGACTAGGGTGGGTCACATGGGGTCATTAAGTACTTATATAGGAATAAGGGGGGTCACATGTGATCATTGAGTACTTATATAGGAATGGGGTGGGTCACATGGGGTCATTGAGTACTTATATAGGACTAGGGGGTCACATGGGGTCATTGAGTACTTATATAGAACTAGGGTGGGTCACATGGGTCATGGTGTACTTATATATTACTAGGGTAGGTCACATGGGGTCATTGAGTTCTTATATAGGACTAGGGTGCGTCACATTGGGTCATTGAGTTCTTATATATTACTAGGGTGGGTCACATGGGGTCATTGAGTTCTTATATAGGACTAGGGTGCGTCACATGGGGTCATTGAGTACTTATATATTACTAGGGGGGTCACATGGGTTCATTGAGTACTTATATAGGACATGGGGGGGTCACATGGGGTCATTAAGTACTTATATAGGACTAGGGGGGGTCACATGTGGTCATTGAGTACTTATATAGGACTAGGGTGGGTCACATGGGGTCATTGAGTACTTATATATGACTAGGGGGGTCACATGGAGTCATTAAGTACTTGTATAGGACTAGGGGGGTCACATGGGGTCATTGAGTACTTATATAGGACTAGGGTGGGTCACATGGGGTCATTGAGTACTTATATAGGAATAGGGTGCGTCGATGGGGTCATTGAGTACTTATATAGGACTAGGGGGGTCACATGGGGTCATTGAGTACTTATATAGGAGTAGGGTGGGTCACTTGGGGTCATTGAGTACTTATATAGGACTAGGGGGTCACATGGGGTCATTGCGTACTTATATAGGACTAGGGTGGGTCACATGGGTCATTGTGTACTTATATATTACTAGGGTGGGTCACATGGGGTCATTGAGTTCTTATATAGGACTAGGGTGCGTCACATTGGGTCATTGAGTACTTATATATTACTAGGGTGGGTCACATGGGGTCATTGAGTTCTTATATAGGACTAGGGTGCGTCACATGGGGTCATTGAGTACTTATATAGTACTAGGGGGGTCACATGGGTTCATTGAGTACTTATATAGGACATGGGGGGGTCACATGGGGTCATTCAGTACTTATATATGACTAGGGGGGGTCACATGGGGTCATTGAGTACTTATATAGGACTAGGGTGGGTCACATGGGGTCATTTTGTACTTATATAGGACTAGGGTGGGTCACATGGGTCATTGTGTACTTATATATTACTAGGGTGGGTCAGATGGGGTCATTGAGTTCTTATATAGGACTAGGTTGCGTCACATTGGGTCATTGAGTACTTATATATTACTAGGGTGGGTCACATGGGGTCATTGAGTTCTTATATAGGACTAGGGTGCGTCACATGGGGTCATTGAGTACTTATATAGTACTAGGGTGGTCACATGGGTTCATTGAGTACTTATATAGGACATGGGGGGGTCACATGGGGTCATTATTTATATATATAGGACTAGGGGGGGGTCACATGTGGTCATTGAGTACTTTTATAGGACTAGGGTGGGTCACATGGGGTCATTTTGTACTTATATAGGAATAGGGTGGGTCACATGTGGTCATTGAGTACTTATATAAGACTAGGGGGGTCACATGGGGTCAATGAGTACTTATATATGACTAGGGGGGGTCACATGGGGTCATTGAGTACTTATATAGGAATAGGGTGGGTCACATGGGGTCATTGAGTACTTATATAGGACATGGGGGGGGGTCACATGGGGTCATTGAGTACTTATATAGGACATGGGGTTTCACATGGGGTCATTAAGTACTTATATAGGACTAGGGGGGGTCACATGGGGTCATTGAGTACTTATATAGGACTAGGGTGGGTCACATGGGGTCATTTTGTACTTATATAGGACTAGGGTGCGTCAAATATGGTCATTGAGTACTTATATAATACTAGGGTGGGTCACATGGGGTCATTGAGATCTTATATAGGACTAGGGTGCGTCAAATGTGGTCATTGAGTACTTATATAGTACTAGGGGGGTTACATGGGGTCATTGAGTACTTATATAGGATATGGGGGGGTCACGTGGGGTCATTGAGTACTTATATATGACTAGGGGGGGTCACATGGGGTCATTAAGTACTTGTATAGGACTAGGGGGGTCACATGGGGTCATTGAGTACTTATATAGGACTAGGGTGGGTCACATGGGGTCATTGAGTACTTGTATAGGACTAGGGGGGTCACATGGGGTCATTGAGTACTTATATAGGACTAGGGTGGGTCACATGGGGTCATTGAGTACTTATATAGGAATAGGGTGCGTCACATTGGGTCATTGAGTACTTATATATTACTAGGGTGGGTGACATGGGGTCATTGAGATCTTATATAGGACTAGGGTGCGTCACATTGGGTCATTGGGTACTTATATAGTACTAGGGGGGTCACATGGGTTCATTGAGTACTTATATAGGACATGGGGGGGTCACATGGGGTCATTAATTACATATATAGGACTAGGGGGGGGTCACATGTGGTCATTGAGTACTTATATAGGACTAGGGTGGGTCACATGGGGTCATTGAGTACTTATATAGGACATGGAGGGGTCACGTGTGGTCATTGAGTACTTATATAGGACTAGGGTGGGTCACATGGGGTCATTGAGTACTTATATAGGAATAGGGTGGGTCGATGGGGTCATTGAGTACTTATATAGGACTAGGGGGGTCACATGGGGTCAATGAGTACTTATATATGACTAGGGGGGGTCACATGGGGTCATTGAGTACTTATATAGGAATAGGTTGGGTCACATGGAGTCATTGAGTACTTATATAGGACATGGGGGGGGGGTCACATGGGGTCATTGAGTACTTATATAGGACTAGGGTGGGTCACATGGAGTCATTTTGTACTTATATAGGACTAGGGTGGGTCACATGGGTCATTGTGTACTTATATATTACTAGGGTGGGTCAGATGGGGTCATTGAGTTCTTATATAGGACTAGGTTGCGTCACATTGGGTCATTGAGTACTTATATATTACTAGGGTGGGTCACATGGGGTCATTGAGTTCTTATATAGGACTAGGGTGCGTCACATGGGGTCATTGAGTACTTATATAGTACTAGGGGGGTCACATGGGTTCATTGAGTACTTATATAGGACATGGGGGGGTCACATGGGGTCATTATTTATATATATAGGACTAGGGGGGGGTCACATGTGGTCATTGAGTACTTTTATAGGACTAGGGTGGGTCACATGGGGTCATTTTGTACTTATATAGGAATAGGGTGGGTCACATGTGGTCATTGAGTACTTATATAAGACTAGGGGGGTCACATGGGGTCAATGAGTACTTATATATGACTAGGGGGGGTCACATGGGGTCATTGAGTACTTATATAGGAATAGGGTGGGTCACATGGGGTCATTGAGTACTTATATAGGACATGGGGGGGGGGTCACATGGGGTCATTGAGTACTTATATAGGACATGGGGTTTCACATGGGGTCATTAAGTACTTATATAGGACTAGGGGGGGTCACATGGGGTCATTGAGTACTTATATAGGACTAGGGTGGGTCACATGGGGTCATTTTGTACTTATATAGGACTAGGGTGGGTCACATGTGGTCATTGATTACTTATATATTACTAGGGTGGGTCACATGGGGTCATTGAGTTCTTATATAGGACTAGGGGGTCACATGGGGTCATTGAGTACTTATATAGAACTAGGGTGGGTCACATGGGTCATGGTGTACTTATATATTACTAGGGTAGGTCACATGGGGTCATTGAGTTCTTATATAGGACTAGGGTGCGTCACATTGGGTCATTGAGTTCTTATATATTACTAGGGTGGGTCACATGGGGTCCTTGAGTTCTTATATAGGACTAGGGTGCGTCACATTGGGTCATTGAGTTCTTATATATTACTAGGGTGGGTCACATGGGGTCATTGAGTTCTTATATAGGACTAGGGTGCGTCACATTGGGTCATTGAGTTCTTATATATTACTAGGGTGGGTCACATGGGGTCATTGAGTTCTTATATAGGACTAGGGTGCGTCACATGGGGTCATTGAGTACTTATATAGTACTAGGGGGGTCACATGGGTTCATTGAGTACTTATATAGGACATGGGGGGGGGTCACATGGGGTCATTAAGTACTTATATAGGACTAGGGGGGGTCACATGTGGTCATTGAGTACTTATATAGGACTAGGGTGGGTCACATGGGGTCATTGAGTACTTATATATGACTAGGGGGGTCACATGGAGTCATTAAGTACTTGTATAGGACTAGGGGGGTCACATGGGGTCATTGAGTACTTATATAGGACTAGGGTGGGTCACATGGGGTCATTGAGTACTTATATAGGAATAGGGTGCGTCGATGGGGTCATTGAGTACTTATATAGGACTAGGGGGGTCACATGGGGTCATTGAGTACTTATATAGGAGTAGGGTGGGTCACTTGGGGTCATTGAGTACTTATATAGGACTAGGGGGTCACATGGGGTCATTGCGTACTTATATAGGACTAGGGTGGGTCACATGGGTCATTGTGTACTTATATATTACTAGGGTGGGTCACATGGGGTATTGAGTTCTTATATAGGACTAGGGTGCGTCACATTGGGTCATTGAGTACTTATATATTACTAGGGTGGGTCACATGGGGTCATTGAGTTCTTATATAGGACTAGGGTGCGTCACATGGGGTCATTGAGTACTTATATAGTACTAGGGGGGTCACATGGGTTCATTGAGTACTTATATAGGACATGGGGGGGTCACATGGGGTCATTGAGTACTTATATATGACTAGGGGGGGTCACATGGGGTCATTGAGTACTTATATAGGACTAGGGTGGGTCACATGGGGTCATTTTGTACTTATATAGGACTAGGGTGGGTCACATGGGTCATTGTGTACTTATATATTACTAGGGTGGGTCAGATGGGGTCATTGAGTTCTTATATAGGACTAGGTTGCGTCACATTGGGTCATTGAGTACTTATATATTACTAGGGTGGGTCACATGGGGTCATTGAGTTCTTATATAGGACTAGGGTGCGTCACATGGGGTCATTGAGTACTTATATAGTACTAGGGTGGTCACATGGGTTCATTGAGTACTTATATAGGACATGGGGGGGTCACATGGGGTCATTATTTATATATATAGGACTAGGGGGGGGTCACATGTGGTCATTGAGTACTTTTATAGGACTAGGGTGGGTCACATGGGGTCATTTTGTACTTATATAGGAATAGGGTGGGTCACATGTGGTCATTGAGTACTTATATAAGACTAGGGGGGTCACATGGGGTCAATGAGTACTTATATATGACTAGGGGGGGTCACATGGGGTCATTGAGTACTTATATAGGAATAGGGTGGGTCACATGGGGTCATTGAGTACTTATATAGGACATGGGGGGGGGTCACATGGGGTCATTGAGTACTTATATAGGACATGGTGTTTCACATGGGGTCATTAAGTACTTATATAGGACTAGGGGGGGTCACATGGGGTCATTGAGTACTTATATAGGACTAGGGTGGGTCACATGGGGTCATTTTGTACTTATATAGGACTAGGGTGGGTCACATGTGGTCATTGATTACTTATATATTACTAGGGTGGGTCACATGGGGTCATTGAGTTCTTATATAGGACTAGGGTGCGTCAAATGTGGTCATTGAGTACTTATATAGTACTAGGGGGGTTACATGGGGTCATTGAGTACTTATATAGGATATGGAGGGGTCACGTGGGGTCATTGAGTACTTATATATGACTAGGGGGGGTCACATGGGGTCATTAAGTACTTGTATAGGACTAGGGGGGTCACATGGGGTCATTGAGTACTTATATAGGACTAGGGTGGGTCACATGGGGTCATTGAGTACTTATATAGGAATAGGGTGGGTCGATGGGATCATTGAGTACTTATATAGGACTAGGGGGGTCACATGGGGTCATTGAGTACTTATATATGACTAGGGGGGGTCACATGGGGTCATTGAGTACTTATATAGGAATAGGGTGGGTCACATGGGGTCATTGAGTACTCATATAGGACATGGGGGGGTCACGTGGGGTCATTGAGTACTTATATAGGAATAGGGTGGGTCACATGGGGTCACTGAGTACTTATATAGGACATGGAGGGGTCACGTGTGGTCATTGAGTACTTATATAGGACTAGGGTGGGTCACATGGGGTCATTGAGTACTTATATAGGAATAGGGTGGGTCGATGGGGTCATTGAGTACTTATATAGGACTAGGGGGGTCACATGGGGTCAATGAGTACTTATATATGACTAGGGGGGGTCACATGGGGTCATTGAGTACTTATATAGGAATAGGGTGGGTCACATGGGGTCATTGATTACTCATATAGGACATGGGGGATCACGTGGGGTCATTAAGTACTTATATAGGACTAGGGGGGGGTCACATGTGGTCATTGATTACTTATATAGGATATGGGGGGTCACGTGGGGTCATTGAGTACTTATATAGGACTAGGGTGGGTCACATGGGGTCATTAAGTACTTATATAGGAATAAGGGGGGTCACATGTGATCATTGAGTACTTATATAGGAATGGGGTGGGTCACATGGGGTCATTGAGTACTTATATAGGACTAGGGGGTCACATGGGGTCATTGAGTACTTATATAGAACTAGGGTGGGTCACATGGGTCATGGTGTACTTATATATTACTAGGGTAGGTCACATGGGGTCATTGAGTTCTTATATAGGACTAGGGTGCGTCACATTGGGTCATTGAGTTCTTATATATTACTAGGGTGGGTCACATGGGGTCATTGAGTTCTTATATAGGACTAGGGTGCGTCACATGGGGTCATTGAGTACTTATATATTACTAGGGGGGTCACATGGGTTCATTGAGTACTTATATAGGACATGGGGGGGTCACATGGGGTCATTAAGTACTTATATAGGACTAGGGGGGGTCACATGTGGTCATTGAGTACTTATATAGGACTAGGGTGGGTCACATGGGGTCATTGAGTACTTATATATGACTAGGGGGGTCACATGGAGTCATTAAGTACTTGTATAGGACTAGGGGGGTCACATGGGGTCATTGAGTACTTATATAGGACTAGGGTGGGTCACATGGGGTCATTGAGTACTTATATAGGAATAGGGTGCGTCGATGGGGTCATTGAGTACTTATATAGGACTAGGGGGGTCACATGGGGTCATTGAGTACTTATATAGGAGTAGGGTGGGTCACTTGGGGTCATTGAGTACTTATATAGGACTAGGGGGTCACATGGGGTCATTGCGTACTTATATAGGACTAGGGTGGGTCACATGGGTCATTGTGTACTTATATATTACTAGGGTGGGTCACATGGGGTCATTGAGTTCTTATATAGGACTAGGGTGCGTCACATTGGGTCATTGAGTACTTATATATTACTAGGGTGGGTCACATGGGGTCATTGAGTTCTTATATAGGACTAGGGTGCGTCACATGGGGTCATTGAGTACTTATATAGTACTAGGGGGGTCACATGGGTTCATTGAGTACTTATATAGGACATGGGGGGGTCACATGGGGTCATTCAGTACTTATATATGACTAGGGGGGGTCACATGGGGTCATTGAGTACTTATATAGGACTAGGGTGGGTCACATGGGGTCATTTTGTACTTATATAGGACTAGGGTGGGTCACATGGGTCATTGTGTACTTATATATTACTAGGGTGGGTCAGATGGGGTCATTGAGTTCTTATATAGGACTAGGTTGCGTCACATTGGGTCATTGAGTACTTATATATTACTAGGGTGGGTCACATGGGGTCATTGAGTTCTTATATAGGACTAGGGTGCGTCACATGGGGTCATTGAGTACTTATATAGTACTAGGGTGGTCACATGGGTTCATTGAGTACTTATATAGGACATGGGGGGGTCACATGGGGTCATTATTTATATATATAGGACTAGGGGGGGGTCACATGTGGTCATTGAGTACTTTTATAGGACTAGGGTGGGTCACATGGGGTCATTTTGTACTTATATAGGAATAGGGTGGGTCACATGTGGTCATTGAGTACTTATATAAGACTAGGGGGGTCACATGGGGTCAATGAGTACTTATATATGACTAGGGGGGGTCACATGGGGTCATTGAGTACTTATATAGGAATAGGGTGGGTCACATGGGGTCATTGAGTACTTATATAGGACATGGGGGGGGGTCACATGGGGTCATTGAGTACTTATATAGGACATGGGGTTTCACATGGGGTCATTAAGTACTTATATAGGACTAGGGGGGGTCACATGGGGTCATTGAGTACTTATATAGGACTAGGGTGGGTCACATGGGGTCATTTTGTACTTATATAGGACTAGGGTGCGTCAAATATGGTCATTGAGTACTTATATAATACTAGGGTGGGTCACATGGGGTCATTGAGATCTTATATAGGACTAGGGTGCGTCAAATGTGGTCATTGAGTACTTATATAGTACTAGGGGGGTTACATGGGGTCATTGAGTACTTATATAGGATATGGGGGGGTCACGTGGGGTCATTGAGTACTTATATATGACTAGGGGGGGTCACATGGGGTCATTAAGTACTTGTATAGGACTAGGGGGGTCACATGGGGTCATTGAGTACTTATATAGGACTAGGGTGGGTCACATGGGGTCATTGAGTACTTGTATAGGACTAGGGGGGTCACATGGGGTCATTGAGTACTTATATAGGACTAGGGTGGGTCACATGGGGTCATTGAGTACTTATATAGGAATAGGGTGCGTCACATTGGGTCATTGAGTACTTATATATTACTAGGGTGGGTGACATGGGGTCATTGAGATCTTATATAGGACTAGGGTGCGTCACATTGGGTCATTGGGTACTTATATAGTACTAGGGGGGTCACATGGGTTCATTGAGTACTTATATAGGACATGGGGGGGTCACATGGGGTCATTAATTACATATATAGGACTAGGGGGGGGTCACATGTGGTCATTGAGTACTTATATAGGACTAGGGTGGGTCACATGGGGTCATTGAGTACTTATATAGGACATGGAGGGGTCACGTGTGGTCATTGAGTACTTATATAGGACTAGGGTGGGTCACATGGGGTCATTGAGTACTTATATAGGAATAGGGTGGGTCGATGGGGTCATTGAGTACTTATATAGGACTAGGGGGGTCACATGGGGTCAATGAGTACTTATATATGACTAGGGGGGGTCACATGGGGTCATTGAGTACTTATATAGGAATAGGTTGGGTCACATGGAGTCATTGAGTACTTATATAGGACATGGGGGGGGGGTCACATGGGGTCATTGAGTACTTATATAGGACTAGGGTGGGTCACATGGAGTCATTTTGTACTTATATAGGACTAGGGTGGGTCACATGGGTCATTGTGTACTTATATATTACTAGGGTGGGTCAGATGGGGTCATTGAGTTCTTATATAGGACTAGGTTGCGTCACATTGGGTCATTGAGTACTTATATATTACTAGGGTGGGTCACATGGGGTCATTGAGTTCTTATATAGGACTAGGGTGCGTCACATGGGGTCATTGAGTACTTATATAGTACTAGGGGGGTCACATGGGTTCATTGAGTACTTATATAGGACATGGGGGGGTCACATGGGGTCATTATTTATATATATAGGACTAGGGGGGGGTCACATGTGGTCATTGAGTACTTTTATAGGACTAGGGTGGGTCACATGGGGTCATTTTGTACTTATATAGGAATAGGGTGGGTCACATGTGGTCATTGAGTACTTATATAAGACTAGGGGGGTCACATGGGGTCAATGAGTACTTATATATGACTAGGGGGGGTCACATGGGGTCATTGAGTACTTATATAGGAATAGGGTGGGTCACATGGGGTCATTGAGTACTTATATAGGACATGGGGGGGGGGGTCACATGGGGTCATTGAGTACTTATATAGGACATGGGGTTTCACATGGGGTCATTAAGTACTTATATAGGACTAGGGGGGGTCACATGGGGTCATTGAGTACTTATATAGGACTAGGGTGGGTCACATGGGGTCATTTTGTACTTATATAGGACTAGGGTGGGTCACATGTGGTCATTGATTACTTATATATTACTAGGGTGGGTCACATGGGGTCATTGAGTTCTTATATAGGACTAGGGGGTCACATGGGGTCATTGAGTACTTATATAGAACTAGGGTGGGTCACATGGGTCATGGTGTACTTATATATTACTAGGGTAGGTCACATGGGGTCATTGAGTTCTTATATAGGACTAGGGTGCGTCACATTGGGTCATTGAGTTCTTATATATTACTAGGGTGGGTCACATGGGGTCCTTGAGTTCTTATATAGGACTAGGGTGCGTCACATTGGGTCATTGAGTTCTTATATATTACTAGGGTGGGTCACATGGGGTCATTGAGTTCTTATATAGGACTAGGGTGCGTCACATTGGGTCATTGAGTTCTTATATATTACTAGGGTGGGTCACATGGGGTCATTGAGTTCTTATATAGGACTAGGGTGCGTCACATGGGGTCATTGAGTACTTATATAGTACTAGGGGGGTCACATGGGTTCATTGAGTACTTATATAGGACATGGGGGGGGGTCACATGGGGTCATTAAGTACTTATATAGGACTAGGGGGGGTCACATGTGGTCATTGAGTACTTATATAGGACTAGGGTGGGTCACATGGGGTCATTGAGTACTTATATATGACTAGGGGGGTCACATGGAGTCATTAAGTACTTGTATAGGACTAGGGGGGTCACATGGGGTCATTGAGTACTTATATAGGACTAGGGTGGGTCACATGGGGTCATTGAGTACTTATATAGGAATAGGGTGCGTCGATGGGGTCATTGAGTACTTATATAGGACTAGGGGGGTCACATGGGGTCATTGAGTACTTATATAGGAGTAGGGTGGGTCACTTGGGGTCATTGAGTACTTATATAGGACTAGGGGGTCACATGGGGTCATTGCGTACTTATATAGGACTAGGGTGGGTCACATGGGTCATTGTGTACTTATATATTACTAGGGTGGGTCACATGGGGTATTGAGTTCTTATATAGGACTAGGGTGCGTCACATTGGGTCATTGAGTACTTATATATTACTAGGGTGGGTCACATGGGGTCATTGAGTTCTTATATAGGACTAGGGTGCGTCACATGGGGTCATTGAGTACTTATATAGTACTAGGGGGGTCACATGGGTTCATTGAGTACTTATATAGGACATGGGGGGGTCACATGGGGTCATTGAGTACTTATATATGACTAGGGGGGGTCACATGGGGTCATTGAGTACTTATATAGGACTAGGGTGGGTCACATGGGGTCATTTTGTACTTATATAGGACTAGGGTGGGTCACATGGGTCATTGTGTACTTATATATTACTAGGGTGGGTCAGATGGGGTCATTGAGTTCTTATATAGGACTAGGTTGCGTCACATTGGGTCATTGAGTACTTATATATTACTAGGGTGGGTCACATGGGGTCATTGAGTTCTTATATAGGACTAGGGTGCGTCACATGGGGTCATTGAGTACTTATATAGTACTAGGGTGGTCACATGGGTTCATTGAGTACTTATATAGGACATGGGGGGGTCACATGGGGTCATTATTTATATATATAGGACTAGGGGGGGGTCACATGTGGTCATTGAGTACTTTTATAGGACTAGGGTGGGTCACATGGGGTCATTTTGTACTTATATAGGAATAGGGTGGGTCACATGTGGTCATTGAGTACTTATATAAGACTAGGGGGGTCACATGGGGTCAATGAGTACTTATATATGACTAGGGGGGGTCACATGGGGTCATTGAGTACTTATATAGGAATAGGGTGGGTCACATGGGGTCATTGAGTACTTATATAGGACATGGGGGGGGGTCACATGGGGTCATTGAGTACTTATATAGGACATGGTGTTTCACATGGGGTCATTAAGTACTTATATAGGACTAGGGGGGGTCACATGGGGTCATTGAGTACTTATATAGGACTAGGGTGGGTCACATGGGGTCATTTTGTACTTATATAGGACTAGGGTGGGTCACATGTGGTCATTGATTACTTATATATTACTAGGGTGGGTCACATGGGGTCATTGAGTTCTTATATAGGACTAGGGTGCGTCAAATGTGGTCATTGAGTACTTATATAGTACTAGGGGGGTTACATGGGGTCATTGAGTACTTATATAGGATATGGAGGGGTCACGTGGGGTCATTGAGTACTTATATATGACTAGGGGGGGTCACATGGGGTCATTAAGTACTTGTATAGGACTAGGGGGGTCACATGGGGTCATTGAGTACTTATATAGGACTAGGGTGGGTCACATGGGGTCATTGAGTACTTATATAGGAATAGGGTGGGTCGATGGGATCATTGAGTACTTATATAGGACTAGGGGGGTCACATGGGGTCATTGAGTACTTATATATGACTAGGGGGGGTCACATGGGGTCATTGAGTACTTATATAGGAATAGGGTGGGTCACATGGGGTCATTGAGTACTCATATAGGACATGGGGGGGTCACGTGGGGTCATTGAGTACTTATATAGGAATAGGGTGGGTCACATGGGGTCACTGAGTACTTATATAGGACATGGAGGGGTCACGTGTGGTCATTGAGTACTTATATAGGACTAGGGTGGGTCACATGGGGTCATTGAGTACTTATATAGGAATAGGGTGGGTCGATGGGGTCATTGAGTACTTATATAGGACTAGGGGGGTCACATGGGGTCAATGAGTACTTATATATGACTAGGGGGGGTCACATGGGGTCATTGAGTACTTATATAGGAATAGGGTGGGTCACATGGGGTCATTGATTACTCATATAGGACATGGGGGATCACGTGGGGTCATTAAGTACTTATATAGGACTAGGGGGGGGTCACATGTGGTCATTGATTACTTATATATTACTAGGGTGGGTCACATGGGGTCATTGAGTTCTTATATAGGACTAGGGTGCGTCAAATGTGGTCATTGAGTACTTATATAATACTAGGGGGGTTACATGGGGTCATTGAGTTCTTATATAGGACTAGGGTGCGTCAAATGTGGTCATTGAGTACTTATATAGTACTAGGGGGGTTACATGGGGTCATTGAGTACTTATATAGGATATGGGGGGGTCACGTGGGGTCATTGAGTACTTATATATGACTAGGGGGGGTCACATGGGGTCATTAAGTACTTGTATAGGACTAGGGGGGTCACATGTGGTCATTGATTACTTATATATTACTAGGGTGGGTCACATGGGGTCATTGAGTTCTTATATAGGACTAGGGTGCGTCAAATGTGGTCATTGAGTACTTATATAGTACTAGGGGGGTTACATGGGGTCATTGAGTACTTATATAGGAATAGGGTGGGTCGATGGGGTCATTGAGTACTTATATAGGACTAGGGGGGTCACATGGGGTCAATGAGTACTTATATATGACTAGGGGGGGTCACATGGGGTCATTGAGTACTTATATAGGAATAGGGTGGGTCACATGGGGTCATTGAGTACTTATATAGGACATGGGGGGGGGGTCACATGGGGTCATTGAGTACTTATATAGGACATGGGGTTTCACATGGGGTCATTAAGTACTTATATAGGACTAGGGGGGGGTCACATGGGGTCATTGAGTACTTATATAGGACTAGGGTGGGTCACATGGGGTCATTTTGTACTTATATAGAACTAGGGTGATTCACATGTGGTCATTGATTACTTATATATTACTAGGGTGGGTCACATGGGGTCATTGAGTACTTATATATGACTAGGGGGGGGGGGGGGGTCACATGGGGTCATTGAGTACTTATATAGGACTAGGGTGGGTCACATGGGGTCATTTTGTACTTATATAGGACTAGGGTGGGTCACATGGGTCATTGTGTACTTATATATTACTAGGGTGGGTCAGATGGGGTCATTGAGTTCTTATATAGGACTAGGTTGCGTCACATTGGGTCATTTAGTACTTATATATTACTAGGGTGGGTCACATGGGGTCATTGAGATCTTATATAGGACTAGGGTGCGTCACATGGGGTCATTGGGTACTTATATAGTACTAGGGGGGTCACATGGGTTCATTGAGTACTTATATAGGACATGGGGGGGTCACATGGGGTCATTAATTACATATATAGGACTAGGGGGGGGGTCACATGTGGTCATTGAGTACTTATATAGGACTAGGGTGGGTCACATGGGGTCATTGAGTACTTATATAGGACATGGAGGGGTCACGTGTGGTCATTGAGTACTTATATAGGACTAGGGTGGGTCACATGGGGTCATTGAGTACTTATATAGGAATAGGGTGGGTCGATGGGGTCATTGAGTACTTATATAGGACTAGGGGGGTCACATGGGGTCAATGAGTACTTATATATGACTAGGGGGGGTCACATGGGGTCATTGAGTACTTATATAGGAATAGGGTGGGTCACATGGAGTCATTGAGTACTTATATAGGACATGGGGGGGGGTCACATGGGGTCATTGAGTACTTATATAGGACATGGGGTTTCACATGGGGTCATTAAGTACTTATATAGGACTAGGGGGGGTCACATGTGGTCATTGATTACTTATATAATACTAGGGTGGGTCACATGGGGTCATTGAGTTCTTATATAGGACTAGGGTGCGTCAAATGTGGTCATTGAGTACTTATATAGTACTAGGGGGGTTACATGGGGTCATTGAGTTCTTATATAGGACTAGGGTGCGTCAAATGTGGTCATTGAGTACTTATATAGTACTAGGGGGGTTACATGGGGTCATTGAGTACTTATATAGGATATGGGGGGGTCACGTGGGGTCATTGAGTACTTATATATGACTAGGGGGGGTCACATGGGGTCATTAAGTACTTGTATAGGACTAGGGGGGTCACATGGGGTGATTGAGTACTTATATAGGACTAGGGTGGGTCACATGGGGTCATTGAGTACTTATATAGGAATAGGGTGGGTCGATGGGATCATTGAGTACTTATATAGGACTAGGGGGGTCACATGGGGTCATTGAGTACTTATATATGACTAGGGGGTGGGTCACATGGGGTCATTGAGTACTTATATAGGAATAGGGTGGTTCACATGGGGACATTGAGTACTTATATAGGACATGGGGGGGTCACGTGGGGTCATTGAGTACTTATATAGGACTAGGTTGGGTGACATGGGGTCATTGAGTACTTATATAGGAATAGGGTGGGTCACATGGGGACATTGAGTACTTATATAGGAATAGGGTGGGTCACATGGGGTCATTGAGTACTTATATAGGACATGGAGGGGTCACGTGTGGTCATTGAGTACTTATATAGGACTAGGGTGGGTCACATGGGGTCATTGAGTACTTATATAGGACATGGGGGGGGGGGGTCACATGGGGTCATTGAGTACTTATATAGGACATGGGGTTTCACATGGGGTCATTAAGTACTTATATAGGACTAGGGGGGGGTCTCATGGGGTCATTGAGTACTTATATAGGACTAGGGTGGGTCACATGGGGTCATTTTGTACTTATATAGGACTAGGGTGGGTCACATGTGGTCATTGATTACTTATATATTACTAGGGTGGGTCACATGGGGTCATTGAGTTCTTATATAGGACTAGGGTGCGTCAAATGTGGTCATTGAGTACTTATATAGTACTAGGGGGTTACATGGGTTCATTGAGTACTTATATAGGACATGGGGGGGTCACATGGGGTCATTATTTATATATATAGGACTAGGGGGGGGTCACATGTGGTCATTGAGTACTTTTATAGGACTAGGGTGGGTCACATGGGGTCATTTTGTACTTATATAGGAATAGGGTGGGTCACATGTGGTCATTGAGTACTTATATAATACTAGGGGGGTTACATGGGGTCATTGAGTTCTTATATAGGACTAGGGTGCGTCAAATGTGGTCATTGAGTACTTATATAGTACTAGGGGGGTTACATGGGGTCATTGAGTACTTATATAGGATATGGGGGGGTCACGTGGGGTCATTGAGTACTTATATATGACTAGGGGGGGTCACATGGGGTCATTGATTACTTATATATTACTAGGGGGGGGTCACATGTGGTCATTGATTACTTATATATTACTAGGGTGGGTCACATGGGGTCATTGAGTTCTTATATAGGACTAGGGTGCGTCAAATGTGGTCATTGAGTACTTATATAATACTAGGGGGGTTACATGGGGTCATTGAGTTCTTATATAGGACTAGGGTGCGTCAAATGTGGTCATTGAGTACTTATATAGTACTAGGGGGGTTACATGGGGTCATTGAGTACTTATATAGGATATGGGGGGGTCACGTGGGGTCATTGAGTACTTATATATGACTAGGGGGGGTCACATGGGGTCATTAAGTACTTGTATAGGACTAGGGGGGTCACATGGGGTCATTGAGTACTTATATAGGACTAGGGTGGGTCACATGGGGTCATTGAGTACTTGTATAGGACTAGGGGGGTCACATGGGGTCATTGAGTACTTATATAGGACTAGGGTGGGTCACATGGGGTCATTGAGTACTTATATAGGAATAGGGTGCGTCACATTGGGTCATTGAGTACTTATATATTACTAGGGTGGGTCACATGGGGTCATTGAGATCTTATATAGGACTAGGGTGCGTCACATGGGGTCATTGGGTACTTATATAGTACTAGGGGGGTCACATGGGTTCATTGAGTTCTTATATAGGACTAGGGTGCGTCACATGGGGTCATTTTGTACTTATATAGGACTAGGGTGGGTCACATGTGGTCATTGATTACTTATATATTACTAGGGTGGGTCACATGGGGTCATTGAGTTCTTATATAGGACTAGGGTGCGTCAAATGTGGTCATTGAGTACTTATATAGTACTAGGGGGTTACATGGGGTCATTGAGTACTTATATAGGATATGGGGGGTCACGTGGGGTCATTGAGTACTTATATAGGACTAGGGTGGGTCACATGGGGTCATTAAGTACTTATATAGGAATAAGGGGGGTCACATGTGATCATTGAGTACTTATATAGGAATGGGGTGGGTCACATGGGGTCATTGAGTACTTATATAGGACTAGGGGGTCACATGGGGTCATTGAGTACTTATATAGAACTAGGGTGGGTCACATGGGTCATGGTGTACTTATATATTACTAGGGTAGGTCACATGGGGTCATTGAGTTCTTATATAGGACTAGGGTGCGTCACATTGGGTCATTGAGTTCTTATATATTACTAGGGTGGGTCACATGGGGTCATTGAGTTCTTATATAGGACTAGGGTGCGTCACTTGGGGTCATTGAGTACTTATATAGTACTAGGGGTGTCACATGGGTTCATTGAGTACTTATATAGGACATGGGGGGGTCACATGGGGTCATTAAGTACTTATATAGGACTAGGGGGGGTCACATGTGGTCATTGAGTACTTATATAGGACTAGGGTGGGTCACATGGGGTCATTGAGTACTTATATATGACTAGGGGGGTCACATGGAGTCATTAAGTACTTGTATAGGACTAGGGGGGTCACATGGGGTCATTGAGTACTTACATAGGACTAGGGTGGGTCACATGGGGTCATTGAGTACTTATATAGGAATAGGGTGCGTCGATGGGGTCATTGAGTACTTATATAGGACTAGGGGGGTCACATGGGGTCATTGAGTACTTATATAGGAGTAGGGTGGGTCACTTGGGGTCATTGAGTGCTTATATAGGACTAGAGGGTCACATGGGGTCATTGCGTACTTATATAGGACTAGGGTGGGTCACATGGGTCATTGAGTACTTATATATTACTAGGGTGGGTCACATGGGGTCATTGAGTTCTTATATAGGACTAGGGTGCGTCACATTGGGTCATTGAGTACTTATATATTACTAGGGTGGGTCACATGGGGTCATTGAGTTCTTATATAGGACTAGGGTGCGTCACATGGGGTCATTGAGTACTTATATAGTACTAGGGGGGTCACATGGGTTCATTGAGTACTTATATAGGACATGGGGGGTTCACATGGGGTCATTGAGTACTTATATATGACTAGGGGGGGTCACATGGGGTCATTGAGTACTTATATAGGACTAGGGTGGGTCACATGGGGTCATTTTGTACTTATATAGGACTAGGGTGGGTCACATGGGTCATTGTGTACTTATATATTACTAGGGTGGGTCAGATGGGGTCATTGAGTTCTTATATAGGACTAGGTTGCGTCACATTGGGTCATTGAGTACTTATATATTACTAGGGTGGTTCACATGGGGTCATTGAGTTCTTATATAGGACTAGGGTGCGTCACATGGGGTCATTGAGTACTTATATAGTACTAGGGTGGTCACATGGGTTCATTGAGTACTTATATAGGACATGGGGGGGTCACATGGGGTCATTATTTATATATATAGGACTAGGGGGGGGTCACATGTGGTCATTGAGTACTTTTATAGGACTAGGGTGGGTCACATGGGGTCATTTTGTACTTATATAGGAATAGGGTGGGTCACATGTGGTCATTGAGTACTTATATAAGACTAGGGGGGTCACATGGGGTCAATGAGTACTTATATATGACTAGGGGGGGTCACATGGGGTCATTGAGTACTTATATAGGAATAGGGTGGGTCACATGGGGTCATTGAGTACTTATATAGGACATGGGGGGGGGGTCACATAGGGTCATTGAGTACTTATATAGGACATGGGGTTTCACATGGGGTCATTAAGTACTTATATAGGACTAGGGGGGGTCACATGGGGTCATTGAGTACTTATATAGGACTAGGGTGGGTCACATGGGGTCATTTTGTACTTATATAGGACTAGGGTGGGTCACATGTGGTCATTGATTACTTATATATTACTAGGGTGGGTCACATGGGGTCATTGAGTTCTTATATAGGACTAGGGTGCGTCAAATGTGGTCATTGAGTACTTATATAATACTAGGGGGGTTACATGGGGTCATTGAGTTCTTATATAGGACTAGGGTGCGTCAAATGTGGTCATTGAGTACTTATATAGTACTAGGGGGGTTACATGGGGTCATTGAGTACTTATATAGGATATAGGGGGGTCACGTGGGGTCATTGAGTACTTATATATGACTAGGGGGGGTCACATGGGGTCATTAAGTACTTGTATAGGACTAGGGGGGTCACATGGGGTCATTGAGTACTTATATAGGACTAGGGTGGGTCACATGGGGTCATTGAGTACTTGTATAGGACTAGGGGGGTCACATGGGGTCATTGAGTACTTATATAGGACTAGGGTGGGTCACATGGGGTCATTGAGTACTTATATAGGAATAGGGTGCGTCACATTGGGTCATTGAGTACTTATATATTACTAGGGTGGGTCACATGGGATCATTGAGTTCTTATATAGGACTAGGGTGCGTCACATGGGGTCATTGAGAACTTATATAGTACTAGGGGGGTCACATGTGTTCATTGAGTACTTATATAGGACATGGGGGGTCACATGGGGTCATTAAGTACTTATATAGGACTAGGGGGGGGGTCACATGTGGTCATTGAGTACTTATATAGGACTAGGGGGGTCACATGGGGTCATTGAGTACTTATATATGACTAGGGGGGGGGGGGGTCACATGGGGTCATTGAGTACTTATATAGGACTAGGGTGGGTCACATGGGGTCATTTTGTACTTATATAGGACTAGGGTGGGTCACATGGGTCATTGTGTACTTATATATTACTAGGGTGGGTCAGATGGGGTCATTGAGTTCTTATATATTACTAGGGTGGGTCACATGGGGTCATTGAGTTCTTATATAGGACTAGGGTGCGTCACATTGGGTCATTGAGTTCTTATATATTACTAGGGTGGGTCACATGGGGTCATTGAGTTCTTATATAGGACTAGGGTGCGTCACATTGGGTCATTGAGTTCTTATATATTACTAGGGTGGGTCACATGGGGTCATTGAGTTCTTATATAGGACTAGGGTGCGTCACATGGGGTCATTGAGTACTTATATAGTACTAGGTGGGTCACATGGGTTCATTGAGTACTTATATAGGACATGGGGGGGTCACATGGGGTCATTAAGTACTTATATAGGACTAGGGGGGGTCACATGTGGTCATTGAGTACTTATATAGGACTAGGGTGGGTCACATGGGGTCATTGAGTACTTATATATGATTAGGGGGGTCACATGGAGTCATTAAGTACTTGTATAGGACTAGGGGGGTCACATGGGGTCATTGAGTACTTATATAGGACTAGGGTGGGTCACATGGGGTCATTGAGTACTTATATAGGAATAGGGTGCGTCGATGGGGTCATTGAGTACTTATATAGGACTAGGGGGGTCACATGGGGTCATTGAGTACTTATATAGGAGTAGGGTGGGTCACTTGGGGTCATTGAGTACTTATATAGGACTAGGGGGTCACATGGGGTCATTGCGTACTTATATAGGACTAGGGTGGGTCACATGGGTCATTGTGTACTTATATATTACTAGGGTGGGTCACATGGGGTCATTGAGTTCTTATATAGGACTAGGGTGCGTCACATGGGGTCATTGAGTACTTATATAGTACTAGGGGGGTCACATGGGTTCATTGAGTACTTATATAGGACATGGGGGGGTCACATGGGGTCATTGAGTACTTATATATGACTAGGGGGGGTCACATGGGGTCATTGAGTACTTATATAGGACTAGGGTGGGTCACATGGGGTCATTTTGTACTTATATAGGACTAGGGTGGGTCACATGGGTCATTGTGTACTTATATATTACTAGGTTGGGTCAGATGGGGTCATTGAGTTCTTATATAGGACTAGGTTGCGTCACATTGGGTCATTGAGTACTTATATATTACTAGGGTGGGTCACATGGGGTCATTGAGTTCTTATATAGGACTAGGGTGCGTCACATGGGGTCATTGAGTACTTATATAGTACTAGGGTGGTCACATGGGTTCATTGAGTACTTATATAGGACATGGGGGGGTCACATGGGGTCATTATTTATATATATAGGACTAGGGGGGGGGTCACATGTGGTCATTGAGTACTTTTATAGGACTAGGGTGGGTCACATGGGGTCATTTTGTACTTATATAGGAATAGGGTGGGTCACATGTGGTCATTGAGTACTTATATAAGACTAGGGGGGTCACATGGGGTCAATGAGTACTTATATATGACTAGGGGGGGTCACATGGGGTCATTGAGTACTTATATAGGAATAGGGTGGGTCACATGGGGTCATTGAGTACTTATATAGGACATGGGGGGGGGGTCACATGGGGTCATTGAGTACTTATATAGGACATGGGGGGGGGGGTCACATGGGGTCATTGAGTACTTATATAGGACATGGGGTTTCACATGGGGTCATTAAGTACTTATATAGGACTAGGGGGGGGTCACATGGGGTCATTGAGTACTTATATAGGACTAGGGTGGGTCACATGGGGTCATTTTGTACTTATATAGGACTAGGGTGGGTCACATGTGGTCATTGATTACTTATATATTACTAGGGTGGGTCACATGGGGTCATTGAGTTCTTATATAGGACTAGGGTGCGTCAAATGTGGTCATTGAGTACTTATATAGTACTAGGGGGGTTACATGGGGTCATTGAGTACTTATATAGGATATGGAGGGGTCACGTGGGGGTCATTGAGTACTTATATATGACTAGGGGGGGTCACATGGGGTCATTAAGTACTTGTATAGGACTAGGGGGGTCACATGGGGTCATTGAGTACTTATATAGGACTAGGGTGGGTCACATGGGGTCATTGAGTACTTATATAGGAATAGGGTGGGTCGATGGGATCATTGAGTACTTATATAGGACTAGGGGGGTCACATGGGGTCATTGAGTACTTATATATGACTAGGGGGGGTCACATGGGGTCATTGAGTACTTATATAGGAATAGGGTTGGTCACATGGGGTCATTGATTACTCATATAGGACATGGGGGATCACGTGGGGTCATTGAGTACTTATATAGGAATAGGGTGGGTCACATGGGGTCACTGAGTACTTATATAGGACATGGAGGGGTCACGTGTGGTCATTGAGTACTTATATAGGACTAGGGTGGGTCACATGGGGTCATTGAGTACTTATATAGGAATAGGGTGGGTCGATGGGGTCATTGAGTACTTATATAAGACTAGGGGGGTCACATGGGGTCAATGAGTACTTATATATGACTAGGGGGGGGTCACATGGGGTCATTGAGTACTTATATAGGAATAGGGTGGGTCACATGGGGTCATTGAGTACTTATATAGGACATGGGGGGGGGGGTCACATGGGGTCATTGAGTACTTATATAGGACATGGGGTTTCACATGGGGTCATTAAGTACTTATATAGGACTAGGGGGGGGTCACATGGGGTCATTGAGTACTTATATAGGACTAGGGTGGGTCACATGGGGTCATTTTGTACTTATATAGAACTAGGGTGATTCACATGTGGTCATTGATTACTTATATATTACTAGGGTGGGTCACATGGGGTCATTGAGTACTTATATATGACTAGGGGGGGGGGTCACATGGGGTCATTGAGTACTTATATAGGACTAGGGTGGGTCACATGGGGTCATTTTGTACTTATATAGGACTAGGGTGGGTCACATGGGTCATTGTGTACTTATATATTACTAGGGTGGGTCACATTGGGTCATTGAGTACTTATATATTACTAGGGTGGGTCACATGGGGTCATTGAGATCTTATATAGGACTAGGGTGCGTCACATGGGGTCATTGGGTACTTATATAGTACTAGGGGGGTCACATGGGTTCATTGACTACTTATATAGGACATGGGGGGGTCACATGGGGTCATTAATTACATATATAGGACTAGGGGGGGGGTCACATGTGGTCATTGAGTACTTATATAGGACTAGGGTGGGTCACATGGGGTCATTGAGTACTTATATAGGACATGGAGGGGTCACGTGTGGTCATTGAGTACTTATATAGGACTAGGGTGGGTCACATGGGGTCATTGAGTACTTATATAGGAATAGGGTGGGTCGATGGGGTCATTGAGTACTTATATAGGACTAGGGGGGTCACATGGGGTCATTGAGTACTTATATAGGACTAGGGTGGGTCACATGGGGTCATTGAGTACTTATATAGGACATGGAGGGGTCACGTGTGGTCATTGAGTACTTATATAGGACTAGGGTGGGTCACATGGGGTCACTGAGTACTTATATAGGAATAGGGTGGGTCGATGGGGTCATTGAGTACTTATATAGGACTAGGGGGGTCACATGGGGTCAATGAGTACTTATATATGACTAGGGGGGGTCACATGGGGTCATTGAGTACTTATATATGACTAGGGGGGGTCACATGGGGTCATTGAGTACTTATATAGGAATAGGGTGGGTCACATGGAGTCATTGAGTACTTATATAGGACATGGGGGGGGGGTCACATGGGGTCATTGACTACTTATATAGGACATGGGGTTTCACATGGGGTCATTAAGTACTTATATAGGACTAGGGGGGGGTCACATGTGGTCATTGATTACTTATATATTACTAGGGTGGGTCACATGGGGTCATTGAGTTCTTATATAGGACTAGGGTGCGTCAAATGTGGTCATTGAGTACTTATATAATACTAGGGGGGTTACATGGGGTCATTGAGTTCTTATATAGGACTAGGGTGCGTCAAATGTGGTCATTGAGTACTTATATAGTACTAGGGGGGTTACATGGGGTCATTGAGTACTTATATAGGATATAGGGGGGTCACGTGGGGTCATTGAGTACTTATATATGACTAGGGGGGGTCACATGGGGTCATTAAGTACTTGTATAGGACTAGGGGGGTCACATGGGGTCATTGAGTACTTATATAGGACTAGGGTGGGTCACATGGGGTCATTGAGTACTTGTATAGGACTAGGGGGGTCACATGGGGTCATTGAGTACTTATATAGGACTAGGGTGGGTCACATGGGGTCATTGAGTACTTATATAGGAATAGGGTGCGTCACATTGGGTCATTGAGTACTTATATATTACTAGGGTGGGTCACATGGGATCATTGAGTTCTTATATAGGACTAGGGTGCGTCACATGGGGTCATTGAGAACTTATATAGTACTAGGGGGGTCACATGTGTTCATTGAGTACTTATATAGGACATGGGGGGTCACATGGGGTCATTAAGTACTTATATAGGACTAGGGGGGGGGTCACATGTGGTCATTGAGTACTTATATAGGACTAGGGGGGTCACATGGGGTCATTGAGTACTTATATATGACTAGGGGGGGGGGGGGGTCACATGGGGTCATTGAGTACTTATATAGGACTAGGGTGGGTCACATGGGGTCATTTTGCACTTATATAGGACTAGGGTGGGTCACATGGGTCATTGTGTACTTATATATTACTAGGGTGGGTCAGATGGGGTCATTGAGTTCTTATATATTACTAGGGTGGGTCACATGGGGTCATTGAGTTCTTATATAGGACTAGGGTGCGTCACATTGGGTCATTGAGTTCTTATATATTACTAGGGTGGGTCACATGGGGTCATTGAGTTCTTATATAGGACTAGGGTGCGTCACATTGGGTCATTGAGTTCTTATATATTACTAGGGTGGGTCACATGGGGTCATTGAGTTCTTATATAGGACTAGGGTGCGTCACATGGGGTCATTGAGTACTTATATAGTACTAGGTGGGTCACATGGGTTCATTGAGTACTTATATAGGACATGGGGGGGTCACATGGGGTCATTAAGTACTTATATAGGACTAGGGGGGGTCACATGTGGTCATTGAGTACTTATATAGGACTAGGGTGGGTCACATGGGGTCATTGAGTACTTATATATGACTAGGGGGGTCACATGGAGTCATTAAGTACTTGTATAGGACTAGGGGGGTCACATGGGGTCATTGAGTACTTATATAGGACTAGGGTGGGTCACATGGGGTCATTGAGTACTTATATAGGAATAGGGTGCGTCGATGGGGTCATTGAGTACTTATATAGGACTAGGGGGGTCACATGGGGTCATTGAGTACTTATATAGGAGTAGGGTGGGTCACTTGGGGTCATTGAGTACTTATATAGGACTAGGGGGTCACATGGGGTCATTGCGTACTTATATAGGACTAGGGTGGGTCACATGGGTCATTGTGTACTTATATATTACTAGGGTGGGTCACATGGGGTCATTGAGTTCTTATATAGGACTAGGGTGCGTCACATGGGGTCATTGAGTACTTATATAGTACTAGGGGGGTCACATGGGTTCATTGAGTACTTATATAGGACATGGGGGGGTCACATGGGGTCATTGAGTACTTATATATGACTAGGGGGGGTCACATGGGGTCATTGAGTACTTATATAGGACTAGGGTGGGTCACATGGGGTCATTTTGTACTTATATAGGACTAGGGTGGGTCACATGGGTCATTGTGTACTTATATATTACTAGGTTGGGTCAGATGGGGTCATTGAGTTCTTATATAGGACTAGGTTGCGTCACATTGGGTCATTGAGTACTTATATATTACTAGGGTGGGTCACATGGGGTCATTGAGTTCTTATATAGGACTAGGGTGCGTCACATGGGGTCATTGAGTACTTATATAGTACTAGGGTGGTCACATGGGTTCATTGAGTACTTATATAGGACATGGGGGGGTCACATGGGGTCATTATATATATATATAAGACTAGGGGGGGGTCACATGTGGTCATTGAGTACTTTTATAGGACTAGGGTGGGTCACATGGGGTCATTTTGTACTTATATAGGAATAGGGTGGGTCACATGTGGTCATTGAGTACTTATATAAGACTAGGGGGGTCACATGGGGTCAATGAGTACTTATATATGACTAGGGGGGGTCACATGGGGTCATTGAGTACTTATATAGGAATAGGGTGGGTCACATGGGGTCATTGAGTACTTATATAGGACATGGGGGGGGGGTCACATGGGGTCATTGAGTACTTATATAGGACATGGGGTTTCACATGGGGTCATTAAGTACTTATATAGGACTAGGGGGGGTCACATGGGGTCATTGAGTACTTATATAGGACTAGGGTGGGTCACATGGGGTCATTTTGTACTTATATAGGACTAGGGTGGGTCACATGTGGTCATTGATTACTTATATATTACTAGGGTGGGTCACATGGGGTCATTGAGTTCTTATATAGGACTAGGGTGCGTCAAATGTGGTCATTGAGTACTTATATAGTACTAGGGGGGTTACATGGGGTCATTGAGTACTTATATAGGATATGGAGGGGTCACGTGGGGTCATTGAGTACTTATATATGACTAGGGGGGGTCACATGGGGTCATTAAGTACTTGTATAGGACTAGGGGGGTCACATGGGGTCATTGAGTACTTATATAGGACTAGGGTGGGTCACATGGGGTCATTGAGTACTTATATAGGAATAGGGTGGGTCGATGGGATCATTGAGTACTTATATAGGACTAGGGGGGTCACATGGGGTCATTGAGTACTTATATATGACTAGGGGGGGTCACATGGGGTCATTGAGTACTTATATAGGAATAGGGTGGGTCACATGGGGTCATTGATTACTCATATAGGACATGGGGGATCACGTGGGGTCATTGAGTACTTATATAGGAATAGGGTGGGTCACATGGGGTCACTGAGTACTTATATAGGACATGGAGGGGTCACGTGTGGTCATTGAGTACTTATATAGGACTAGGGTGGGTCACATGGGGTCATTGAGTACTTATATAAGAATAGGGTGGGTCGATGGGGTCATTGAGTACTTATATAAGACTAGGGGGGTCACATGGGGTCAATGAGTACTTATATATGACTAGGGGGGGTCACATGGGGTCATTGAGTACTTATATAGGAATAGGGTGGGTCACATGGGGTCATTGAGTACTTATATAGGACATGGGGGGGTCACATGGGGTCATTGAGTACTTATATAGGACATGGGGTTTCACATGGGGTCATTAAGTACTTATATAGGACTAGGGGGGGGTCACATGGGGTCATTGAGTACTTATATAGGACTAGGGTGCGTCACATGGGGTCATTTTGTACTTATATAGAACTAGGGTGATTCACATGTGGTCATTGATTACTTATATATTACTAGGGTGGGTCACATGGGGTCATTGAGTACTTATATATGACTAGGGGGGGGGGTCACATGGGGTCATTGAGTACTTATATAGGACTAGGGTGGGTCACATGGGGTCATTTTGTACTTATATAGGACTAGGGTGGGTCACATGGGTCATTGTGTACTTATATATTACTAGGGTGGGTCACATTGGGTCATTGAGTACTTATATATTACTAGGGTGGGTCACATGGGGTCATTGAGATCTTATATAGGACTAGGGTGCGTCACATGGGGTCATTGGGTACTTATATAGTACTAGGGGGGTCACATGGGTTCATTGAGTACTTATATAGGACATGGGGGGGTCACATGGGGTCATTAATTACATATATAGGACTAGGGGGGGGTCACATGTGGTCATTGAGTACTTATATAGGACTAGGGTGGGTCACATGGGGTCATTGAGTACTTATATAGGACATGGAGGGGTCACGTGTGGTCATTGAGTACTTATATAGGACTAGGGTGGGTCACATGGGGTCATTGAGTACTTATATAGGAATAGGGTGGGTCGATGGGGTCATTGAGTACTTATATAGGACTAGGGGGGTCACATGGGGTCAATGAGTACTTATATATGACTAGGGGGGGTCACATGGGGTCATTGAGTACTTATATAGGAATAGGGTGGGTCACATGGAGTCATTGAGTACTTATATAGGACATGGGGGGGGGTCACATGGGGTCATTGAGTACTTATATAGGACATGGGGTTTCACATGGGGTCATTAAGTACTTATATAGGACATGGGGGGGGTCACATGTGGTCATTGATTACTTATATATTACTAGGGTGGGTCACATGGGGTCATTGAGTTCTTATATAGGACTAGGGTGCGTCAAATGTGGTCATTGAGTACTTATATAATACTAGGGGGGTTACATGGGGTCATTGAGTTCTTATATAGGACTAGGGTGCGTCAAATGTGGTCATTGAGTACTTATATAGTACTAGGGGGGTTACATGGGGTCATTGAGTACTTATATAGGATATGAGGGGGTCACGTGGGGTCATTGAGTACTTATATATGACTAGGGGGGGTCACATGGGGTCATTAAGTACTTGTATAGGACTAGGGGGGTCACATGGGGTCATTGAGTACTTATATAGGACTAGGGTGGGTCACATGGGGTCATTGAGTACTTGTATAGGACTAGGGGGGTCACATGGGGTCATTGAGTACTTATATAGGACTAGGGTGGGTCACATGGGGTCATTGAGTACTTATATAGGAATAGGGTGCGTCACATTGGGTCATTGAGTACTTATATATTACTAGGGTGGGTCACATGGGGTCATTGAGATCTTATATAGGACTAGGGTGCGTCACATGGGGTCATTGGGTACTTATATAGTACTAGGGGGGTCACATGGGTTCATTGAGTACTTATATAGGACATGGGGGGGTCACATGGGGTCATTAATTACATATATAGGACTAGGGGGGGGTCACATGTGGTCATTGAGTACTTATATAGGACTAGGGTGGGTCACATGGGGTCATTGAGTACTTATATAGGACATGGAGGGGTCACGTGTGGTCATTGAGTACTTATATAGGACTAGGGTGGGTCACATGGGGTCATTGAGTACTTATATAGGAATAGGGTGGGTCGATGGGGTCATTGAGTACTTATATAGGACTAGGGGGGTCACATGGGGTCAATGAGTACTTATATATGACTAGGGGGGGTCACATGGGGTCATTGAGTACTTATATAGGAATAGGGTGGGTCACATGGAGTCATTGAGTACTTATATAGGACATGGGGGGGGGTCACATGGGGTCATTGAGTACTTATATAGGACTAGGGTGGGTCACATGGAGTCATTTTGTACTTATATAGGACTAGGGTGGGTCACATGGGTCATTGTGTACTTATATATTACTAGGGTGGGTCAGATGGGGTCATTGAGTTCTTATATAGGACTAGGTTGCGTCACATTGGGTCATTGAGTACTTATATATCACTAGGGTGGGTCACATGGGGTCATTGAGTTCTTATATAGGACTAGGGTGCGTCACATGGGGTCATTGAGTACTTATATAGTACTAGGGGGGTCACATGGGTTCATTGAGTACTTATATAGGACATGGGGGGGTCACATGGGGTCATTATTTATATATATAGGACTAGGGGGGGGTCACATGTGGTCATTGAGTACTTTTATAGGACTAGGGTGGGTCACATGGGGTCATTTTGTACTTATATAGGAATAGGGTGGGTCACATGTGGTCATTGAGTACTTATATAAGACTAGGGGGGTCACATGGGGTCAATGAGTACTTATATATGACTAGGGGGGGTCACATGGGGTCATTGAGTACTTATATAGGAATAGGGTGGGTCACATGGGGTCATTGAGTACTTATATAGGACATGGGGGGGGGTCACATGGGGTCATTGAGTACTTATATAGGACATGGGGTTTCACATGGGGTCATTAAGTACTTATATAGGACTAGGGGGGGTCACATGGGGTCATTGAGTACTTATATAGGACTAGGGTGGGTCACATGGGGTCATTTTGTACTTATATAGGACTAGGGTGGGTCACATGTGGTCATTGATTACTTATATATTACTAAGGTGGGTCACATGGGGTCATTGAGTTCTTATATAGGACTAGGGTGCGTCAAATGTGGTCATTGAGTACTTATATAGTACTAGGGGGGTTACATGGGGTCATTGAGTACTTATATAGGAATAGGGTGGGTCGATGGGGTCATTGAGTACTTATATAGGACTAGGGGGGTCACATGGGGTCAATGAGTACTTATATATGACTAGGGGGGGTCACATGGGGTCATTGAGTACTTATATAGGAATAGGGTGGGTCACATGGGGTCATTAAGTACTTATATAGGACTAGGGGGGGGTCACATGGGGTCATTGAGTACTTATATAGGACTAGGGTGGGTCACATGGGGTCATTTTGTACTTATATAGAACTAGGGTGATTCACATGTGGTCATTGATTACTTATATATTACTAGGGTGGGTCACATGGGGTCATTGAGTACTTATATATGACTAGGGGGGGGGGGGTCACATGGGGTCATTGAGTACTTATATAGGACTAGGGTGGGTCACATGGGGTCATTTTGTACTTATATAGGACTAGGGTGGGTCACGTGGGTCATTGTGTACTTATATATTACTAGGGTGGGTCAGATGGGGTCATTGAGTTCTTATATAGGACTAGGTTGCGTCACATTGGGTCATTTAGTACTTATATATTACTAGGGTGGGTCACATGGGGTCATTGAGATCTTATATAGGACTAGGGTGCGTCACATGGGGTCATTGGGTACTTATATAGTACTAGGGGGGTCACATGGGTTCATTGAGTACTTATATAGGACATGGGGGGGTCACATGGGGTCATTAATTACATATATAGGACTAGGGGGGGGTCACATGTGGTCATTGAGTACTTATATAGGACTAGGGTGGGTCACATGGGGTCATTGAGTACTTATATAGGACATGGAGGGGTCACGTGTGGTCATTGAGTACTTATATAGGACTAGGGTGGGTCACATGGGGTCATTGAGTACTTATATAGGAATAGGGTGGGTCGATGGGGTCATTGAGTACTTATATAGGACTAGGGGGGTCACATGGGGTCAATGAGTACTTATATATGACTAGGGGGTTCACATGGGGTCATTGAGTACTTATATAGGAATAGGGTGGGTCACATGGAGTCATTGAGTACTTATATAGGACATGGGGGGGGGGTCACATGGGGTCATTGAATACTTATATAGGACATGGGGTTTCACATGGGGTCATTAAGTACTTATATAGGACTAGGGGGGGTCACATGTGGTCATTGATTACTTATATATTACTAGGGTGGGTCACATGGGGTCATTGAGTTCTTATATAGGACTAGGGTGCGTCAAATGTGGTCATTGAGTACTTATATAGTACTAGGGGGGTTACATGGGGTCATTGAGTTCTTATATAGGACTAGGGTGCGTCAAATGTGGTCATTGAGTACTTATATAGTACTAGGGGGGTTACATGGGGTCATTGAGTACTTATATAGGATATGGGGGGGTCACGTGGGGTCATTGAGTACTTATATATGACTAGGGGGGGTCACATGGGGTCATTAAGTACTTGTATAGGACTAGGGGGGTCACATGGGGTGATTGAGTACTTATATAGGACTAGGGTGGGTCACATGGGGTCATTGAGTACTTATATAGGAATAGGGTGGGTCGATGGGATCATTGAGTACTTATATAGGACTAGGGGGGTCACATGGGGTCATTGAGTACTTATATATGACTAGGGGGGGGTCACATGGGGTCATTGAGTACTTATATAGGAATAGGGTGGGTCACATGGGGTCATTGAGTACTTATATAGGACATGGGGGGGTCACGTGGGGTCATTGAGTACTTATATAGGACTAGGTTGGGTGACATGGGGTCATTGAGTACTTATATAGGAATAGGGTGGGTCACATGGGGTCATTGAGTACTTATATAGGAATAGGGTGGGTCACATGGGGTCATTGAGTACTTATATAGGACATGGAGGGGTCACGTGTGGTCATTGAGTACTTATTTAGGACTAGGGTGGGTCACATGGGGTCATTGAGTACTTATATAGGACATGGGGGGGGGTCACATGGGGTCATTGAGTACTTATATAGGACATGGGGTTTCACATGGGGTCATTAAGTACTTATATAGGACTAGGGGGGGTCTCATGGGGTCATTGAGTACTTATATAGGACTAGGGTGGGTCACATGGGGTCATTTTGTACTTATATAGGACTAGGGTGGGTCACATGTGGTCATTGATTACTTATATATTACTAGGGTGGGTCACATGGGGTCATTGAGTTCTTATATAGGACTAGGGTGCGTCAAATGTGGTCATTGAGTACTTATATAGTACTAGGGGGGTTACATGGGGTCATTGAGTACTTATATAGGATATGGGGGGTCACGTGGGGTCATTGAGTACTTATATAGGACTAGGGTGGGTCACATGGGGTCATTAAGTACTTATATAGGAATAAGGGGGGTCACATGTGATCATTGAGTACTTATATAGGAATGGGGTGGGTCACATGGGGTCATTGAGTACTTATATAGGACTAGGGGGTCACATGGGGTCATTGAGTACTTATATAGAACTAGGGTGGGTCACATGGGTCATGGTGTACTTATATATTACTAGGGTAGGTCACATGGGGTCATTGAGTTCTTATATAGGACTAGGGTGCGTCACATTGGGTCATTGAGTTCTTATATATTACTAGGGTGGGTCACATGGGGTCATTGAGTTCTTATATAGGACTAGGGTGCGTCACATGGGGTCATTGAGTACTTATATAGTACTAGGGGGGTCACATGGGTTCATTGAGTACTTATATAGGACATGGGGGGGTCACATGGGGTCATTAAGTACTTATATAGGACTAGGGGGGGTCACATGTGGTCATTGAGTACTTATATAGGACTAGGGTGGGTCACATGGGGTCATTGAGTACTTATATATGACTAGGAGGGTCACATGGAGTCATTAAGTACTTGTATAGGACTAGGGGGGTCACATGGGGTCATTGAGTACTTACATAGGACTAGGGTGGGTCACATGGGGTCATTGAGTACTTATATAGGAATAGGGTGCGTCGATGGGGTCATTGAGTACTTATATAGGACTAGGGGGGTCACATGGGGTCATTGAGTACTTATATAGGAGTAGGGTGGGTCACTTGGGGTCATTGAGTGCTTATATAGGACTAGGGGGTCACATGGGGTCATTGCGTACTTATATAGGACTAGGGTGGGTCACATTGGTCATTGTGTACTTATATATTACTAGGGTGGGTCACATGGGGTCATTGAGTTCTTATATAGGACTAGGGTGCGTCACATTGGGTCATTGAGTACTTATATATTACTAGGGTGGGTCACATGGGGTCATTGAGTTCTTATATAGGACTAGGGTGCGTCACATGGGGTCATTGAGTACTTATATAGTACTAGGGGGGTCAAATGGGTTCATTGAGTACTTATATAGGACATGGGGGGGTCACATGGGGTCATTGAGTACTTATATATGACTAGGGGGGGTCACATGGGGTCATTGAGTACTTATATAGGACTAGGGTGGGTCACATGGGGTCATTTTGTACTTATATAGGACTAGGGTGGGTCACATGGGTCATTGTGTACTTATATATTACTAGGGTGGGTCAGATGGGGTCATTGAGTTCTTATATAGGACTAGGTTGCGTCACATTGGGTCATTGAGTACTTATATATTACTAGGGTGGGTCACATGGGGTCATTGAGTTCTTATATAGGACTAGGGTGCGTCACATGGGGTCATTGAGTACTTATATAGTACTAGGGTGGTCACATGGGTTCATTGAGTACTTATATAGGACATGGGGGGGTCACATGGGGTCATTATTTATATATATAGGACTAGGGGGGGGTCACATGTGGTCATTGAGTACTTTTATAGGACTAGTGTGGGTCACATGGGGTCATTTTGTACTTATATAGGAATAGGGTGGGTCACATGTGGTCATTGAGTACTTATATAAGACTAGGGGGGTCACATGGGGTCAATGAGTACTTATATATGACTAGGGGGGGTCACATGGGGTCATTGAGTACTTATATAGGAATAGGGTGGGTCACATGGGGTCATTGAGTACTTATATAGGACATGGGGGGGGGGGTCACATAGGGTCATAGAGTACTTATATAGGACATGGGGTTTCACATGGGGTCATTAAGTACTTATATAGGACTAGGGGGGGTCACATGGGGTCATTGAGTACTTATATAGGACTAGGGTGGGTCACATGGGGTCATTTTGTACTTATATAGGACTAGGGTGGGTCACATGTGGTCACTGATTACTTATATATTACTAGGGTGGGTCACATGGGGTCATTGAGTTCTTATATAGGACTAGGGTGCGTCAAATGTGGTCATTGAGTACTTATATAGTACTAGGGGGGTTACATGGGGTCATTGAGTACTTATATAGGATATGGAGGGGTCACGTGGGGTCATTGAGTACTTATATATGACTAGGGGGGGTCACATGGGGTCATTAAGTACTTGTATAGGACTAGGGGGGTCACATGGGGTCATTGAGTACTTATATAGGACTAGGGTGGGTCACATGGGGTCATTGAGTACTTATATAGGAATAGGGTGGGTCGATGGGATCATTGAGTACTTATATAGGACTAGGGGGGTCACATGGGGTCATTGAGTACTTATATATGACTAGGGGGGGTCACATGGGGTCATTGAGTACTTATATAGGAATAGGGTGGGTCACATGGGGTCATTGATTACTCATATAGGACATGGGGGATCACGTGGGGTCATTGAGTACTTATATAGGAATAGGGTGGGTCACATGGGGTCACTGAGTACTTATATAGGACATGGAGGGGTCACGTGTGGTCATTGAGTACTTATATAGGACTAGGGTGGGTCACATGGGGTCATTGAGTACTTATATAGGAATAGGGTGGGTCGATGGGGTCATTGAGTACTTATATAAGACTAGGGGGGTCACATGGGGTCAATGAGTACTTATATATGACTAGGGGGGGTCACATGGGGTCATTGAGTACTTATATAGGAATAGGGTGGGTCACATGGGGTCATTGAGTACTTATATAGGACATGGGGGGGGGTCACATGGGGTCATTGAGTACTTATATAGGACATGGGGTTTCACATGGGGTCATTAAGTACTTATATAGGACTAGGGGGGGGGTCACATGGGGTCATTGAGTACTTATATAGGACTAGGGTGGGTCACATGGGGTCATTTTGTACTTATATAGAACTAGGGTGATTCACATGTGGTCATTGATTACTTATATATTACTAGGGTGGGTCACATGGGGTCATTGAGTACTTATATATGACTAGGGGGGGGGGGGTCACATGGGGTCATTGAGTACTTATATAGGACTAGGGTGGGTCACATGGGGTCATTTTGTACTTATATAGGACTAGGGTGGGTCACATGGGTCATTGTGTACTTATATATTACTAGGGTGGGTCACATTGGGTCATTGAGTACTTATATATTACTAGGGTGGGTCACATGGGGTCATTGAGATCTTATATAGGACTAGGGTGCGTCACATGGGGTCATTGGGTACTTATATAGTACTAGGGGGGTCACATGGGTTCATTGAGTACTTATATAGGACATGGGGGGGTCACATGGGGTCATTAATTACATATATAGGACTAGGGGGGGGTCACATGTGGTCATTGAGTACTTATATAGGACTAGGGTGGGTCACATGGGGTCATTGAGTACTTATATAGGACATGGAGGGGTCACGTGTGGTCATTGAGTACTTATATAGGACTAGGGTGGGTCACATGGGGTCATTGAGTACTTATATAGGAATAGGGTGGGTCGATGGGGTCATTGAGTACTTATATAGGACTAGGGGGGTCACATGGGGTCAATGAGTACTTATATATGACTAGGGGGGGTCACATGAGGTCATTGAGTACTTATATAGGAATAGGGTGGGTCACATGGAGTCATTGAGTACTTATATAGGACATGGGGGGGGGTCACATGAGGTCATTGAGTACTTATATAGGACATGGGGTTTCACATGGGGTCATTAAGTACTTATATAGGACTAGGGGGGGGTCACATGTGGTCATTGATTACTTATATATTACTAGGGTGGGTCACATGGGGTCATTGAGTTCTTATATAGGACTAGGGTGCGTCAAATGTGGTCATTGAGTACTTATATAATACTAGGGGGGTTACATGGGGTCATTGAGTTCTTATATAGGACTAGGGTGCGTCAAATGTGGTCATTGAGTACTTATATAGTACTAGGGGGGTTACATGGGGTCATTGAGTACTTATATAGGATATGGGGGGGGTCACGTGGGGTCATTGAGTACTTATATATGACTAGGGGGGGTCACATGGGGTCATTAAGTACTTGTATAGGACTAGGGGGGTCACATGGGGTCATTGAGTACTTATATAGGACTAGGGTGGGTCACATGGGGTCATTGAGTACTTGTATAGGACTAGGGGGGTCACATGGGGTCATTGAGTACTTATATAGGACTAGGGTGGGTCACATGGGGTCATTGAGTACTTATATAGGAATAGGGTGCGTCACATTGGGTCATTGAGTACTTATATATTACTAGGGTGGGTCACATGGGATCATTGAGTTCTTATATAGGAATAGGGTGCGTCACATGGGGTCATTGAGAACTTATATAGTACTAGGGGGGTCACATGTGTTCATTGAGTACTTATATAGGACATGGGGGGTCACATGGGGTCATTAAGTACTTATATAGGACTAGGGGGGGGGTCACATGTGGTCATTGAGTACTTATATAGGACTTGGGGGGTCACATGGGGTCATTGAGTACTTATATATGACTAGGGGGGGGGGTCACATGGGGTCATTGAGTACTTATATAGGACTAGGGTGGGTCACATGGGGTCATTTTGTACTTATATAGGACTAGGGTGGGTCACATGGGTCATTGTGTACTTATATATTACTAGGGTGGGTCAGATGGGGTCATTGAGTTCTTATATAGGACTAGGTTGCGTCACATTGGGTCATTGAGTACTTATATATTACTAGGGTGGGTCACATGGGGTCATTGAGATCTTATATAGGACTAGGGTGCGTCACATGGGGTCATTGGGTACTTATATAGTACTAGGGGGGTCACATGGGTTCATTGAGTACTTATATAGGACATGGGGGGGTAACATGGGGTCATTAATTACATATATAGGACTAGGGGGGGGTCACATGTGGTCATTGAGTAATTATATAGGACTAGGGTGGGTCACATGGGGTCATTGAGTACTTATATAGGACATGGAGGGGTCACGTGTGGTCATTGAGTACTTATATAGGACTAGGCTGGGTCACATGGGGTCATTGAGTACTTATATAGGAATAGGGTGGGTCGATGGGGTCATTGAGTACTTATATAGGACTAGGGGGGTCACATGGGGTCAATGAGTACTTATATATGACTAGGGGGGGTCACATGGGGTCATTGAGTACTTATATAGGAATAGGGTGGGTCACATGGGGTCATTGAGTACTTATATAGGACATGGGGGGGGTCACATGGGGTCATTGAGTACTTATATAGGACATGGGGTTTCACATGGGGTCATTAAGTACTTATATAGGACTAGGGGGGGGTCACATGGGGTCATTGAGTACTTATATAGGACTAGGGTGGGTCACATGGGGTCATTTTGTACTTATATAGGACTAGGGTGGGTCACATGTGGTCATTGATTACTTATATATTACTAGGGTGGGTCACATGGGGTCATTGAGTTCTTATATAGGACTAGGGTGCGTCAAATGTGGTCATTGAGTACTTATATAGTACTAGGGGGGTTACATGGGGTCATTGAGTACTTATATAGGATATGGGGGGGTCACGTGGGGTCATTGAGTACTTATATATGACTAGGGGGGGTCACATGGAGTCATTAAGTACTTGTATAGGACTAGGGGGGTCACATGGGGTCATTGAGTACTTATATAGGACTAGGGTGGGTCACATGGGGTCATTGAGTACTTATATAGGACTAGGGGGTCACATGGGGTAATTGAGTACTTATATAGGACTAGGGTGGGTCACATGGGGTCATTGAGTATTTATATAGGACATGGGGGGGGTCACATGGGGTCATTGAGTACTTATATAGGACATGGGGTTTCACATGGGGTCATTAAGTACTTATATAGGACTAGGGGGGGGTCTCATGGGGTCATTGAGTACTTATATAGGACTAGGGTGGGTCACATGGGGTCATTTTGTACTTATATAGGACTAGGGTGGGTCACATTTGGTCATTGATTACTTATATATTACTAGGGTGGGTCACATGGGGTCATTGAGTTCTTATATAGGACTAGGGTGCGTCAAATGTGGTCATTGAGTACTTATATAGTACTAGGGGGGTTACATGGGGTCATTGAGTACTTATATAGGATATGGGGGGTCACGTGGGGTCATTGAGTACTTATATAGGACTAGGGTGGGTCACATGGGGTCATTAAGTACTTATATAGGAATAAGGGGGGTCACATGTGATCATTGAGTACTTATATAGGAATGGGGTGGGTCACATGGGGTCATTGAGTACTTATATAGGACTAGGGGGTCACATGGGGTCATTGAGTACTTATATAGAACTAGGGTGGGTCACATGGGTCATGGTGTACTTATATATTATTAGGGTAGGTCACATGGGGTCATTGAGTTCTTATATAGGACTAGGGTGCGTCACATTGGGTCATTGAGTTCTTATATATTACTAGGGTGGGTCACATGGGGTCATTGAGTACTTATATAGGAATAGGGTGGGTCACATGGGGTCATTGAGTACTTATATAGGACATGGGGGGGTCACGTGGGGTCATTGAGTACTTATATAGGACTAGGTTGGGTCACATGGGGTCATTGAGTACTTATATAGGAATAGGGTGGGTCACATGGGGTCATTGAGTACTTATATAGGAATAGGGTGGGTCACATGGGGTCATTGAGTACTTATATAGGACATGGAGGGGTCACGTGTGGTCATTGAGTACTTATATAGGACTAGGGTGGGTCACATGGGGTCATTGAGTACTTATATAGGACATGGGGGGGGTCACATGGGGTCATTGAGTACTTATATAGGACATGGGGTTTCACATGGGGTCATTAAGTACTTATATAGGACTAGGGGGGGGTCTCATGGGGTCATTGAGTACTTATATAGGACTAGGGTGGGTCACATGGGGTCATTTTGTACTTATATAGGACTAGGGTGGGTCACATGTGGTCATTGATTACTTATATATTATTAGGGTGGGTCACATGGGGTCATTGAGTTCTTATATAGGACTAGGGTGCGTCAAATGTGGTCATTGAATACTTATATAGTACTAGGGGGGTTACATGGGGTCATTGAGTACTTATATAGGATATGGGGGGTCACGTGGGGTCATTGAGTACTTATATAGGACTAGGGTGGGTCACATGGGGTCATTAAGTACTTATATAGGAATAAGGGGGGTCACATGTGATCATTGAGTACTTATATAGGAATGGGGTGGGTCACATGGGGTCATTGAGTACTTATATAGGACTAGGGGGTCACATGGGGTCATTGAGTACTTATATAGAACTAGGGTGGGTCACATGGGTCATGGTGTACTTATATATTATTAGGGTAGGTCACATGGGGTCATTGAGTTCTTATATAGGACTAGGGTGCGTCACATTGGGTCATTGAGTTCTTATATATTACTAGGGTGGGTCACATGGGGTCATTGAGTTCTTATATAGGACTAGGGTGCGTCACATGGGGTCATTGAGTACTTATATAGTACTAGGGGGGTCACATGGGTTCATTGAGTACTTATATAGGACATGGGGGGGTCACATGGGGTCATTAAGTACTTATATAGGACTAGGGGGGGTCACATGTGGTCATTGAGTACTTATATAGGACTAGGGTGGGTCACATGGGGTCATTGAGTACTTATATATGACTAGGGGGGTCACATGGGGTCATTAAGTACTTGTATAGGACTAGGGGGGTCACATGGGGTCATTGAGTACTTATATAGGACTAGGGTGGGTCACATGGGGTCATTGAGTACTTATATAGGAATAGGGTGCGTCGATGGGGTCATTGAGTACTTATATAGGACTAGGGGGGTCACATGGGGTCATTGAGTACTTATATAGGAATAGGGTGGGTCACATGGGGTCATTGAGTACTTATATAGGACTAGGGGGTCACATGGGGTCATTGCGTACTTATATAGGACTAGGGTGGGTCACATGGGTCATTGTGTACTTATATATTACTAGGGTGGGTCACATGGGGTCATTGAGTTCTTATATAGGACTAGGGTGCGTCACATTGGGTCATTGAGTACTTATATATTACTAGGGTGGGTCATATGGGGTCATTGAGTTCTTATATAGGACTAGGGTGCGTCACATGGGGTCATTGAGTACTTATATAGTACTAGGGGGGTCACATGGGTTCATTGAGTACTTATATAGGACATGGGGGGGTCACATGGGGTCATTGAGTACTTATATATGACTAGGGGGGGTCACATGGGGTCATTGAGTACTTATATAGGACTAGGGTGGGTCACATGGGGTAATTTTGTACTTATATAGGACTAGGGTGGGTCACATGGGTCATTGTGTACTTATATATTACTAGGGTGGGTCAGATGGGGTCATTGAGTTCTTATATAGGACTAGGTTGCGTCACATTGGGTCATTGAGTACTTATATATTACTAGGGTGGGTCACATGGGGTCATTGAGTTCTTATATAGGACTAGGGTGCGTCACATGGGGTCATTAAGTACTTGTATAGGACTAGGGGGGTCACATGGGGTCATTGAGTACTTATATAGGACTAGGGTGGGTCACATGGGGTCATTGAGTACTTATATAGGAATAGGGTGGGTCGATGGGATCATTGAGTACTTATATAGGACTAGGGGGGTCACATGGGGTCATTGAGTACTTATATATGACTAGGGGGGGTCACATGGGGTCATTGAGTACTTATATAGGAATAGGGTGGGTCACATGGGGTCATTGAGTACTCATATAGGACATGGGGGGGTCACGAGGGGTCATTGAGTACTTATATAGGAATAGGGTGGGTCACATGGGGTCACTGAGTACTTATATAGGACATGGAAGGGTCACGTGTGGTCATTGAGTACTTATATAGGACTAGGGTGGGTCACATGGGGTCATTAAGTACTTATATAGGAATAGGGTGGGTCGATGGGGTCATTGAGTACTTATATAGGACTAGGGGGGTCACATGGGGTCAATGAGTACTTATATATGACTAGGGGGGGTCACATGGGGTCATTGAGTACTTATATAGGAATAGGGTGGGTCACATGGGGTCATTGAGTACTTATATAGGACATGGGGGGGGGGTCACATGGGGTCATTGAGTACTTATATAGGACATGGGGTTTCACATGGGGTCATTAAGTACTTATATAGGACTAGGGGGGGGTCACATGGGGTCATTGAGTACTTATATAGGACTAGGGTGGGTCACATGGGGTCATTTTGTACTTATATAGAACTAGGGTGATTCACATGTGGTCATTGATTACTTATATATTACTAGGGTGGGTCACATGGGGTCATTGAGTACTTATATATGACTAGGGGGGGGGGGTCACATGGGGTCATTGAGTACTTATATAGGACTAGGGTGGGTCACATGGGGTCATTTTGTACTTATATAGGACTAGGGTGGGTCACATGGGTCATTGTGTACTTATATATTACTAGGGTGGGTCAGATGGGGTCATTGAGTTCTTATATAGGACTAGGTTGCGTCACATTGGGTCATTTAGTACTTATATATTACTAGGGTGGGTCACATGGGGTCATTGAGATTTTATATAGGACTAGGGTGCGTCACATGGGGTCATTGGGTACTTATATAGTACTAGGGGGGTCACATGGGTTCATTGAGTACTTATATAGGACATGGGGGGGTCACATGGGGTCATTAATTACATATATAGGACTAGGAGGGGGTCACATGTGGTCATTGAGTACTTTTATAGGACTAGGGTGGGTCACATGGGGTCATTGATTACTTATATATTACTAGGGTGGGTCACATGGGGTCATTGAGTTCTTATATAGGACTAGGGTGCGTCAAATGTGGTCATTGAGTACTTATATAGTACTAGGGGGGTTACATGGGGTCATTGAGTACTTATATAGGATATGGAGGGGTCACGTGGGGTCATTGAGTACTTATATATGACTAGGGGGGGTCACATGGGGTCATTAAGTACTTGTATAGGACTAGGGGGGTCACATGGGGTCATTGAGTACTTATATAGGACTAGGGTGCGTCACATGGGGTCATTGAGTACTTATATAGTACTAGGGGGGTCACATGGGTTCATTGAGTACTTATATAGGACATGGGGGGGTCACATGGGGTCATTGAGTACTTATATATGACTAGGGGGGGTCACATGGGGTCATTGAGTACTTATATAGGACTAGGGTGGGTCACATGGGGTAATTTTGTACTTATATAGGACTAGGGTGGGTCACATGGGTCATTGTGTACTTATATATTACTAGGGTGGGTCAGATGGGGTCATTGAGTTCTTATATAGGACTAGGTTGCGTCACATTGGGTCATTGAGTACTTATATATTACTAGGGTGGGTCACATGGGGTCATTGAGTTCTTATATAGGACTAGGGTGCGTCACATGGGGTCATTAAGTACTTGTATAGGACTAGGGGGGTCACATGGGGTCATTGAGTACTTATATAGGACTAGGGTGGGTCACATGGGGTCATTGAGTACTTATATAGGAATAGGGTGGGTCGATGGGATCATTGAGTACTTATATAGGACTAGGGGGGTCACATGGGGTCATTGAGTACTTATATATGACTAGGGGGGGGTCACATGGGGTCATTGAGTACTTATATAGGAATAGGGTGGGTCACATGGGGTCATTGAGTACTCATATAGGACATGGGGGGGTCACGAGGGGTCATTGAGTACTTATATAGGAATAGGGTGGGTCACATGGGGTCACTGAGTACTTATATAGGACATGGAAGGGTCACGTGTGGTCATTGAGTACTTATATAGGACTAGGGTGGGTCACATGGGGTCATTAAGTACTTATATAGGAATAGGGTGGGTCGATGGGGTCATTGAGTACTTATATAGGACTAGGGGGGTCACATGGTGTCAATGAGTACTTATATATGACTAGGGGGGGTCACATGGGGTCATTGAGTACTTATATAGGAATAGGGTGGGTCACATGGGGTCATTGAGTACTTATATAGGACATGGGGGGGGGGTCACATGGGGTCATTGAGTACTTATATAGGACATGGGGTTTCACATGGGGTCATTAAGTACTTATATAGGACTAGGGGGGGGTCACATGGGGTCATTGAGTACTTATATAGGACTAGGGTGGGTCACATGGGGTCATTTTGTACTTATATAGAACTAGGGTGATTCACATGTGGTCATTGATTACTTATATATTACTAGGGTGGGTCACATGGGGTCATTGAGTACTTATATATGACTAGGGGGGGGGTCACATGGGGTCATTGAGTACTTATATAGGACTAGGGTGGGTCACATGGGGTCATTTTGTACTTATATAGGACTAGGGTGGGTCACATGGGTCATTGTGTACTTATATATTACTAGGGTGGGTCAGATGGGGTCATTGAGTTCTTATATAGGACTAGGTTGCGTCACATTGGGTCATTTAGTACTTATATATTACTAGGGTGGGTAACATGGGGTCATTGAGATTTTATATAGGACTAGGGTGCGTCACATGGGGTCATTGGGTACTTATATAGTACTAGGGGGGTCACATGGGTTCATTGAGTACTTATATAGGACATGGGGGGGTCACATGGGGTCATTAATTACATATATAGGACTAGGGGAGGGTCACATGTGGTCATTGAGTACTTTTATAGGACTAGGGTGGGTCACATGGGGTCATTGATTACTTATATATTACTAGGGTGGGTCACATGGGGTCATTGAGTTCTTATATAGGACTAGGGTGCGTCAAATGTGGTCATTGAGTACTTATATAGTACTAGGGGGGTTACATGGGGTCATTGAGTACTTATATAGGATATGGAGGGGTCACGTGGGGTCATTGAGTACTTATATATGACTAGGGGGGGTCACATGGGGTCATTAAGTACTTGTATAGGACTAGGGGGGTCACATGGGGTCATTGAGTACTTATATAGGACTAGGGTGGGTCACATGGGGTCATTGAGTACTTATATAGGAATAGGGTGGGTCGATGGGATCATTGAGTACTTATATAGGACTAGGGGGGTCACATGGGGTCATTGAGTACTTATATATGACTAGGGGGGGTCACATGGGGTCATTGAGTACTTATATAGGAATAGGGTGGGTCACATGGGGTCACTGAGTACTCATATAGGACATGGGGGGGTCACGTGGGGTCATTGAGTACTTATATAGGAATAGGGTGGGTCACATGGGGTCACTGAGTACTTATATAGGACATGGAGGGGTCACGTGTGGTCATTGAGTACATATATATGACTAGGGTGGGTCACATGGGGTCATTGAGTACTTATATAGGAATAGGGTGGGTCGATGGGGTCATTGAGTACTTATATAGGACTAGGGGGGTCACATGGGGTCAATGAGTACTTATATATGACTAGGGGGGGTCACATGGGGTCATTGAGTACTTATATAGGAATAGGGTGGGTCACATGGGGTCATTGAGTACTTATATAGGACATGGGGGGGGGGTCACATGGGGTCATTGAGTACTTATATAGGACATGGGGCTTCACATGGGGTCATTAAGTACTTATATAGGACTAGGGGGGGGTCACATGGGGTCATTGAGTACTTATATAGGACTAGGGTGGGTCACATGGGGTCATTTTGTACTTATATAGAACTAGGGTGATTCACATGTGGTCATTGATTACTTATATATTACTAGGGTGGGTCACATGGGGTCATTGAGTACTTATATATGACTAGGGGGGGGGGGGTCACATGGGGTCATTGAGTACTTATATAGGACTAGGGTGGGTCACATGGGGTCATTTTGTACTTATATAGGACTAGGGTGGGTCACATGGGTCATTGTGTACTTATATATTACTAGGGTGGGTCAGATGGGGTCATTGAGTTCTTATATAGGACTAGGTTGCGTCACATTGGGTCATTTAGTACTAATATATTACTAGGGTGGGTCACATGGGGTCATTGAGATCTTATATAGGACTAGGGTGCGTCACATGGGGTCATTGGGTACTTATATAGTACTAGGGGGGTCACATGGGTTCATTGAGTACTTATATAGGACATGGGGGGGTCACATGGGGTCATTAATTACATATATAGGACTAGGGGTGGGTCACATGTGGTCATTGAGTACTTATATAGGACTAGGGTGGGTCACATGGGGTCATTGAGTACTTATATAGGACATGGAGGGGTCACGTGTGGTCATTGAGTACTTATATAGGACTAGGGTGGGTCACATGGGGTCATTGAGTACTTATATAGGAATAGGGTGGGTCGATGGGGTCATTGAGTACTTATATAGGACTAGGGGGGTCACATGGTGTCAATGAGTACTTATATATGACTAGGGGGGGTCACATGGGGTCATTGAGTACTTATATAGGAATAGGGTGGGTCACATGGAGTCATTGAGTACTTATATAGGACATGGGGGGGGGGGGTCACATGGGGTCATTGAGTACTTATATAGGACATGGGGTTTCACATGGGGTCATTAAGTACTTATATAGGACTAGGGGGGGGTCACATGTGGTCATTGATTACTTATATATTACTAGGGTGGGTCACATGGGGTCATTGAGTTCTTATATAGGACTAGGGTGCGTCAAATGTGGTCATTGAGTACTTATATAGTACTAGGGGGGTTACATGGGGTCATTGAGTTCTTATATAGGACTAGGGTGCGTCAAATGTGGTCATTGAGTACTTATATAGTACTAGGGGGGTTACATGGGGTCATTGAGTACTTATATAGGATATGGGGGGGTCACGTGGGGTCATTGAGTATTTATATATGACTAGGGGGGGTCACATGGGGTCATTAAGTACTTGTATAGGACTAGGGGGGTCACATGGGGTCATTGAGTACTTATATAGGACTAGGGTGGGTCACATGGGGTCATTGAGTACTTATATAGGAATAGGGTGGGTCGATGGGATCATTGAGTACTTATATAGGACTAGGGGGGTCACATGGGGTAATTGAGTACTTATATATGACTAGGGGGGGGGGGTCACATGGGGTCATTGAGTACTTATATAGGAATAGGGTGGGTCACATGGGGTCATTGAGTACTTATATAGGACATGGGGGGGTCACGTGTGGTCATTGAGTACTTATATAGGACTAGGTTGGGTCACATGGGGTCATTGAGTACTTATATAGGAATAGGGTGGGTCACATGGGGTCATTGAGTACTTATATAGGAATAGGGTGGGTCACATGGGGTCATTGAGTACTTATATAGGACATGGAGGGGTCACGTGTGGTCATTGAGTACTTATATAGGACTAGGGTGGGTCACATGGGGTCATTGAGTACTTATATAGGACATGGGGGGGGGTCACATGGGGTCATTGAGTACTTATATAGGACATGGGGTTTCACATGGGGTCATTAAGTACTTATATAGGACTAGGGGGGGGTCTCATGGGGTCATTGAGTACTTATATAGGACTAGGGTGGGTCACATGGGGTCATTTTGTACTTATATAGGACTAGGGTGGGTCACATGTGGTCATTGATTACTTATATATTACTAGGGTGGGTCACATGGGGTCATTGAGTTCTTATATAGGACTAGGGTGCGTCAAATGTGGTCATTGAGTACTTATATAGTACTAGGGGGGTCACATGTGTTCATTGAGTACTTATATAGGACATGGGGGGTCACATGGGGTCATTAAGTACTTATATAGGACTAGGGGGGGGTCACATGTGGTCATTGAGTACTTATATAGGACTAGGGGGGTCACATGGGGTCATTGAGTACTTATATATGACTAGGGGGGGGGTCACATGGGGTCATTGAGTACTTATATAGGACTAGGGTGGGTCACATGGGGTCATTTTGTACTTATATAGGACTAGGGTGGGTCACATGGGTCATTGTGTACTTATATATTACTAGGGTGGGTCAGATGGGGTCATTGAGTTCTTATATAGGACTAGGTTGCGTCACATTGGGTCATTGAGTACTTATATATTACTAGGGTGGGTCACATGGGGTCATTGAGATCTTATATAGGACTAGGGTGCGTCACATGGGGTCATTGGGTACTTATATAGTACTAGGGGGGTCACATGGGTTCATTGAGTACTTATATAGGACATGGGGGGGTAACATGGGGTCATTAATTACATATATAGGACTAGGGGGGGGTCACATGTGGTCATTGAGTAATTATATAGGACTAGGGTGGGTCACATGGGGTCATTGAGTACTTATATAGGACATGGAGGGGTCACGTGTGGTCATTGAGTACTTATATAGGACTAGGCTGGGTCACATGGGGTCATTGAGTACTTATATAGGAATAGGGTGGGTCGATGGGGTCATTGAGTACTTATATAGGACTAGGGGGGTCACATGGGGTCAATGAGTACTTATATATGACTAGGGGGGGTCACATGGGGTCATTGAGTACTTATATAGGAATAGGGTGGGTCACATGGGGTCATTGAGTACTTATATAGGACATGGGGGGGGGTCACATGGGGTCATTGAGTACTTATATAGGACATGGGGTTTCACATGGGGTCATTAAGTACTTATATAGGACTAGGGGGGGTCACATGGGGTCATTGAGTACTTATATAGGACTAGGGTGGGTCACATGGGGTCATTTTGTACTTATATAGGACTAGGGTGGGTCACATGTGGTCATTGATTACTTATATATTACTAGGGTGGGTCACATGGGGTCATTGAGTTCTTATATAGGACTAGGGTGCGTCAAATGTGGTCATTGAGTACTTATATAGTATTAGGGGGGTTACATGGGGTCATTGAGTACTTATATAGGATATGGGGGGGTCACGTGGGGTCATTGAGTACTTATATATGACTAGGGGGGGTCACATGGGGTCATTAAGTACTTGTATAGGACTAGGGGGGTCACATGGGGTCATTGAGTACTTATATAGGACTAGGGTGGGTCACATGGGGTCATTGAGTACTTATATAGGACTAGGGGGTCACATGGGGTCATTGAGTACTTATATAGGACTAGGGTGGGTCACATGGGGTCATTGAGTACTTATATAGGACATGGGGGGGGTCACATGGGGTCATTGAGTACTTATATAGGACATGGGGTTTCACATGGGGTCATTAAGTACTTATATAGGACTAGGGGGGGGTCTCATGGGGTCATTGAGTACTTATATAGGACTAGGGTGGGTCACATGGGGTCATTTTGTACTTATATAGGACTAGGGTGGGTCACATGTGGTCATTGATTACTTATATATTACTAGGGTGGGTCACATGGGGTCATTGAGTTCTTATATAGGACTAGGGTGCGTCAAATGTGGTCATTGAGTACTTATATAGTACTAGGGGGGTTACATGGGGTCATTGAGTACTTATATAGGATATGGGGGGTCACGTGGGGTCATTGAGTACTTATATAGGACTAGGGTGGGTCACATGGGGTCATTAAGTACTTATATAGGAATAAGGGGGGTCACATGTGATCATTGAGTACTTATATAGGAATGGGGTGGGTCACATGGGGTCATTGAGTACTTATATAGGACTAGGGGGTCACATGGGGTCATTGAGTACTTATATAGAACTAGGGTGGGTCACATGGGTCATGGTGTACTTATATATTATTAGGGTAGGTCACATGGGGTCATTGAGTTCTTATATAGGACTAGGGTGCGTCACATTGGGTCATTGAGTTCTTATATATTACTAGGGTGGGTCACATGGGGTCATTGAGTACTTATATAGGAATAGGGTGGGTCACATGGGGTCATTGAGTACTTATATAGGACATGGGGGGGTCACGTGGGGTCATTGAGTACTTATATAGGACTAGGTTGGGTCACATGGGGTCATTGAGTACTTATATAGGAATAGGGTGGGTCACATGGGGTCATTGAGTACTTATATAGGAATAGGGTGGGTCACATGGGGTCATTGAGTACTTATATAGGACATGGAGGGGTCACGTGTGGTCATTGAGTACTTATATAGGACTAGGGTGGGTCACATGGGGTCATTGAGTACTTATATAGGACATGGGGGGGGTCACATGGGGTCATTGAGTACTTATATAGGACATGGGGTTTCACATGGGGTCATTAAGTACTTATATAGGACTAGGGGGGGGTCTCATGGGGTCATTGAGTACTTATATAGGACTAGGGTGGGTCACATGGGGTCATTTTGTACTTATATAGGACTAGGGTGGGTCACATGTGGTCATTGAGTTCTTATATAGGACTAGGGTGCGTCAAATGTGGTCATTGAGTACTTATATAGTACTAGGGGGGTTACATGGGGTCATTGAGTACTTATATAGGATATGGGGGGTCACGTGGGGTCATTGAGTACTTATATAGGACTAGGGTGGGTCACATGGGGTCATTAAGTACTTATATAGGAATAAGGGGGGTCACATGTGATCATTGAGTACTTATATAGGAATGGGGTGGGTCACATGGGGTCATTGAGTACTTATATAGGACTAGGGGGTCACATGGGGTCATTGAGTACTTATATAGAACTAGGGTGGGTCACATGGGTCATGGTGTACTTATATATTATTAGGGTAGGTCACATGGGGTCATTGAGTTCTTATATAGGACTAGGGTGCGTCACATTGGGTCATTGAGTTCTTATATATTACTAGGGTGGGTCACATGGGGTCATTGAGTTCTTATATAGGACTAGGGTGCGTCACATGGGGTCATTGAGTACTTATATAGTACTAGGGGGGTCACATGGGTTCATTGAGTACTTATATAGGACATGGGGGGGTCACATGGGGTCATTAAGTACTTATATAGGACTAGGGGGGGTCACATGTGGTCATTGAGTACTTATATAGGACTAGGGTGGGTCACATGGGGTCATTGAGTACTTATATATGACTAGGGGGGTCACATGGGGTCATTAAGTACTTGTATAGGACTAGGGGGGTCACATGGGGTCATTGAGTACTTATATAGGACTAGGGTGGGTCACATGGGGTCATTGAGTACTTATATAGGAATAGGGTGCGTCGATGGGGTCATTGAGTACTTATATAGGACTAGGGGGGTCACATGGGGTCATTGAGTACTTATATAGGAATAGGGTGGGTCACATGGGGTCATTGAGTACTTATATAGGACTAGGTGGTCACATGGGGTCATTGCGTACTTATATAGGACTAGGGTGGGTCACATGGGGTCATTTTGTACTTATATAGGACTAGGGTGGGTCACATGTGGTCATTGATTACTTATATATTACTAGGGTGGGTCACATGGGGTCATTGAGTTCTTATATAGGACTAGGGTGCGTCAAATGTGGTCATTGAGTACTTATATAGTATTAGGGGGGTTACATGGGGTCATTGAGTACTTATATAGGATATGGGGGGGTCACGTGGGGTCATTGAGTACTTATATATGACTAGGGGGGGTCACATGGGGTCATTAAGTACTTGTATAGGACTAGGGGGGTCACATGGGGTCATTGAGTACTTATATAGGACTAGGGTGGGTCACATGGGGTCATTGAGTACTTATATAGGACTAGGGGGTCACATGGGGTCATTGAGTACTTATATAGGACTAGGGTGGGTCACATGGGGTCATTGAGTACTTATATAGGACATGGGGGGGGTCACATGGGGTCATTGAGTACTTATATAGGACATGGGGTTTCACATGGGGTCATTAAGTACTTATATAGGACTAGGGGGGGGTCTCATGGGGTCATTGAGTACTTATATAGGACTAGGGTGGGTCACATGGGGTCATTTTGTACTTATATAGGACTAGGGTGGGTCACATGTGGTCATTGATTACTTATATATTACTAGGGTGGGTCACATGGGTTCATTGAGTTCTTATATAGGACTAGGGTGCGTCAAATGTGGTCATTGAGTACTTATATAGTACTAGGGGGGTTACATGGGGTCATTGAGTACTTATATAGGATATGGGGGGTCACGTGGGGTCATTGAGTACTTATATAGGACTAGGGTGGGTCACATGGGGTCATTAAGTACTTATATAGGAATAAGGGGGGTCACATGTGATCATTGAGTACTTATATAGGAATGGGGTGGGTCACATGGGGTCATTGAGTACTTATATAGGACTAGGGGGTCACATGGGGTCATTGAGTACTTATATAGAACTAGGGTGGGTCACATGGGTCATGGTGTACTTATATATTATTAGGGTAGGTCACATGGGGTCATTGAGTTCTTATATAGGACTAGGGTGCGTCACATTGGGTCATTGAGTTCTTATATATTACTAGGGTGGGTCACATGGGGTCATTGAGTACTTATATAGGAATAGGGTGGGTCACATGGGGTCATTGAGTACTTATATAGGACATGGGGGGGTCACGTGGGGTCATTGAGTACTTATATAGGACTAGGTTGGGTCACATGGGGTCATTGAGTACTTATATAGGAATAGGGTGGGTCACATGGGGTCATTGAGTACTTATATAGGAATAGGGTGGGTCACATGGGGTCATTGAGTACTTATATAGGACATGGAGGGGTCACGTGTGGTCATTGAGTACTTATATAGGACTAGGGTGGGTCACATGGGGTCATTGAGTACTTATATAGGACATGGGGGGGGTCACATGGGGTCATTGAGTACTTATATAGGACATGGGGTTTCACATGGGGTCATTAAGTACTTATATAGGACTAGGGGGGGGTCTCATGGGGTCATTGAGTACTTATATAGGACTAGGGTGGGTCACATGGGGTCATTTTGTACTTATATAGGACTAGGGTGGGTCACATGTGGTCATTGAGTTCTTATATAGGACTAGGGTGCGTCAAATGTGGTCATTGAGTACTTATATAGTACTAGGGGGGTTACATGGGGTCATTGAGTACTTATATAGGATATGGGGGGTCACGTGGGGTCATTGAGTACTTATATAGGACTAGGGTGGGTCACATGGGGTCATTAAGTACTTATATAGGAATAAGGGGGGTCACATGTGATCATTGAGTACTTATATAGGAATGGGGTGGGTCACATGGGGTCATTGAGTACTTATATAGGACTAGGGGGTCACATGGGGTCATTGAGTACTTATATAGAACTAGGGTGGGTCACATGGGTCATGGTGTACTTATATATTATTAGGGTAGGTCACATGGGGTCATTGAGTTCTTATATAGGACTAGGGTGCGTCACATTGGGTCATTGAGTTCTTATATATTACTAGGGTGGGTCACATGGGGTCATTGAGTTCTTATATAGGACTAGGGTGCGTCACATGGGGTCATTGAGTACTTATATAGTACTAGGGGGGTCACATGGGTTCATTGAGTACTTATATAGGACATGGGGGGGTCACATGGGGTCATTAAGTACTTATATAGGACTAGGGGGGGTCACATGTGGTCATTGAGTACTTATATAGGACTAGGGTGGGTCACATGGGGTCATTGAGTACTTATATATGACTAGGGGGGTCACATGGGGTCATTAAGTACTTGTATAGGACTAGGGGGGTCACATGGGGTCATTGAGTACTTATATAGCACTAGGGTGGGTCACATGGGGTCATTGAGTACTTATATAGGAATAGGGTGCGTCGATGGGGTCATTGAGTACTTATATAGGACTAGGGGGGTCACATGGGGTCATTGAGTACTTATATAGGAATAGGGTGGGTCACATGGGGTCATTGAGTACTTATATAGGACTAGGGGGTCACATGGGGTCATTGCGTACTTATATAGGACTAGGGTGGGTCACATGGGTCATTGTGTACTTATATATTACTAGGGTGGGTCACATGGGGTCATTGAGTTCTTATATAGGACTAGGGTGCGTCACATTGGGTCATTGAGTACTTATATTTTACTAGGGTGGGTCACATGGGGTCATTGAGTTCTTATATAGGACTAGGGTGCGTCACATGGGGTCATTGAGTACTTATATAGTACTAGGGGGGTCACATGGGTTCATTGAGTACTTATATAGGACATGGGGGGGTCACATGGGGTCATTGAGTACTTATATATGACTAGGGGGGGTCACATGGGGTCATTGAGTACTTATATAGGACTAGGGTGGGTCACATGGGGTAATTTTGTACTTATATAGGACTAGGGTGGTTCACATGGGTCATTGTGTACTTATATATTACTAGGGTGGGTCAGATGGGGTCATTGAGTTCTTATATAGGACTAGGTTGCGTCACATTGGGTCATTGAGTACTTATATATTACTAGGGTGGGTCACATGGGGTCATTGAGTTCTTATATAGGACTAGGGTGCGTCACATGGGGTCATTGAGTACTTATATAGTACTAGGGGGGTCACATGGGTTCATTGAGTTCTTATATAGGACTAGGGTGCGTCAAATGTGGTCATTGAGTACTTATATAGTACTAGGGGGGTTACATGGGGTCATTGAGTACTTATATAGGATATGAGGGGTCACGTGGGGTCATTGAGTACTTATATATGACTAGGGAGGGTCACATGGGGTCATTAAGTACTTGTATAGGACTAGGGGGGTCACATGGGGTCATTGAGTACTTATATAGGACTAGGGTGGGTCACATGGGGTCATTGAGTACTTATATAGGAATAGGGTGGGTCGATGGGTTCATTGAGTACTTATATAGGACTAGGGGGGTCACATGGGGTCATTGAGTACTTATATATGACTAGGGGGGGTCACATGGGGTCATTGAGTACTTATATAGGAATAGGGTGGGTCACATGGGGTCATTGAGTACTCATATAGGACATGGGGGGGTCACGTGGGGTCATTGAGTACTTATATAGGAATAGGGTGGGTCACATGGGGTCACTGAGTACTTATATAGGACATGGAAGGGTCACGTGTGGTCATTGAGTACTTATATAGGACTAGGGTGGGTCACATGGGGTCATTAAGTACTTATATAGGAATAGGGTGGGTCGATGGGGTCATTGAGTACTTATATAGGACTAGGGGGGTCACATGGGGTCAATGAGTACTTATATATGACTAGGGGGGGTCACATGGGGTCATTGAGTACTTATATAGGAATAGGGTGGGTCACATGGGGTCATTGAGTACTTATATAGGACATGGGGGGGGGGGTCACATGGGGTCATTGAGTACTTATATAGGACATGGGGTTTCACATGGGGTCATTAAGTACTTATATAGGACTAGGGGGGGGTCACATGGGGTCATTGAGTACTTATATAGGACTAGGGTGGGTCACATGGGGTCATTTTGTACTTATATAGAACTAGGGTGATTCACATGTGGTCATTGATTACTTATATATTACTAGGGTGGGTCACATGGGGTCATTGAGTACTTATATATGACTAGGGGGGGGGGTCACATGGGGTCATTGAGTACTTATATAGGACTAGGGTGGGTCACATGGGGTCATTTTGTACTTATATAGGACTAGGGTGGGTCACATGGGTCATTGTGTACTTATATATTACTAGGGTGGGTCACATGGGGTCATTGAGATCTTATATAGGACTAGGGTGCGTCACATGGGGTCATTGGGTACTTATATAGTACTAGGGGGGTCACATGGGTTCATTGAGTACTTATATAGGACATGGGGGGATCACATGGGGTCATTAATTACATATATAGGACTAGGGGAGGGTCACATGTGGTCATTGAGTACTTTTATAGGACTAGGGTGGGTCACATGGGGTCATTGATTACTTATATATTACTAGGGTGGGTCACATGGGGTCATTGAGTTCTTATATAGGACTAGGGTGCATCAAATGTGGTCATTGAGTACTTATATAGTACTAGGGGGGTTACATGGGGTCATTGAGTACTTATATAGGATATGGAGGGGTCACGTGGGGTCATTGAGTACTTATATATGACTAGGGGGGGTCACATGGGGTCATTAAGTACTTGTATAGGACTAGGGGGGTCACATGGGGTCATTGAGTACTTATATAGGACTAGGGTGGGTCACATGGGGTCATTGAGTACTTATATAGGAATAGGGTGGGTCGATGGGATCATTGAGTACATATATAGGACTAGGGGGGTCACATGGTGTCATTGAGTACTTATATATGACTAGGGGGGGTCACATGGGGTCATTGAGTACTTATATAGGAATAGGGTGGGTCACATGGGGTCACTGAGTACTCATATAGGACATGGGGGGGTCACGTGGGGTCATTGAGTACTTATATAGGAATAGGGTGGGTCACATGGGGTCACTGAGTACTTATATAGGACATGGAGGGGTCACGTGTGGTCATTGAGTACATATATAGGACTAGGGTGGGTCACATGGGGTCATTGAGTACTTATATAGGAATAGGGTGGGTCGATGGGGTCATTGAGTACTTATATAGGACTAGGGGGGTCACATGGGGTCAATGAGTACTTATATATGACTAGGGGGGGTCACATGGGGTCATTGAGTACTTATATAGGAATAGGGTGGGTCACATGGGGTCATTGAGTACTTATATAGGACATGGGGGGGGGGTCACATGGGGTCATTGAGTACTTATATAGGACATGGGGTTTCACATGGGGTCATTAAGTACTTATATAGGACTAGGGGGGGGTCACATGGGGTCATTGAGTACTTATATAGGACTAGGGTGGGTCACATGGGGTCATTTTGTACTTATATAGAACTAGGGTGATTCACATGTGGTCATTGATTACTTATATATTACTAGGGTGGGTCACATGGGGTCATTGAGTACTTATATATGACTAGGGGGGGGGGTCACATGGGGTCATTGAGTACTTATATAGGACTAGGGTGGGTCACATGGGGTCATTTTGTACTTATATAGGACTAGGGTGGGTCACATGGGTCATTGTGTACTTATATATTACTAGGGTGGGTCAGATGGGGTCATTGAGTTCTTATATAGGACTAGGTTGCATCACATTGGGTCATTTAGTACTTATATATTACTAGGGTGGGTCACATGGGGTCATTGAGATCTTATATAGGACTAGGGTGCGTCACATGGGGTCATTGGGTACTTATATAGTACTAGGGGGGTCACATGGGTTCATTGAGTACTTATATAGGACATGGGGGGGTCACATGGGGTCATTAATTACATATATAGGACTAGGGGGGGGTCACATGTGGTCATTGAGTACTTATATAGGACTAGGGTGGGTCACATGGGGTCATTGAGTACTTATATAGGACATGGAGGGGTCACGTGTGGTCATTGAGTACTTATATAGGACTAGGGTGGGTCACATGGGGTCATTGAGTACTTATATAGGAATAGGGTGGGTCGATGGGGTCATTGAGTACTTATATAGGACTAGGGGGGTCACATGGGGTCAATGAGTACTTATATATGACTAGGGGGGGTCACATGGGGTCATTGAGTACTTATATAGGAATAGGGTGGGTCACATGGAGTCATTGAGTACTTATATAGGACATGGGGGGGGGGGTCACATGGGGTCATTGAGTACTTATATAGGACATGGGGTTTCACATGGGGTCATTAAGTACTTATATAGGACTAGGGGGGGGTCACATGTGGTCATTGATTACTTATATATTACTAGGGTGGGTCACATGGGGTCATTGAGTTCTTATATAGGACTAGGGTGCGTCAAATGTGGTCATTGAGTACTTATATAGTACTAGGGGGGTTACATGGGGTCATTGAGTTCTTATATAGGACTAGGGTGCGTCAAATGTGGTCATTGAGTACTTATATAGTACTAGGGGGGTTACATGGGGTCATTGAGTACTTATATAGGATATGGGGGGGTCACGTGGGGTCATTGAGTACTTATATATGACTAGGGGGGGTCACATGGGGTCATTAAGTACTTGTATAGGACTAGGGGGGTCACATGGGGTCATTGAGTACTTATATAGGACTAGGGTGGGTCACATGGGGTCATTGAGTACTTATATAGGAATAGGGTGGGTCGATGGGATCATTGAGTACTTATATAGGACTAGGGGGGTCACATGGGGTCATTGAGTACTTATATATGACTAGGGGGGGTCACATGGGGTCATTGAGTACTTATATAGGAATAGGGTGGGTCACATGGGGTCATTGAGTACTTATATAGGACATGGGGGGGGGGTCACATGGGGTCATTGAGTACTTATATAGGACATGGGGTTTCACATGGGGTCATTAAGTACTTATATAGGACTAGGGGGGGGTCACATGGGGTCATTGAGTACTTATATAGGACTAGGGTGGGTCACATGGGGTCATTTTGTACTTATATAGAACTAGGGTGATTCACATGTGGTCATTGATTACTTATATATTACTAGGGTGGGTCACATGGGGTCATTGAGTACTTATATATGACTAGGGGGGGGGGTCACATGGGGTCATTGATTACTTATATATTACTAGGGTGGGTCACATGGGGTCATTGAGTTCTTATATAGGACTAGGGTGCGTCAAATGTGGTCATTGAGTACTTATATAGTACTAGGGGGGTTACATGGGGTCATTGAGTTCTTATATAGGACTAGGGTGCGTCAAATGTGGTCATTGAGTACTTATATAGTACTAGGGGGGTTACATGGGGTCATTGAGTACTTATATAGGATATGGGGGGGTCACGTGGGGTCATTGAGTACTTATATATGACTAGGGGGGGTCACATGGGGTCATTAAGTACTTGTATAGGACTAGGGGGGTCACATGGGGTCATTGAGTACTTATATAGGACTAGGGTGGGTCACATGGGGTCATTGAGTACTTATATAGGAATAGGGTGGGTCGATGGGATCATTGAGTACTTATATAGGACTAGGGGGGTCACATGGGGTCATTGAGTACTTATATATGACTAGGGGGGGGGTCACATGGGGTCATTGAGTACTTATATAGGAATAGGGTGGGTCACATAGGGTCATTGAGTACTTATATAGGACATGGGGGGGTCACGTGGGGTCATTGAGTACTTATATAGGACTAGGTTGGGTCACATGGGGTCATTGAGTACTTATATAGGAATAGGGTGGGTCACATGGGGTCATTGAGTACTTATATAGGAATAGGGTGGGTCACATGGGGTCATTGAGTACTTATATAGGACATGGAGGGGTCACGTGTGGTCATTGAGTACTTATATAGGACTAGGGTGGGTCACATGGGGTCATTGAGTACTTATATAGGACATGGGGGGGGTCACATGGGGTCATTGAGTACTTATATAGGACATGGGGTTTCACATGGGGTCATTAAGTACTTATATAGGACTAGGGGGGGGGGTCTCATGGGGTCATTGAGTACTTATATAGGACTAGGGTGGGTCACATGGGGTCATTTTGTACTTATATAGGACTATGGTGGGTCACATGTGGTCATTGATTACTTATATATTACTAGGGTGGGTCACATGGGGTCATTGAGTTCTTATATAGGACTAGGGTGCGTCAAATGTGGTCATTGAGTACTTATATAGTACTAGGGGGGTTACATGGGGTCATTGAGTACTTATATAGGATATGGGGGGGTCACGTGGGGTCATTGAGTACTTATATAGGACTAGGGTGGGTCACATGGGGTCATTAAGTACTTATATAGGAATAAGGGGGGTCACATGTGATCATTGAGTACTTATATAGGAATGGGGTGGGTCACATGGGGTCATTGAGTACTTATATAGGACTAGGGGGTCACATGGGGTCATTGAGTACTTATATAGAACTAGGGTGGGTCACATGGGTCATGGTGTACTTATATATTACTAGGGTAGGTCACATGGGGTCATTGAGTTCTTATATAGGATTAGGGTGCGTCACATTGGGTCATTGAGTTCTTATATATTACTAGGGTGGGTCACATGGGGTCATTGAGTTCTTATATAGGACTAGGGTGGGTCGATGGGGTCATTGAGTACTTATATAGGACTAGGGGGGTCACATGGGGTCAATGAGTACTTATATATGACTAGGGGGGGTCACATGGGGTCATTGAGTACTTATATAGGAATAGGGTGGCTCACATGGGGTCATTGAGTACTTATATAGGACATGGGGGGGGTCACATGGGGTCATTGAGTACTTATATAGGACATGGGGTTTCACATGGGGTCATTAAGTACTTATATAGGACTAGGGGGGGGTCACATGGGGTCATTGAGTACTTATATAGGACTAGGGTGGGTCACATGGGGTCATTTTGTACTTATATAGAACTAGGGTGATTCACATGTGGTCATTGATTACTTATATATTACTAGGGTGGGTCACATGGGGTCATTGAGTACTTATATATGACTAGGGGGGGGGTCACATGGGGTCATTGAGTACTTATATAGGACTAGGGTGGGTCACATGGGGTCATTTTGTACTTATATAGGACTAGGGTGGGTCACATGGGTCATTGTGTACTTATATATTACTAGGGTGGGTCAGATGGGGTCATTGAGTTCTTATATAGGACTAGGTTGCGTCACATTGGGTCATTTAGTACTTATATATTACTAGGGTGGGTCACATGGGGTCATTGAGATCTTATATAGGACTAGGGTGCGTCACATGGGGTCATTGGGTACTTATATAGTACTAGGGGGGTCACATGGGTTCATTGAGTACTTATATAGGACATGGGGGGGTCACATGGGGTCATTAATTACATATATAGGACTAGGGGGGGGTCACATGTGGTCATTGAGTACTTATATAGGACTAGGGTGGGTCACATGGGGTCATTGAGTACTTATATAGGACATGGAGGGGTCACGTGTGGTCATTGAGTACTTATATAGGACTAGGGTGGGTCACATGGGGTCATTGAGTACTTATATAGGAATAGGGTGGGTCGATGGGGTCATCGAGTACTTATATAGGACTAGGGGGGTCACATGGGGTCAATGAGTACTTATATATGACTAGGGGGGGTCACATGGGGTCATTGAGTACTTATATAGGAATAGGGTGGGTCACATGGAGTCATTGAGTACTTATATAGGACATGGGGGGGGTCACATGGGGTCATTGAGTACTTATATAGGACATGGGGTTTCACATGGGGTCATTAAGTACTTATATAGGACTAGGGGGGGGGTCACATGTGGTCATTGATTACTTATATATTACTAGGGTGGGTCACATGGGGTCATTGAGTTCTTATATAGGACTAGGGTGCGTCAAATGTGGTCATTGAGTACTTATATAGTACTTGGGGGGTTACATGGGGTCATTGAGTTCTTATATAGGACTAGGGTGCGTCAAATGTGGTCATTGAGTACTTATATAGTACTAGGGGGGTTACATGGGGTCATTGAGTACTTATATAGGATATGGGGGGGTCACGTGGGGTCATTGAGTACTTATATATGACTAGGGGGGGTCACATGGGGTCATTAAGTACTTGTATAGGACTAGGGGGGTCACATGGGGTCATTGAGTACTTATATAGGACTAGGGTGGGTCACATGGGGTCATTGAGTACTTATATAGGAATAGGGTGGGTCGATGGGATCATTGAGTACTTATATAGGACTAGGGGGGTCACATGGGGTCATTGAGTACTTATATATGACTAGGGGGGGGGGTCACATGGTGTCATTGAGTACTTATATAGGAATAGGGTGGGTCACATGGGGTCATTGAGTACTTATATAGGACATGGGGGGGTCACGTGGGGTCATTGAGTACTTATATAGGACTAGGTTGGGTCACATGGGGTCATTGAGTACTTATATAGGAATAGGGTGGGTCACATGGGGTCATTGAGTACTTATATAGGAATAGGGTGGGTCACATGGGGTCATTGAGTACTTATATAGGACATGGAGGGGTCACGTGTGGTCATTGAGTACTTATATAGGACTAGGGTGGGTCACATGGGGTCATTGAGTACTTATATAGGACATGGGAGGGGTCACATGGGGTCATTGAGTACTTATATAGGACATGGGGTTTCACATGGGGTCATTAAGTACTTATATAGGACTAGGGGGGGTCTCATGGGGTCATTGAGTACTTATATAAGACTAGGGTGGGTCACATGGGGTCATTTTGTACTTATATAGGACTAGGGTGGGTCACATGTGGTCATTGATTACTTATATATTACTAGGGTGGGTCACATGGGGTCATTGAGTTCTTATATAGGACTAGGGTGCGTCAAATGTGGTCATTGAGTACTTATATAGTACTAGGGGGGTTACATGGGGTCATTAAGTACTTATATAGGAATAAGGGGGGTCACATGTGATCATTGAGTACTTATATAGGAATGGGGTGGGTCACATGGGGTCATTGAGTACTTATATAGGACTAGGGGGTCACATGGGGTCATTGAGTACTTATATAGAACTAGGGTGGGTCACATGGGTCATGGTGTACTTATATATTACTAGGGTAGGTCACATGGGGTCATTGAGTTCTTATATAGGATTAGGGTGCGTCACATTGGGTCATTGAGTTCTTATATATTACTAGGGTGGGTCACATGGGGTCATTGAGTTCTTATATAGGACTAGGGTGCGTCACATGCGGTCATTGAGTACTTATATAGTACTAGGGGGGTCACATGGGTTCATTGAGTACTTATATAGGACATGGGGGGGTCACATGGGGTCATTAAGTACTTATATAGGACTAGGGGGGGTCACATGTGGTCATTGAGTACTTATATATGACTAGGGGGGGTCACATGGGGTCATTAAGTACTTGTATAGGATTAGGGGGGTCACATGAGGTCATTGAGTACTTATATAGGACTAGGGTGGGTCACATGGGGTCATTGAGTACTTATATAGGACTAGGGTGGATCACATGGGGTCATTGAGTACTTATATATGACTAGGGGGGGTCACATGGGGTCATTAAGTACTTGTATAGGACTAGGGGGGTCACATGGGGTCATTGAGTACTTATATAGGACTAGGGTGGGTCACATGGGGTCATTGAGTACTTATATAGGAATAGGGTGCGTCACATGGGGTCATTGAGAACTTATATAGTACTAGGGGGGTCACATGTGTTCATTGAGTACTTATATAGGACATGGGGGGTCACATGGGGTCATTAAGTACTTATATAGGACTAGGGGGGGGTCACATGTGGTCATTGAGTACTTATATAGGACTAGGGGGGTCACATGGGGTCATTGAGTACTTATATATGACTAGGGGGGGGGGTCACATGGGGTCATTGAGTACTTATATAGGACTAGGGTGGGTCACATGGGGTCATTTTGTACTTATATAGGACTAGGGTGGGTCACATGGGTCATTGTGTACTTATATATTACTAGGGTGGGTCAGATGGGGTCATTGAGTTCTTATATAGGACTAGGTTGCGTCACATTGGGTCATTGAGTACTTATATATTACTAGGGTGGGTCACATGGGGTCATTGAGATCTTATATAGGACTAGGGTGCGTCACATGGGGTCATTGGGTACTTATATAGTACTAGGGGGGTCACATGGGTTCATTGAGTACTTATATAGGACATGGGGGGGTCACATGGGGTCATTAATTACATATATAGGACTAGGGGGGGGGTCACATGTGGTCATTGAGTACTTATATAGGACTAGGGTGGGTCACATGGGGTCATTGAGTACTTATATAGGACATGGAGGGGTCACGTGTGGTCATTGAGTACTTATATAGGACTAGGCTGGGTCACATGGGGTCATTGAGTACTTATATAGGAATAGGGTGGGTCGATGGGGTCATTGAGTACTTATATAGGAATAAGGGGGTCACATGGGGTCAATGAGTACTTATATATGACTAGGGGGGGTCACATGGGGTCATTGAGTACTTATATAGGAATAGGGTGGGTCACATGGGGTCATTGAGTACTTATATAGGACATGGGGGGGGGGTCACATGGGGTCATTGAGTACTTATATAGGACATGGGGTTTCACATGGGGTCATTAAGTACTTATATAGGACTAGGGGGGGGTCACATGGGGTCATTGAGTACTTATATAGGACTAGGGTGGGTCACATGGGGTCATTTTGTACTTATATAGGACTAGGGTGGGTCACATGTGGTCATTGATTACTTATATATTACTAGGGTGGGTCACATGGGGTCATTGAGTTTTTATATAGGACTAGGGTGCGTCAAATGTGGTCATTGAGTACTTATATAGTACTAGGGGGGTTACATGGGGTCATTGAGTACTTATATAGGATATGGGGGGGTCACGTGGGGTCATTGAGTACTTATATAGGAATAGGGTGGGTCACATGGGGTCATTGAGTACTTATATAGGAATAGGGTGGGTCGATGGGATCATTGAGTACTTATATAGGACTAGGGGGGTCACATGGGGTCATTGAGTACTTATATATGACTAGGGGGGGGGTCACATGGGGTCATTGAGTACTTATATAGGAATAGGGTGGGTCACATGGGGTCATTGAGTACTTATATAGGACATGGGGGGGTCACGTGGGGTCATTGAGTACTTATATAGGACTAGGTTGGGTCACATGGGGTCATTGAGTACTTATATAGGAATAGGGTGGGTCACATGGGGTCATTGAGTACTTATATAGGAATAGGGTGGGTCACATGGGGTCATTGAGTACTTATATAGGACATGGAGGGGTCACGTGTGGTCATTGAGTACTTATATAGGACTAGGGTGGGTCACATGGGGTCATTGAGTACTTATATAGGACATGGGGGGGGGTCACATGGGGTCATTGAGTACTTATATAGGACATGGGGTTTCACATGGGGTCATTAAGTACTTATATAGGACTAGGGGGGGGTCTCATGGGGTCATTGAGTACTTATATAGGACTAGGGTGGGTCACATGGGGTCATTTTGTACTTATATAGGACTAGGGTGGGTCACATGTGGTCATTGATTACTTATATATTACTAGGGTGGGTCACATGGGGTCATTGAGTTCTTATATAGGACTAGGGTGCGTCAAATGTGGTCATTGAGTACTTATATAGTACTAGGGGGGTTACATGGGGTCATTGAGTACTTATATAGGATATGGGGGGTCACGTGGGGTCATTGAGTACTTATATAGGACTAGGGTGGGTCACATGGGGTCATTAAGTACTTATATAGGAATAAGGGGGGTCACATGTGATCATTGAGTACTTATATAGGAATGGGGTGGGTCACATGGGGTCATTGAGTACTTATATAGGACTAGGGGGTCACATGGGGTCATTGAGTACTTATATAGAACTAGGGTGGGTCACATGGGTCATGGTGTACTTATATATTACTAGGGTAGGTCACATGGGGTCATTGAGTTCTTATATAGGACTAGGGTGCGTCACATTGGGTCATTGAGTTCTTATATATTACTAGGGTGGGTCACATGGGGTCATTGAGTTCTTATATAGGACTAGGGTGCGTCACATGGGGTCATTGAGTACTTATATAGTACTAGGGGGGTCACATGGGTTCATTGAGTACTTATATAGGACATGGGGGGGTCACATGGGGTCATTAAGTACTTATATAGGACTAGGGGGGGTCACATGTGGTCATTGAGTACTTATATAGGACTAGGGTGGGTCACATGGGGTCATTGAGTACTTATATATGACTAGGGGGGTCACATGGGGTCATTAAGTACTTGTATAGGACTAGGGGGGTCACATGGGGTCATTGAGTACTTATATAGAACTAGGGTGGGTCACATGGGGTCATTGAGTACTTATATAGGAATAGGGTGCGTCGATGGGGTCATTGAGTACTTATATAGGACTAGGGGGGTCACATGGGGTCATTGAGTACTTATATAGGAATAGGGTGGGTCACATGGGGTCATTGAGTACTTATATAGGACTAGGGGGTCACATGGGGTCATTGCGTACTTATATAGGACTAGGGTGGGTCACATGGGTCATTGTGTACTTATATATTACTAGGGTGGGTCACATGGGGTCATTGAGTTCTTATATAGGACTAGGGTGCGTCACATTGGGTCATTGAGTACTTATATATTACTAGGGTGGGTCACATGGGGTCATTGAGTTCTTATATAGGACTAGGGTGCGTCACATGGGGTCATTGAGTACTTATATAGTACTAGGGGGGTCACATGGGTTCATTGAGTACTTATATAGGACATGGGGGGGGGGTCACATGGGGTCATTGAGTACTTATATATGACTAGGGGGGGTCACATGGGGTCATTGAGTACTTATATAGGACTAGGGTGGGTCACATGGGGTCATTTTGTACTTATATAGGACTAGGGTGGGTCACATGGGTCATGGTGTACTTATATATTACTAGGGTAGGTCACATGGGGTCATTGAGTTCTTATATAGGACTAGGGTGCGTCACATTGGGTCATTGAGTTCTTATATATTACTAGGGTGGGTCACATGGGGTCATTGAGTTCTTATATAGGACTAGGGTGCGTCACATGGGGTCATTGAGTACTTATATAGTACTAGGGGGGTCACATGGGTTCATTGAGTACTTATATAGGACATGGGGGGGTCACATGGGGTCATTAAGTACTTATATAGGACTAGGGGGGGTCACATGTGGTCATTGAGTACTTATATAGGACTAGGGTGGGTCACATGGGGTCATTGAGTACTTATATATGACTAGGGGGGTCACATGGGGTCATTAAGTACTTGTATAGGACTAGGGGGGTCACATGGGGTCATTGAGTACTTATATAGAACTAGGGTGGGTCACATGGGGTCATTGAGTACTTATATAGGAATAGGGTGCGTCGATGGGGTCATTGAGTACTTATATAGGACTAGGGGGGTCACATGGGGTCATTGAGTACTTATATAGGAATAGGGTGGGTCACATGGGGTCATTGAGTACTTATATAGGACTAGGGGGTCACATGGGGTCATTGCGTACTTATATAGGACTAGGGTGGGTCACATGGGTCATTGTGTACTTATATATTACTAGGGTGGGTCACATGGGGTCATTGAGTTCTTATATAGGACTAGGGTGCGTCACATTGGGTCATTGAGTACTTATATATTACTAGGGTGGGTCACATGGGGTCATTGAGTTCTTATATAGGACTAGGGTGCGTCACATGGGGTCATTGAGTACTTATATAGTACTAGGGGGGTCACATGGGTTCATTGAGTACTTATATAGGACATGGGGGGGGGTCACATGGGGTCATTGAGTACTTATATATGACTAGGGGGGGTCACATGGGGTCATTGAGTACTTATATAGGACTAGGGTGGGTCACATGGGGTCATTTTGTACTTATATAGGACTAGGGTGGGTCACATGGGTCATTGTGTACTTATATATTACTAGGGTGGGTCAGATGGGGTCATTGAGTTCTTATATAGGACTAGGTTGCGTCACATTGGGTCATTGAGTACTTATATATTACTAGGGTGGGTCACATGGGGTCATTGAGTTCTTATATAGGACTAGGGTGCGTCACATGGGGTCATTGAGTACTTATATAGTACTAGGGGGGTCACATGGGTTCATTGAGTACTTATATAGGACATGGGGGGGTCACATGGGGTCATTATTTATATATATAGGACTAGGGGGGGGTCACATGTGGTCATTGAGTACTTTTATAGGACTAGGGTGGGTCACATGGGGTCATTTTGTACTTATATAGGAATAGGGTGGGTCACATGTGGTCATTGAGTACTTTTATAAGACTAGGGGGGTCACATGGGGTCAATGAGTACTTATATATGACTAGGGGGGGTCACATGGGGTCATTGAGTACTTATATAGGAATAGGGTGGGTCACATGGGGTCATTGAGTACTTATATAGGACATGGGGGGGGGTCACATGGGGTCATTGAGTACTTATATAGGACATGGGGTTTCACATGGGGTCATTAAGTACTTATATAGGACTAGGGGGGGTCACATGGGGTCATTGAGTACTTATATAGGACTAGGGTGGGTCACATGGGGTCATTTTGTACTTATATAGGACTAGGGTGGGTCACATGTGGTCATTGATTACTTATATATTACTAGGGTGGGTCACATGGGGTCATTGAGTTCTTATATAGGACTAGGGTGCGTCAAATGTGGTCATTGAGTACTTATATAGTACTAGGGGGGTTACATGGGGTCATTGAGTACTTATATAGGATATGGAGGGGTCACGTGGGGTCATTGAGTACTTATATATGACTAGAGGGGGTCACATGGGGTCATTAAGTACTTGTATAGGACTAGGGGGGTCACATGGGGTCATTGAGTACTTATATAGGACTAGGGTGGGTCACATGGGGTCATTGAGTACTTATATAGGAATAGGGTGGGTCGATGGGATCATTGAGTACTTATATAGGACTAGGGGGGTCACATGGGGTCATTGAGTACTTATATATGACTAGGGGGGGTCACATGGGGTCATTGAGTACTTATATAGGAATAGGGTGGGTCACATGGGGTCATTGAGTACTCATATAGGACATGGGGGGGTCACGTGGGGTCATTGAGTACTTATATAGGAATAGGGTGGGTCACATGGGGTCACTGAGTACTTATATAGGACATGGAGGGGTCACGTGTGGTCATTGAGTACTTATATAGGACTAGGGTGGGTCACATGGGGTCATTGAGTACTTATATAGGAATAGGGTGGGTCGATGGGGTCATTGAGTACTTATATAGGACTAAGGGGGTCACATGGGGTCAATGAGTACTTATATATGACTAGGGGGGGTCACATGTGGTCATTGATTACTTATATATTACTAGGGTGGGTCACATGGGGTCATTGAGTACTTATATAGGACTAGGGTGGGTCACATGGGGTCATTTTGTACTTATATAGGACTAGGGTGGGTCACATGGGTCATTGTGTACTTATATATTACTAGGGTGGGTCAGATGGGGTCATTGAGTTCTTATATAGGACTAGGTTGCGTCACATTGGGTCATTTAGTACTTATATATTACTAGGGTGGGTCACATGGGGTCATTGAGATCTTATATAGGACTAGGGTGCGTCACATGGGGTCATTGGGTACTTATATAGTACTAGGGGGGTCACATGGGTTCATTGAGTACTTATATATTACTAGGGTGGGTCAGATGGGGTCATTGAGTTCTTATATAGGACTAGGTTGCGTCACATTGGGTCATTTAGTACTTATATTTTACTAGGGTGGGTCACATGGGGTCATTGAGATCTTATATAGGACTAGGGTGCGTCACATGGGGTCATTGGGTACTTATATAGTACTAGGGGGGTCACATGGGTTCATTGAGTACTTATATAGGACATGGGGGGGTCACATGGGGTCATTAATTACATATATATGACTAGGGGGGGGTCACATGTGGTCATTGAGTACTTATATAGGACTAGGGTGGGTCACATGGGGTCATTGAGTACTTATATAGGACATGGAGGGGTCACGTGTGGTCATTGAGTACTTATATAGGACTAGGGTGGGTCACATGGGGTCATTGAGTACTTATATAGGAATAGGGTGGGTCGATGGGGTCATTGAGTACTTATATAGGACTAGGGTGGGTCACATGGGGTCATTTTGTACTTATATAGGACTAGGGTGGGTCACATGGGTCATTGTGTACTTATATATTACTAGGGTGGGTCACATGGGGTCATTAAGTACTTATATAGGACTAGGGGGGGGTCACATGTGGTCATTGAGTACTTATATAGGACTAGGGTGGGTCACATGGGACTCATTGAGTACTTATATATGACTAGGGGGGGTCACATGGGGTCATTAAGTACTTGTATAGGACTAGGGGGGTCACATGGGGTCATTGAGTACTTATATAGGAATAGGGTGGGACGATGGGGTCATTGAGTACTTATATAGGACTAGGGGGGTCACATGGGGTCATTGAGTACTTATATATGACTAGGGGGGGTCACATGGGGTCATTGAGTACTTATATAAGAATAGGGTGGGTCACATGGGGTCATTGAGTACTTATATAGGACATGGGGGGGTCACGTGGGGTCATTGAGTACTTATATAGTATTAGGTTGGGTCACATGGGGTCATTGAGTACTTATATAGGAATAGGGTGGGTCACATGGGGTCATTGAGTACTTATATAGGAATAGGGTGGGTCACATGGGGTCATTGAGTACTTATATAGGAATAGGGTGCGTCGATGGGGTCATTGAGTACTTATATAGGACTAGGGGGGTCACATGGGGTCATTGAGTACTTATATAGGAATAGGGTGGGTCACATGGGGTCATTGAGTACTTATATAGGACTAGGGGGTCACATGGGGTCATTGCGTACTTATATAGGACTAGGGTGGGTCACATGGGTCATTGTGTACTTATATATTACTAGGGTGGGTCACATGGGGTCATTGAGTTCTTATATAGGACTAGGGTGCGTCACATTGGGTCATTGAGTACTTATATATTACTAGGGTGGGTCACATGGGGTCATTGAGTTCTTATATAGGACTAGGGTGCGTCACATGGGGTCATTGAGTACTTATATAGTACTAGGGGGGTCACATGGGTTCATTGAGTACTTATATAGGACATGGGGGGGGGTCACATGGGGTCATTGAGTACTTATATATGACTAGGGGGGGTCACATGGGGTCATTGAGTACTTATATAGGACTAGGGTGGGTCACATGGGGTCATTTTGTACTTATATAGGACTAGGGTGGGTCACATGGGTCATTGTGTACTTATATATTACTAGGGTGGGTCAGATGGGGTCATTGAGTTCTTATATAGGACTAGGTTGCGTCACATTGGGTCATTGAGTACTTATATATTACTAGGGTGGGTCACATGGGGTCATTGAGTTCTTATATAGGACTAGGGTGCGTCACATGGGGTCATTGAGTACTTATATAGTACTAGGGGGGTCACATGGGTTCATTGAGTACTTATATAGGACATGGGGGGGTCACATGGGGTCATTATTTATATATATAGGACTAGGGGGGGGTCACATGTGGTCATTGAGTACTTTTATAGGACTAGGGTGGGTCACATGGGGTCATTTTGTACTTATATAGGAATAGGGTGGGTCACATGTGGTCATTGAGTACTTTTATAAGACTAGGGGGGTCACATGGGGTCAATGAGTACTTATATATGACTAGGGGGGGTCACATGGGGTCATTGAGTACTTATATAGGAATAGGGTGGGTCACATGGGGTCATTGAGTACTTATATAGGACATGGGGGGGGGTCACATGGGGTCATTGAGTACTTATATAGGACATGGGGTTTCACATGGGGTCATTAAGTACTTATATAGGACTAGGGGGGGTCACATGGGGTCATTGAGTACTTATATAGGACTAGGGTGGGTCACATGGGGTCATTTTGTACTTATATAGGACTAGGGTGGGTCACATGTGGTCATTGATTACTTATATATTACTAGGGTGGGTCACATGGGGTCATTGAGTTCTTATATAGGACTAGGGTGCGTCAAATGTGGTCATTGAGTACTTATATAGTACTAGGGGGGTTACATGGGGTCATTGAGTACTTATATAGGATATGGAGGGGTCACGTGGGGTCATTGAGTACTTATATATGACTAGAGGGGGTCACATGGGGTCATTAAGTACTTGTATAGGACTAGGGGGGTCACATGGGGTCATTGAGTACTTATATAGGACTAGGGTGGGTCACATGGGGTCATTGAGTACTTATATAGGAATAGGGTGGGTCGATGGGATCATTGAGTACTTATATAGGACTAGGGGGGTCACATGGGGTCATTGAGTACTTATATATGACTAGGGGGGGTCACATGGGGTCATTGAGTACTTATATAGGAATAGGGTGGGTCACATGGGGTCATTGAGTACTCATATAGGACATGGGGGGGTCACGTGGGGTCATTGAGTACTTATATAGGAATAGGGTGGGTCACATGGGGTCACTGAGTACTTATATAGGACATGGAGGGGTCACGTGTGGTCATTGAGTACTTATATAGGACTAGGGTGGGTCACATGGGGTCATTGAGTACTTATATAGGAATAGGGTGGGTCGATGGGGTCATTGAGTACTTATATAGGACTAAGGGGGTCACATGGGGTCAATGAGTACTTATATATGACTAGGGGGGGTCACATGTGGTCATTGATTACTTATATATTACTAGGGTGGGTCACATGGGGTCATTGAGTACTTATATAGGACTAGGGTGGGTCACATGGGGTCATTTTGTACTTATATAGGACTAGGGTGGGTCACATGGGTCATTGTGTACTTATATATTACTAGGGTGGGTCAGATGGGGTCATTGAGTTCTTATATAGGACTAGGTTGCGTCACATTGGGTCATTTAGTACTTATATATTACTAGGGTGGGTCACATGGGGTCATTGAGATCTTATATAGGACTAGGGTGCGTCACATGGGGTCATTGGGTACTTATATAGTACTAGGGGGGTCACATGGGTTCATTGAGTACTTATATATTACTAGGGTGGGTCAGATGGGGTCATTGAGTTCTTATATAGGACTAGGTTGCGTCACATTGGGTCATTTAGTACTTATATTTTACTAGGGTGGGTCACATGGGGTCATTGAGATCTTATATAGGACTAGGGTGCGTCACATGGGGTCATTGGGTACTTATATAGTACTAGGGGGGTCACATGGGTTCATTGAGTACTTATATAGGACATGGGGGGGTCACATGGGGTCATTAATTACATATATATGACTAGGGGGGGGTCACATGTGGTCATTGAGTACTTATATAGGACTAGGGTGGGTCACATGGGGTCATTGAGTACTTATATAGGACATGGAGGGGTCACGTGTGGTCATTGAGTACTTATATAGGACTAGGGTGGGTCACATGGGGTCATTGAGTACTTATATAGGAATAGGGTGGGTCGATGGGGTCATTGAGTACTTATATAGGACTAGGGTGGGTCACATGGGGTCATTTTGTACTTATATAGGACTAGGGTGGGTCACATGGGTCATTGTGTACTTATATATTACTAGGGTGGGTCACATGGGGTCATTAAGTACTTATATAGGACTAGGGGGGGGTCACATGTGGTCATTGAGTACTTATATAGGACTAGGGTGGGTCACATGGGACTCATTGAGTACTTATATATGACTAGGGGGGGTCACATGGGGTCATTAAGTACTTGTATAGGACTAGGGGGGTCACATGGGGTCATTGAGTACTTATATAGGAATAGGGTGGGACGATGGGGTCATTGAGTACTTATATAGGACTAGGGGGGTCACATGGGGTCATTGAGTACTTATATATGACTAGGGGGGGTCACATGGGGTCATTGAGTACTTATATAAGAATAGGGTGGGTCACATGGGGTCATTGAGTACTTATATAGGACATGGGGGGGTCACGTGGGGTCATTGAGTACTTATATAGTATTAGGTTGGGTCACATGGGGTCATTGAGTACTTATATAGGAATAGGGTGGGTCACATGGGGTCATTGAGTACTTATATAGGAATAGGGTGGGTCACATGGGGTCATTGAGTACTTATATATGACTAGGGGGGGTCAAATGGGGTCATTGAGTACTTATATAGGACAATGGGGTCATTAAGTACTTATATAGGACTAGGGGGGGGGGGGGTCACATGTGGTCATTGAGTACTTATATAGGACTAGGGTGGGTCACATGGGGTCATTGAGTACTTATATATGACTAGGGGGGGTCACATGGGGTCATTGAGTACTTATATATGACTAGGGTGGGTCACATGGGGTCATTTTGTACTTATATAGGACTAGGGTGGGTCACATGTGGTCATTGATTACTTATATATTACTAGGGTGGGTCACATGGGGTCATTGAGTTCTTATATAGGACTAGGGTGCGTCAAATGTGGTCATTGAGTACTTATATAGTACTAGGGGGGTTACATGGGGTCATTGAGTACTTATATAGGATATGGGGGGGTCACGTGGGGTCATTGAGTACTTATATATGACTAGGGGGGGTCACATGGGGTCATTAAGTACTTGTATAGGACTAGGGGGGTCACATGGGGTCATTGAGTACTTATATAGGACTAGGGTGGGTCACATGGGGTCATTGAGTACTTATATAGGAATAGGGTGGGTCGATGGGATCATTGAGTACTTATATAGGACTAGGGGGGTCACATGGGGTCATTGAGTTCTTATATAGGACTAGGGTGCGTCACATGGGGTCATTGAGTACTTATATAGTACTAGGGGGGTCACATGGGTTCATTGAGTACTTATATAGGACATGGGGGGGTCACGTGGGGTCATTGAGTACTTATATAGGAATAGGGTGGGTCACATGGGGTCATTGAGTACTTATATAGGACATGGGGGGGGTCACATGGGGTCATTGAGTACTTATATAGGACATGGGGTTTCACATGGGGTCATTAAGTACTTATATAGGACTAGGGGGGGGGTCTCATGGGGTCATTGAGTACTTATATAGGACTAGGGTGGGTCACATGGGGTCATTTTGTACTTATATAGGACTAGGGTGGGTCACATGTGGTCATTGATTACTTATATATTACTAGGGTGGGTCACATGGGGTCATTGAGTTCTTATATAGGACTAGGGTGCGTCAAATGTGGTCATTGAGTACTTATATAGTACTAGGGGGGTTACATGGGGTCATTGAGTACTTATATAGGATATGGGGGGGTCACGTGGGGACATTGAGTACTTATATAGGACTAGGGTGGGTCACATGGGGTCATTAAGTACTTATATAGGAATAAGGGGGGTCACATGTGATCATTGAGTACTTATATAGGAATAGGGTGGGTCACATGGGGTCATTGAGTACTTATATAGGACTAGGGGGTCACATGGGGTCATTGAGTACTTATATATGACTAGGGGGGGTCACATGGGGTCATTGAGTTCTTATATAGGACTAGGGTGCGTCAAATGTGGTCATTGAGTACTTATATAGTACTAGGGGGGTTACATGGGGTCATTGAGTACTTATATAGGATATGGAGGGGTCACGTGGGGTCATTGAGTACTTATATATGACTAGGGGGGGTCACATGGGGTCATTAAGTACTTGTATAGGACTAGGGGGGTCACATGGGGTTATTGAGTACTTATATAGGACTAGGGTGGGTCACATGGGGTCATTGAGTACTTATATAGGAATAGGGTGGGTCGATGGGATCATTGAGTACTTATATAGGACTAGGGGGGTCACATGGGGTCATTGAGTACTTATATATGACTAGGGGGGGTCACATGGGGTCATTGAGTACTTATATAGGAATAGGGTGGGTCACATGGGGTCATTGAGTACTTATATAGGACATGGGGGGGTCACGTGGGGTCATTGAGTACTTATATAGGAATAGGGTGGGTCACATGGGGTCACTGAGTACTTATATAGGACATGGAGGGGTCACGTGTGGTCATTGAGTACTTATATAGGACTAGGGTGGGTCACATGGGGTCATTGAGTACTTATATAGGAATAGGGTGGGTCGATGGGGTCATTGAGTACTTATATAGGACTAGGGTGGGTCACATGGGGTCATTTTGTACTTATATAGAACTAGGGTGATTCACATGTGGTCATTGATTACTTATATATTACTAGGGTGGGTCACATGGGGTCATTGAGTTCTTATATAGGACTAGGGTGCGTCAAATGTGGTCATTGAGTACTTATATAGTACTAGGGGGGTTACATGGGGTCATTGAGAACTTATATAGGATATGGGGGGGTCACGTGGGGTCATTGAGTACTTATATAGGACTAGGGTGGGTCACATGGGGTCATTAAGTACTTATATAGGAATAGGGGGGGTCACATGTGGTCATTGATTACTTATATATGACTAGGGGGGGTCACATGGGGTCATTGAGTACTTATATAGGAATAGGGTGGGTCACATGGGGTCATTGAGTACTTATATAGGACATGGGGGGGGTCACATGGGGTCATTGAGTACTTATATAGGACATGGGGTTTCACATGGGGTCATTAAGTACTTATATAGGACTAGGGGGGGGTCACATGGGGTCATTGAGTACTTATATAGGACTAGGGTGGGTCACATGGGGTCATTTTGTACTTATATAGAACTAGGGTGATTCACATGTGGTCATTGATTACTTATATATTACTAGGGTGGGTCACATGGGGTCATTGAGTTCTTATATAGGACTAGGGTGCGTCAAATGTGGTCATTGAGTACTTATATAGTACTAGGGGGGTTACATGGGGTCATTGAGAACTTATATAGGATATGGGGGGGTCACGTGGGGTCATTGAGTACTTATATAGGACTAGGGTGGGTCACATGGGGTCATTAAGTACTTATATAGGAATAGGGGGGGTCACATGTGGTCATTGATTACTTATATATTACTAGGGTGGGTCACATGGGGTCATTGAGTTCTTATATAGGACTAGGGTGCGTCAAATGTGGTCATTAAGTACTTATATAGGAATAGGGGGGGTCACATGTGATCATTGAGTACTTATATAGGAATGGGGTGGGTCACATGGGGTCATTGAGTACTTATATATGACTAGGGGGGTCACATGGGGTCATTAAGTACTTGTATAGGACTAGGGGGGTCACATGGGGTCATTGAGTACTTATATAGGACTAGGGGGGGTCACATGGGGTCATTGAGTACTTATATAGGAATAGGGTGGGTCACATGGGGTCATTGAGTACTTATATAGGACTAGGGGGTCACATGGGGTCATTGAGTACTTATATAGGACTAGGGTGGGTCACATGGGTCATTGTGTACTTATATATTACTAGGGTGGGTCACATGGGGTCATTGAGTTCTTATATAGGACTAGGGTGCGTCACATTGGGTCATTGAGTACTTATATATTACTAGGGTGGGTCACATGGGGTCATTGAGTTCTTATATAGGACTAGGGTGCGTCACATGGGGTCATTGAGTACTTATATAGTACTAGGGGGGTCACATGGGTTCATTGAGTACTTATATAGGACTAGGGGGGGGGGTCACATGTGGTCATTGAGTACTTATATAGGACTAGGGTGGGTCACATGGGGTCATTGAGTACTTATATAGGAATAGGGTGGGTCGATGGGGTCATTGAGTACTTATATATGACTAGGGGGGTCACATGGGGTCATTGAGTACTTATATATGACTAGGGGGGGTCAACATGTGGTCATTGAGTACTTATATAGGACATGGGGGGTCACATGGGGTCATTAAGTACTTATATAGGACTAGGGGGGGGGGTCACATGTGGTCATTGAGTACTTATATAGGACTAGGGTGGGTCACATGGGGTCATTGAGTACTTATATAGGAATAGGGTGGGTCACATGGGGTCATTGAGTACTTATATAGGACATGGGGGGGGGGTCACGTGGGGTCATTGAGTACTTATATAGGACTAGGGGGTCACATGGGGTCATTGAGTACTTATATAGAACTAGGGTGGGTCACATGGGTCATGGTGTACTTATATATTACTAGGGTAGGTCACATGGGGTCATTGAGTTCTTATATAGGACTAGGGTGCGTCACATTGGGTCATTGAGTTCTTATATATTACTAGGGTGGGTCACATGGGGTCATTGAGTTCTTATATAGGACTAGGGTGCGTCACATGGGGTCATTGAGTACTTATATAGTACTAGGGGGGTCACATGGGTTCATTGAGTACTTATATAGGACATGGGGGGGTCACATGGGGTCATTAAGTACTTATATAGGACTAGGGGGGGTCACATGTGGTCATTGAGTACTTATATAGGACTAGGGTGGGTCACATGGGGTCATTGAGTACTTATATAGGACTAGGGGGTCACATGGGGTCATTGAGTACTTATATAGAACTAGGGTGGGTCACATGGGTCATGGTGTACTTATATATTACTAGGGTAGGTCACATGGGGTCATTCAGTTCTTATATAGGACTAGGGTGCGTCACATTGGGTCATTGAGTTCTTATATATTACTAGGGTGCGTCACATGGGGTCATTGAGTACTTATATAGTACTAGGGGGGTCACATGGGTTCATTGAGTACTTATATAGGACATGGGGTGGTCACATGGGGTCATTAAGTACTTATATAGGACTAGGGGGGGGGGGGGGTCACATGTGGTCATTGAGTACTTATATAGGACTAGGGTGGGTCACATGGGGTCATTGAGTACTTATATAGGAATAGGGTGGGTCGATGGGGTCATTGAGTACTTATATAGGACTAGGGGGGTAACATGGGGTCATTGAGTACTTATATATGACTAGGGGGGGTCAACATGTGGTCATTGAGTACTTATATAGGAATAGGGTGGGTCACATGGGGTCATTTTGTACTTATATAGGACTAGGGTGGGTCACATGGGTCATTGTGTACTTATATATTACTAGGGTGGGTCACATGGGGTCATTAAGTACTTATATAGGACTAGGGGGGGGTCACATGTGGTCATTGAGTACTTATATAGGACTAGGGTGGGTCACATGGGACTCATTGAGTACTTATATATGACTAGGGGGGGTCACATGGGGTCATTAAGTACTTGTATAGGACTAGGGGGGTCACATGGGGTCATTGAATACTTATATAGGAATAGGGTGGGTCGATGGGGTCATTGAGTACTTATATAGGACTAGGGGGGTCACATGGGGTCATTGAGTACTTATATATGACTAGGGGGGGTCACATGGGGTCATTGAGTACTTATATATGAATAGGGTGGGTCACATGGGGTCATTGAGTACTTATATAGGACATGGGGGGGTCACGTGGGGTCATTGAGTACTTATATAGGACTAGGGTGGGTCACATGGGGTCATTGAGTACTTATATAGGAATAGGGTGGGTCACATGGGGTCATTGAGTACTTATATAGGAATAGGGTGGGTCACATGGGGTCATTGAGTACTTATATAGGACATGGAGGGGTCACGTGTGGTCATTGAGTACTTACATAGGACTAGGGTGGGTCACATGGGGTCATTGAGTACTTATATAGGACTAGGGGGGCCACATGGGGTCATTGAGTACTTATATAGGACTAGGGTGGGTCACATGGGGTCATTGATTACTTATATATGACTAGGGGGGGTCAAATGGGGTCATTGAGTACTTATATAGGACAATGGGGTCATTAAGTACTTATATAGGACTAGGGGGGGGGGGTCACATGTGGTCATTGAGTACTTATATAGGACTAGGGTGGGTCACATGGGGTCATTGAGTACTTATATATGACTAGGGGGGGTCACATGGGGTCATTGAGTACTTATATAGGACTAGGGTGGGTCACATGGGGTCATTTTGTACTTATATAGGACTAGGGTGGGTCACATGTGGTCATTGATTACTTATATATTACTAGGGTGTGTCACATGGGGTCATTGAGTTCTTATATAGGACTAGGGTGCGTCAAATGTGGTCATTGAGTACTTATATAGTACTAGGGGGGTTACATGGGGTCATTGAGTACTTATATAGGATATGGGGGGGTCACGTGGGGTCATTGAGTACTTATATATGACTAGGGGGGGTCACATGGGGTCATTAAGTACTTGTATAGGACTAGGGGGGTCACATGGGGTCATTGAGTACTTATATAGGACTAGGGTGGGTCACATGGGGTCATTGAGTACTTATATAGGAATAGGGTGGGTCGATGGGATCATTGAGTACTTATATAGGACTAGGGGGGTCACATGGGGTCATTGAGTACTTATATATGACTAGGGGGGGGTCACATGGGGTCATTGAGTACTTATATAGGAATAGGGTGGGTCACATGGGGTCATTGAGTACTTATATAGGACATGGGGGGGTCACGTGGGGTCATTGAGTACTTATATAGGAATAGGGTGGGTCACATGGGGTCATTGAGTACTTATATAGGACATGGGGGGGGGTCACATGGGGTCATTGAGTACTTATATAGGACATGGGGTTTCACATGGGGTCATTAAGTACTTATATAGGACTAGGGGGGGGGTCTCATGGGGTCATTGAGTACTTATATAGGACTAGGGTGGGTCACATGGGGTCATTTTGTACTTATATAGGACTAGGGTGGGTCACATGTGGTCATTGATTACTTATATATTACTAGGGTGGGTCACATGGGGTCATTGAGTTCTTATATAGGACTAGGGTGCGTCAAATGTGGTCATTGAGTACTTATATAGTACTAGGGGGGTTACATGGGGTCATTGAGTACTTATATAAGATATGGGGGGGTCACGTGGGGACATTGAGTACTTATATAGGACTAGGGTGGGTCACATGGGGTCATTAAGTACTTATATAGGAATAAGGGGGGTCACATGTGATCATTGAGTACTTATATAGGAATGGGGTGGGTCACATGGGGTCATTGAGTACTTATATAGGACTAGGGGGTCACATGGGGTCATTGAGTACTTATATATGACTAGGGGGGGTCACATGGGGTCATTGAGTACTTATATAGGAATAGGGTTGGTCACATGGGGTCATTGAGTACTTATATAGGACATGGGGGGGGGTCACATGGGGTCATTGAGTACTTATATAGGACATGGGGTTTCACATGGGGTCATTAAGTACTTATATAGGACTAGGGGGGGGTCTCATGGGGTCATTGAGTACTTATATAGGACTAGGGTGGGTCACATGGGGTCATTTTGTACTTATATAGGACTAGGGTGGGTCACATGTGGTCATTGATTACTTATATATTACTAGGGTGGGTCACATGGGGTCATTGAGTTCTTATATAGGACTAGGGTGCGTCAAATGTGGTCATTGAGTACTTATATAGTACTAGGGGGGTTACATGGTGTCATTGAGTACTTATATAGGATATGGGGGGTCACGTGGGGTCATTGAGTACTTATATAGGACTAGGGTGGGTCACATGGGGTCATTAAGTACTTATATAGGAATAAGGGGGGTCACATGTGATCATTGAGTACTTATATAGGAATGGGGTGGGTCACATGGGGTCATTGAGTACTTATATAGGACTAGGGGGTCACATGGGGTCATTGAGTACTTATATAGAACTAGGGTGGGTCACATGGGTCATGGTGTACTTATATATTACTAGGGTAGGTCACATGGGGTCATTGAGTACTTATATAGGACTAGGGTGCGTCACATTGGGTCATTGAGTTCTTATATATTACTAGGGTGGGTCACATGGGGTCATTGAGTTCTTATATAGGACTAGGGTGCGTCACATGGGGTCATTGAGTACTTATATAGTACTAGGGGGGTCACATGGGTTCATTGAGTACTTATATAGGACATGGGGGGGTCACATGGGGTCATTAAGTACTTATATAGGACTAGGGGGGGTCACATGTGGTCATTGAGTACTTATATAGGACTAGGGTGGGTCACATGGGGTCATTGAGTACTTATATATGACTAGGGGGGTCACATGGGGTCATTAAGTACTTGTATAGGACTAGGGGGGTCACATGTGGTCATTGATTACTTATATATTACTAGGGTGTGTCACATGGGGTCATTGAGTTCTTATATAGGACTAGGGTGCGTCAAATGTGGTCATTGAGTACTTATATAGTACTAGGGGGGTTACATGGGGTCATTGAGTACTTATATAGGATATGGGGGGGTCACGTGGGGTCATTGAGTACTTATATATGACTAGGGGGGGTCACATGGGGTCATTAAGTACTTGTATAGGACTAGGGGGGTCACATGGGGTCATTGAGTACTTATATAGGACTAGGGTGGGTCACATGGGGTCATTGAGTACTTATATAGGAATAGGGTGGGTCGATGGGATCATTGAGTACTTATATAGGACTAGGGGGGTCACATGGGGTCATTGAGTACTTATATATGACTAGGGGGGGGTCACATGTGGTCATTGAGTACTTATATAGTACTAGGGGGGTTACATGGGGTCATTGAGTACTTATATAAGATATGGGGGGGTCACGTGGGGACATTGAGTACTTATATAGGACTAGGGTGGGTCACATGGGGTCATTAAGTACTTATATAGGAATAAGGGGGGTCACATGTGATCATTGAGTACTTATATAGGAATGGGGTGGGTCACATGGGGTCATTGAGTACTTATATAGGACTAGGGGGTCACATGGGGTCATTGAGTACTTATATATGACTAGGGGGGGTCACATGGGGTCATTGAGTACTTATATAGGAATAGGGTTGGTCACATGGGGTCATTGAGTACTTATATAGGACATGGGGGGGGGTCACATGGGGTCATTGAGTACTTATATAGGACATGGGGTTTCACATGGGGTCATTAAGTACTTATATAGGACTAGGGGGGGGTCTCATGGGGTCATTGAGTACTTATATAGGACTAGGGTGGGTCACATGGGGTCATTTTGTACTTATATAGGACTAGGGTGGGTCACATGTGGTCATTGATTACTTATATATTACTAGGGTGGGTCACATGGGGTCATTGAGTTCTTATATAGGACTAGGGTGCGTCAAATGTGGTCATTGAGTACTTATATAGTACTAGGGGGGTTACATGGTGTCATTGAGTACTTATATAGGATATGGGGGGTCACGTGGGGTCATTGAGTACTTATATAGGACTAGGGTGGGTCACATGGGGTCATTAAGTACTTATATAGGAATAAGGGGGGTCACATGTGATCATTGAGTACTTATATAGGAATGGGGTGGGTCACATGGGGTCATTGAGTACTTATATAGGACTAGGGGGTCACATGGGGTCATTGAGTACTTATATAGAACTAGGGTGGGTCACATGGGTCATGGTGTACTTATATATTACTAGGGTAGGTCACATGGGGTCATTGAGTACTTATATAGGACTAGGGTGCGTCACATTGGGTCATTGAGTTCTTATATATTACTAGGGTGGGTCACATGGGGTCATTGAGTTCTTATATAGGACTAGGGTGCGTCACATGGGGTCATTGAGTACTTATATAGTACTAGGGGGGTCACATGGGTTCATTGAGTACTTATATAGGACATGGGGGGGTCACATGGGGTCATTAAGTACTTATATAGGACTAGGGGGGGTCACATGTGGTCATTGAGTACTTATATAGGACTAGGGTGGGTCACATGGGGTCATTGAGTACTTATATATGACTAGGGGGGTCACATGGGGTCATTAAGTACTTGTATAGGACTAGGGGGGTCACATGGGGTCATTGATTACTTATATAGGACTAGGGTGGGTCACATGGGGTCATTGAGTACTTATATAGGAATAGGGTGCGTCGATGGGGTCATTGAGTACTTATATAGGACTAGGGGGGTCACATGGGGTCATTGAGTACTTATATAGGAATAGGGTGGGTCACATGGGGTCATTGAGTACTTATATAGGACTAGGGGGTCACATGGGGTCATTGCGTACTTATAAAGGACTAGGGTGGGTCACATGGGTCATTGTGTACTTATATATTACTAGGGTGGGTCACATGGGGTCATTGAGTTCTTATATAGGGCTAGGGTGCGTCACATTGGGTCATTGAGTACTTATATATTACTAGGGTGGGTCACATGGGGTCATTGAGTTCTTATATAGGACTAGGGTGCGTCACATGGGGTCATTGAGTACTTATATAGTACTAGGGGGGTCACATGGGTTCATTGAGTACTTTTATAGGACATGGGGGGGTCACATGGGGTCATTGAGTACTTATATATGACTAGGGGGGGTCACATGGGGTCATTGAGTACTTATATAGGACTAGAGTGGGTCACATGGGGTCATTTTGTACTTATATAGGACTAGGGTGGGTCACATGGGTCATTGTGTACTTATATATTACTAGGGTGGGTCAGATGGGGTCATTGAGTTCTTATATAGGACTAGGTTGCGTCACATTGGGTCATTGAGTACTTATATATTACTAGGGTGGGTCACATGGGGTCATTGAGTTCTTATATAGGACTAGGGTGCGTCACATGGGGTCATTGAGTACTTATATAGTACTAGGGGGGTCACATGGGTTCATTGAGTACTTATATAGGACTAGGGTGGGTCACATGGGGTCATTGAGTACTTATATAGGACATGGAGAGGTCACGTGTGGTCATTGAGTACTTATATAGGACTAGGGTGGGTCACATGGGGTCATTGAGTACTTATATAGGAATAGGGTGGGTCGATGGGGTCATTGAGTACTTATATAAGACTAGGGGGGTCACATGGGGTCAATGAGTACTTATATATGACTAGGGGGGGTCACATGGGGTCATTGAGTACTTATATAGGAATAGGGTGGGTCACATGGGGTCATTGAGTACTTATATAGGACATGGGGGGGGGGTCACATGGGGTCATTGAGTACTTATATAGGACATGGGGTTTCACATGGGATCATTAAGTACTTATATGGGACTAGGGGGGGGTCACATGGGGTCATTGAGTACTTATATAGGACTAGGGTGGGTCACATGGGGTCATTTTGTACTTATATAGGACTAGGGTGGGTCACATGTGGTCATTGATTACTTATATATTACTAGGGTGGGTCACATGGGGTCATTGAGTTCTTATATAGGACTAGGGTGCGTCAAATGTGGTCATTGAGTACTTATATAGTACTAGGGGGGTTACATGGGGTCATTGAGTACTTATATAGGATATGGAGGGGTCACGTGGGGTCATTGAGTACTTATATATGACTAGGGGGGGTCACATGGGGTCATTAAGTACTTGTATAGGACTAGGGGGGTCACATGGGGTCATTGAGTACTTATATAGGACTAGGGTGGGTCACATGGGGTCATTGAGTACTTATATAGGAATAGGGTGGGTCGATGGGATCATTGAGTACTTATATAGGACTAGGGGGGTCACATGGGGTCATTGAGTACTTATATATGACTAGGGGGGGTCACATGGGGTCATTGAGTACTTATATAGGAATAGGGTGGGTCACATTGGGTCATTGAGTACTTATATAGGACATGGGGGAGTCACGTGGGGTCATTGAGTACTTATATAGAAATAGGGTGGGTCACATGGGGTCATTGAGTACTTATATAGGACATGGAGGGGTCACGTGTGGTCATTGAGTACTTATATAGGACTAGGGTGGGTCACATGGGGTCATTGAGTACTTATATAGGAATAGGGTGGGTCGATGGGGTCATTGAGTACTTATATAGTACTAGGGGGGTCACATGGGTTCATTGAGTACTTATATAGGACATGGGGGGGTTCACATGGGGTCATTAAGTACTTATATAGGACTAGGGGGGGTCACATGTGGTCATTGAGTACTTATAAAAGACTAGGGTGGGTCACATGGGGTCATTGAGTACTTATATATGAATAGGGGGGTCACATGGGGTCATTAAGTACTTGTATAGGACTAGGGGGGTCACATGGGGTCATTGAGTACTTATATAGGACTAGGGTGGGTCACATGGGTCATTGAGTACTTATATAGGAATAGGGTGCGTCGATGGGGTCATTGAGTACTTATATAGGACTAGGGGGGTCACATGGGGTCATTGAGTACTTATATAGGAATAGGGTGTGTCACATGGGGTCATTGAGTACTTATATAGGACTAGGGGGTCACATGGGGTCATTGAGTACTTATATAGGACTAGGGTGGTTCACATGGGTCATTGTGTACTTATATATTACTAGGGTGGGTCACATGGGGTCATTGAGTTCTTATATAGGACTAGGGTGCGTCACATTGGGTCATTGAGTACTTATAAATTACTAGGGTGGGTCAAATGGGGTCATTGAGTTCTTATATAGGACTAGGGTGCGTCACATGGGGTCATTGAGTACTTATATAGTACTAGGGGGGTCACATGGGTTCATTGAGTACTTATATAGGACATGGGGTGGTCACATGGGGTCATTAAGTACTTATATAGGACTAGGGGGGGGGTCACATGTGGTCATTGAGTACTTATATAGGACTAGGGTGGGTCACATGGGGTCATTGAGTACTTATATAGGAATAGGGTGGGTCGATGGGGTCATTGAGTACTTATATAGGACTAGGGGGGTAACATGGGGTCATTGAGTACTTATATATGACTAGGGGGGGTCAACATGTGGTCATTGAGTACTTATATAGGACATGGGGGGTCACATGGGGTCATTAAGTACTTATATAGGACTAGGGGGGGGTCACATGTGGTCATTGAGTACTTATATAGGACTAGGGTGGGTCACATGGGGTCATTGAGTACTTATATAGGAATAGGGTGGGTCACATGGGGTCATTAAGTACTTGTATAGGACTAGGGGGGTCACATGGGGTCATTGAGTACTTATATAGGAATAGGGTGGGTCGATGGGGTCATTGAGTACTTATATAGGACTAGGGGGGTCACATGGGGTCATTGAGTACTTATATATGACTAGGGGGGGTCACATGGGGTCATTGAGTACTTATATAGGAATAGGGTGGGTCACATGGGGTCATTGAGTACTTATATAGGACATGGGGGGGTCACGTGGGGTCATTGAGTACTTATATAGGACTAGGGTGGGTCACATGGGGTCATTGAGTACTTATATAGGAATAGGGTGGGTCACATGGGGTCATTGAGTACTTATATAGGAATAGGGTGGGTCACATGGGGTCATTGAGTACTTATATAGGACATGGAGGGGTCACGTGTGGTCATTGAGTACTTATATAGGACTAGGGTGGGTCACATGGGGTCATTGAGTACTTATATAGGACTAGGGGGGGCCACATGGGGTCATTGAGTACTTATATAGGACTAGGGTGGGTCACATGGGGTCATTGATTACTTATATATGACTAGGGGGGGTCAAATGGGGTCATTGAGTACTTATATAGAACAATGGGGTCATTAAGTACTTATATAGGACTAGGGGGGGGGGGGTCACATGTGGTCATTGAGTACTTATATAGGACTAGGGTGGGTCACATGGGGTCATTGAGTACTTATATATGACTAGGGGGGGTCACATGGGGTCATTGAGTACTTATATAGGACTAGGGTGGGTCACATGGGGTCATTTTGTACTTATATAGGACTAGGGTGGGTCACATGTGGTCATTGATTACTTATATATTACTAGGGTGGGTCACATGGGGTCATTGAGTTCTTATATAGGACTAGAGTGCGTCAAATGTGGTCATTGAGTACTTATATAGTACTAGGGGGGTTACATGGGGTCATTGAGTACTTATATAGGATATGGGGGGGTCACGTGGGGTCATTGAGTACTTATATATGACTAGGGGGGTTCACATGGGGTCATTAAGTACTTGTATAGGACTAGGGGGGTCACATGGGGTCATTGAGTACTTATATAGGACTAGGGTGGGTCACATGGGGTCATTGAGTACTTATATAGGAATAGGGTGGGTCGATGGGATCATTGAGTACTTATATAGGACTAGGGGGGTCACATGGGGTCATTGAGTACTTATATAGGACATGGGGGGGTCACGTGGGGTCCTTGAGTACTTATATAGGAATAGGGTGGGTCACATGGGGTCATTGAGTACTTATATAGGACATGGGGGGGGTCACATGGGGTCATTGAGTACTTATATAGGACATGGGGTTTCACATGGGGTCATTAAGTACTTATATAGGACTAGGGGGGGGTCTCATGGGGTCATTGAGTACTTATATAGGACTAGGGTGGGTCACATGGGGTCATTTTGTACTTATATAGGACTAGGGTGGGTCACATGTGGTCATTGATGACTTATATATTACTAGGGTGGGTCACATGGGGTCATTGAGTTCTTATATAGGACTAGGGTGCGTCAAATGTGGTCATTGAGTACTTATATAGTACTAGGGGGGTTACATGGGGTCATTGAGTACTTATATAGGATATGGGGGGGTCACGTGGGGACATTGAGTACTTATATAGGACTAGGGTGGGTCACATGGGGTCATTAAGTACTTATATAGGAATAAGGGGGGTCACATGTGATCATTGTGTACTTATATAGGAATGGGGTGGGTCACATGGGGTCATTGAGTACTTATATAGGACTAGGGGGTCACATGGGGTCATTGAGTACTTATATATGACTAGGGGGGGTCACATGGGGTCATTGAGTACTTATATAGGAATAGGGTGGGTCACATGGGGTCATTGAGTACTTATATAGGACATGGGGGGGGTCACATGGGGTCATTGAGTACTTATATAGGACATGGGGTTTCACATGGGGTCATTAAGTACTTATATAGGACTAGGGGGGGGGTCTCATGGGGTCATTGAGTACTTATATAGGACTAGGGTGGGTCACATGGGGTCATTTTGTACTTATATAGGACTAGGGTGGGTCACATGTGGTCATTGATTACTTATATATTACTAGGGTGGGTCACATGGGGTCATTGAGTTCTTATATAGGACTAGGGTGCGTCAAATGTGGTCATTGAGTACTTATATAGTACTAGGGGGGTTACATGGGGTCATTGAGTACTTATATAGGATATGGGGGGGTCACGTGGGGACATTGAGTACTTATATAGGACTAGGGTGGGTCACATGGGGTCATTAAGTACTTATATAGGAATAAGGGGGGTCACATGTGATCATTGAGTACTTATATAGGAATGGGGTGGGTCACATGGGGTCATTGAGTACTTATATAGGACTAGGGGGTCACATGGGGTCATTGAGTACTTATATAGAACTAGGGTGTGTCACATGGGTCATGGTGTACTTATATATTACTAGGGTAGGTCACATGGGGTCATTGAGTTCTTATATAGGACTAGGGTGCGTCACATTGGGTCATTGAGTTCTTATATATTACTAGGGTGGGTCACATGGGGTCATTGAGTTCTTATATAGGACTAGGGTGCGTCACATGGGGTCATTGAGTACTTATATAGTACTAGGGGGGTCACATGGGTTCATTGAGTACTTATATAGGACATGGGGGGGTCACATGGGGTCATTAAGTACTTCTATAGGACTAGGGGGGGTCACATGTGGTCATTGAGTACTTATATAGGACTAGGGTGGGTCACATGGGGTCATTGAGTACTTATATATGACTAGGGGGGTCACATGGGGTCATTAAGTACTTGTATAGGACTAGGGGGGTCACATGGGGTCATTGATTACTTATATAGGACTAGGGTGGGTCACATGGGGTCATTGAGTACTTATATAGGAATAGGGTGCGTCGATGGGGTCATTGAGTACTTATATAGGACTAGGGGGGTCACATGGGGTCATTGAGTACTTATATAGGAATAGGGTGGGTCACATGGGGTCATTGAGTACTTATATAGGACTAGGGGGTCACATGGGGTCATTGCGTACTTATAAAGGACTAGGGTGGGTCACATGGGTCATTGTGTACTTATATACTACTAGGGTGGGTCACATGGAGTCATTGAGTTCTTATATAGGGCTAGGGTGCGTCACATTGGGTCATTGAGTACTTATATATTACTAGGGTGGGTCACATGGGGTCATTGAGTTCTTATATAGGACTAGGGTGCGTCACATGGGGTCATTGAGTACTTATATAGTACTAGGGGGGTCACATGGGTTCATTGAGTACTTTTATAGGACATGGGGGGGTCACATGGGGTCATTGAGTACTTATATATGACTAGGGGGGGTCACATGGGGTCATTGAGTACTTATATAGGACTAGGGTGGGTCACATGGGGTCATTTTGTACTTATATAGGACTAGGGTGGGTCACATGGGTCATTGTGTACTTATATATTACTAGGGTGGGTCAGATGGGGTCATTGAGTTCTTATATAGGACTAGGTTGCGTCACATTGGGTCATTGAGTACTTATATATTACTAGGGTGGGTCACATGGGGTCATTGAGTTCTTATATAGGACTAGGGTGCGTCACATGGGGTCATTGAGTACTTATATAGTACTAGGGGGGTCACATGGGTTCATTGAGTACTTATATAGGACATGGGGGGGTCACATGGGGTCATTATTTATATATATAGGACTAGGGGGGGGGTCACATGTGGTCATTGAGTACTTATATAGGACTAGGGTGGGTCACATGGGGTCATTGAGTACTTATATAGGACATGGAGGGGTCACGTGTGGTCATTGAGTACTTATATAGGACTAGGGTGGGTCACATGGGGTCATTGAGTACTTATATAGGAATAGGGTGGGTCGATGGGGTCATTGAGTACTTATATAAGACTAGGGGGGTCACATGGGGTCAATGAGTACTTATATATGACTAGGGGGGGTCACATGGGGTCATTGAGTACTTATATAGGAATAGGGTGGGTCACATGGGGTCATTGAGTACTTATATAGGACATGGGGGGGGGGGGTCACATGGGGTCATTGAGTACTTATATAGGACATGGGGTTTCACATGGGATCATTAAGTACTTATATGGGACTAGGGGGGGGTCACATGGGGTCATTGAGTACTTATATAGGACTAGGGTGGGTCACATGGGGTCATTTTGTACTTATATAGGACTAGGGTGGGTCACATGTGGTCATTGATTACTTATATATTACTAGGGTGGGTCACATGGGGTCATTGAGTTCTTATATAGGACTAGGGTGCGTCAAATGTGGTCATTGAGTACTTATATAGTACTAGGGGGGTTACATGGGGTCATTGAGTACTTATATAGGATATGGAGGGGTCACGTGGGGTCATTGAGTACTTATATATGACTAGGGGGGGTCACATGGGGTCATTAAGTACTTGTATAGGACTAGGGGGGTCACATGGGGTCATTGAGTACTTATATAGGACTAGGGTGGGTCACATGCGGTCATTGAGTACTTATATAGGAATAGGGTGGGTCGATGGGATCATTGAGTACTTATATAGGACTAGGGGGGTCACATGGGGTCATTGAGTACTTATATATGACTAGGGGGGGTCACATGGGGTCATTGAGTACTTATATAGGAATAGGGTGGGTCACATTGGGTCATTGAGTACTTATATAGGACATGGGGGAGTCACGTGGGGTCATTGAGTACTTATATAGGAATAGGGTGGGTCACATGGGGTCATTGAGTACTTATATAGGACATGGAGGGGTCACGTGTGGTCATTGAGTACTTATATAGGACTAGGGTGGGTCACATGGGGTCATTGAGTACTTATATAGGAATAGGGTGGGTCGATGGGGTCATTGAGTACTTATATAGTACTAGGGGGGTCACATGGGTTCATTGAGTACTTATATAGGACATGGGGGGGTTCACATGGGGTCATTAAGTACTTATATAGGACTAGGGGGGGTCACATGTGGTCATTGAGTACTTATAAAAGACTAGGGTGGGTCACATGGGGTCATTGAGTACTTATATATGAATAGGGGGGTCACATGGGGTCATTAAGTACTTGTATAGGACTAGGGGGGTCACATGGGGTCATTGAGTACTTATATAGGACTAGGGTGGGTCACATGGGTCATTGAGTACTTATATAGGAATAGGGTGCGTCGATGGGGTCATTGAGTACTTATATAGGACTAGGGGGGTCACATGGGGTCATTGAGTACTTATATAGGAATAGGGTGTGTCACATGGGGTCATTGAGTACTTATATAGGACTAGGGGGTCACATGGGGTCATTGAGTACTTATATAGGACTAGGGTGGTTCACATGGGTCATTGTGTACTTATATATTACTAGGGTGGGTCACATGGGGTCATTGAGTTCTTATATAGGACTAGGGTGCGTCACATTGGGTCATTGAGTACTTATAAATTACTAGGGTGGGTCAAATGGGGTCATTGAGTTCTTATATAGGACTAGGGTGCGTCACATGGGGTCATTGAGTACTTATATAGTACTAGGGGGGTCACATGGGTTCATTGAGTACTTATATAGGACATGGGGTGGTCACATGGGGTCATTAAGTACTTATATAGGACTAGGGGGGGGGTCACATGTGGTCATTGAGTACTTATATAGGACTAGGGTGGGTCACATGGGGTCATTGAGTACTTATATAGGAATAGGGTGGGTCGATGGGGTCATTGAGTACTTATATAGGACTAGGGGGGTAACATGGGGTCATTGAGTACTTATATATGACTAGGGGGGGTCAACATGTGGTCATTGAGTACTTATATAGGACATGGGGGGTCACATGGGGTCATTAAGTACTTATATAGGACTAGGGGGGGGTCACATGTGGTCATTGAGTACTTATATAGGACTAGGGTGGGTCACATGGGGTCATTGAGTACTTATATAGGAATAGGGTGGGTCACATGGGGTCATTAAGTACTTGTATAGGACTAGGGGGGTCACATGGGGTCATTGAGTACTTATATAGGAATAGGGTGGGTCGATGGGGTCATTGAGTACTTATATAGGACTAGGGGGGTCACATGGGGTCATTGAGTACTTATATATGACTAGGAGGGGTCACATGGGGTCATTGAGTACTTATATAGGAATAGGGTGGGTCACATGGGGTCATTGAGTACTTATATAGGACATGGGGGGGTCACGTGGGGTCATTGAGTACTTATATAGGACTAGGGTGGGTCACATGGGGTCATTGAGTACTTATATAGGAATAGGGTGGGTCACATGGGGTCATTGAGTACTTATATAGGAATAGGGTGGGTCACATGGGGTCATTGAGTACTTATATAGGACATGGAGGGGTCACGTGTGGTCATTGAGTACTTATATAGGACTAGGGTGGGTCACATGGGGTCATTTTGTACTTATATAGGACTAGGGTGGGTCACATGGGTCATTGTGTACTTATATATTACTAGGGTGGGTCAGATGGGGTCATTGAGTTCTTATATAGGACTAGGTTGCGTCACATTGGGTCATTGAGTACTTATATATTACTAGGGTGGGTCACATGGGGTCATTGAGTTCTTATATAGGACTAGGGTGCGTCACATGGGGTCATTGAGTACTTATATAGTACTAGGGGGGTCACATGGGTTCATTGAGTACTTATATAGGACATGGGGGGGTCACATGGGGTCATTATTTATATATATAGGACTAGGGGGGGGGTCACATGTGGTCATTGAGTACTTATATAGGACTAGGGTGGGTCACATGGGGTCATTGAGTACTTATATAGGACATGGAGGGGTCACGTGTGGTCATTGAGTACTTATATAGGACTAGGGTGGGTCACATGGGGTCATTGAGTACTTATATAGGAATAGGGTGGGTCGATGGGGTCATTGAGTACTTATATAAGACTAGGGGGGTCACATGGGGTCAATGAGTACTTATATATGACTAGGGGGGGTCACATGGGGTCATTGAGTACTTATATAGGAATAGGGTGGGTCACATGGGGTCATTGAGTACTTATATAGGACATGGGGGGGGGGGTCACATGGGGTCATTGAGTACTTATATAGGACATGGGGTTTCACATGGGATCATTAAGTACTTATATGGGACTAGGGGGGGGTCACATGGGGTCATTGAGTACTTATATAGGACTAGGGTGGGTCACATGGGGTCATTTTGTACTTATATAGGACTAGGGTGGGTCACATGTGGTCATTGATTACTTATATATTACTAGGGTGGGTCACATGGGGTCATTGAGTTCTTATATAGGACTAGGGTGCGTCAAATGTGGTCATTGAGTACTTATATAGTACTAGGGGGGTTACATGGGGTCATTGAGTACTTATATAGGATATGGAGGGGTCACGTGGGGTCATTGAGTACTTATATATGACTAGGGGGGGTCACATGGGGTCATTAAGTACTTGTATAGGACTAGGGGGGTCACATGGGGTCATTGAGTACTTATATAGGACTAGGGTGGGTCACATGCGGTCATTGAGTACTTATATAGGAATAGGGTGGGTCGATGGGATCATTGAGTACTTATATAGGACTAGGGGGGTCACATGGGGTCATTGAGTACTTATATATGACTAGGGGGGGTCACATGGGGTCATTGAGTACTTATATAGGAATAGGGTGGGTCACATTGGGTCATTGAGTACTTATATAGGACATGGGGGAGTCACGTGGGGTCATTGAGTACTTATATAGGAATAGGGTGGGTCACATGGGGTCATTGAGTACTTATATAGGACATGGAGGGGTCACGTGTGGTCATTGAGTACTTATATAGGACTAGGGTGGGTCACATGGGGTCATTGAGTACTTATATAGGAATAGGGTGGGTCGATGGGGTCATTGAGTACTTATATAGTACTAGGGGGGTCACATGGGTTCATTGAGTACTTATATAGGACATGGGGGGGTTCACATGGGGTCATTAAGTACTTATATAGGACTAGGGGGGGTCACATGTGGTCATTGAGTACTTATAAAAGACTAGGGTGGGTCACATGGGGTCATTGAGTACTTATATATGAATAGGGGGGTCACATGGGGTCATTAAGTACTTGTATAGGACTAGGGGGGTCACATGGGGTCATTGAGTACTTATATAGGACTAGGGTGGGTCACATGGGTCATTGAGTACTTATATAGGAATAGGGTGCGTCGATGGGGTCATTGAGTACTTATATAGGACTAGGGGGGTCACATGGGGTCATTGAGTACTTATATAGGAATAGGGTGTGTCACATGGGGTCATTGAGTACTTATATAGGACTAGGGGGTCACATGGGGTCATTGAGTACTTATATAGGACTAGGGTGGTTCACATGGGTCATTGTGTACTTATATATTACTAGGGTGGGTCACATGGGGTCATTGAGTTCTTATATAGGACTAGGGTGCGTCACATTGGGTCATTGAGTACTTATAAATTACTAGGGTGGGTCAAATGGGGTCATTGAGTTCTTATATAGGACTAGGGTGCGTCACATGGGGTCATTGAGTACTTATATAGTACTAGGGGGGTCACATGGGTTCATTGAGTACTTATATAGGACATGGGGTGGTCACATGGGGTCATTAAGTACTTATATAGGACTAGGGGGGGGGTCACATGTGGTCATTGAGTACTTATATAGGACTAGGGTGGGTCACATGGGGTCATTGAGTACTTATATAGGAATAGGGTGGGTCGATGGGGTCATTGAGTACTTATATAGGACTAGGGGGGTAACATGGGGTCATTGAGTACTTATATATGACTAGGGGGGGTCAACATGTGGTCATTGAGTACTTATATAGGACATGGGGGGTCACATGGGGTCATTAAGTACTTATATAGGACTAGGGGGGGGTCACATGTGGTCATTGAGTACTTATATAGGACTAGGGTGGGTCACATGGGGTCATTGAGTACTTATATAGGAATAGGGTGGGTCACATGGGGTCATTAAGTACTTGTATAGGACTAGGGGGGTCACATGGGGTCATTGAGTACTTATATAGGAATAGGGTGGGTCGATGGGGTCATTGAGTACTTATATAGGACTAGGGGGGTCACATGGGGTCATTGAGTACTTATATATGACTAGGAGGGGTCACATGGGGTCATTGAGTACTTATATAGGAATAGGGTGGGTCACATGGGGTCATTGAGTACTTATATAGGACATGGGGGGGTCACGTGGGGTCATTGAGTACTTATATAGGACTAGGGTGGGTCACATGGGGTCATTGAGTACTTATATAGGAATAGGGTGGGTCACATGGGGTCATTGAGTACTTATATAGGAATAGGGTGGGTCACATGGGGTCATTGAGTACTTATATAGGACATGGAGGGGTCACGTGTGGTCATTGAGTACTTATATAGGACTAGGGTGGGTCACATGGGGTCATTGAGTACTTATATAGGACTAGGGGGGGCCACATGGGGTCATTGAGTACTTATATAGGACTAGGGTGGGTCACATGGGGTCATTGATTACTTATATATGACTAGGGGGGGTCAAATGGGGTCATTGAGTACTTATATAGAACAATGGGGTCATTAAGTACTTATATAGGACTAGGGGGGGGGGGGTCACATGTGGTCATTGAGTACTTATATAGGACTAGGGTGGGTCACATGGGGTCATTGAGTACTTATATATGACTAGGGGGGGTCACATGGGGTCATTGAGTACTTATATAGGACTAGGGTGGGTCACATGGGGTCATTTTGTACTTATATAGGACTAGGGTGGGTCACATGTGGTCATTGATTACTTATATATTACTAGGGTGGGTCACATGGGGTCATTGAGTTCTTATATAGGACTAGAGTGCGTCAAATGTGGTCATTGAGTACTTATATAGTACTAGGGGGGTTACATGGGGTCATTGAGTACTTATATAGGATATGGGGGGGTCACGTGGGGTCATTGAGTACTTATATATGACTAGGGGGGGTCACATGGGGTCATTAAGTACTTGTATAGGACTAGGGGGGTCACATGGGGTCATTGAGTACTTATATAGGACTAGGGTGGGTCACATGGGGTCATTGAGTACTTATATAGGAATAGGGTGGGTCGATGGGATCATTGAGTACTTATATAGGACTAGGGGGGTCACATGGGGTCATTGAGTACTTATATAGGACATGGGGGGGTCACGTGGGGTCCTTGAGTACTTATATAGGAATAGGGTGGGTCACATGGGGTCATTGAGTACTTATATAGGACATGGGGGGGGTCACATGGGGTCATTGAGTACTTATATAGGACATGGGGTTTCACATGGGGTCATTAAGTACTTATATAGGACTAGGGGGGGGGTCTCATGGGGTCATTGAGTACTTATATAGGACTAGGGTGGGTCACATGGGGTCATTTTGTACTTATATAGGACTAGGGTGGGTCACATGTGGTCATTGATGACTTATATATTACTAGGGTGGGTCACATGGGGTCATTGAGTTCTTATATAGGACTAGGGTGCGTCAAATGTGGTCATTGAGTACTTATATAGTACTAGGGGGGTTACATGGGGTCATTGAGTACTTATATAGGATATGGGGGGGTCACGTGGGGACATTGAGTACTTATATAGGACTAGGGTGGGTCACATGGGGTCATTAAGTACTTATATAGGAATAAGGGGGGTCACATGTGATCATTGTGTACTTATATAGGAATGGGGTGGGTCACATGGGGTTATTGAGTACTTATATAGGACTAGGGGGTCACATGGGGTCATTGAGTACTTATATATGACTAGGGGGGGTCACATGGGGTCATTGAGTACTTATATAGGAATAGGGTGGGTCACATGGGGTCATTGAGTACTTATATAGGACATGGGGGGGGTCACATGGGGTCATTGAGTACTTATATAGGACATGGGGTTTCACATGGGGTCATTAAGTACTTATATAGGACTAGGGGGGGGTCTCATGGGGTCATTGAGTACTTATATAGGACTAGGGTGGGTCACATGGGGTCATTTTGTACTTATATAGGACTAGGGTGGGTCACATGTGGTCATTGATTACTTATATATTACTAGGGTGTGTCACATGGGGTCATTGAGTTCTTATATAGGACTAGGGTGCGTCAAATGTGGTCATTGAGTACTTATATAGTACTAGGGGGGTTACATGGGGTCATTGAGTACTTATATAGGATATGGGGGGGTCACGTGGGGACATTGAGTACTTATATAGGACTAGGGTGGGTCACATGGGGTCATTAAGTACTTATATAGGAATAAGGGGGGTCACATGTGATCATTGAGTACTTATATAGGAATGGGGTGGGTCACATGGGGTCATTGAGTACTTATATAGGACTAGGGGGTCACATGGGGTCATTGAGTACTTATATAGAACTAGGGTGGGTCACATGGGTCATGGTGTACTTATATATTACTAGGGTAGGTCACATGGGGTCATTGAGTTCTTATATAGGACTAGGGTGCGTCACATTGGGTCATTGAGTTCTTATATATTACTAGGGTGGGTCACATGGGGTCATTGAGTTCTTATATAGGACTAGGGTGCGTCACATGGGGTCATTGAGTACTTATATAGTACTAGGGGGGTCACATGGGTTCATTGAGTACTTATATAGGACATGGGGGGGTCACATGGGGTCATTAAGTACTTCTATAGGACTAGGGGGGGTCACATGTGGTCATTGAGTACTTATATAGGACTAGGGTGGGTCACATGGGGTCATTGAGTACTTATATATGACTAGGGGGGTCACATGGGGTCATTAAGTACTTGTATAGGACTAGGGGGGTCACATGGGGTCATTGATTACTTATATAGGACTAGGGTGGGTCACATGGGGTCATTGAGTACTTATATAGGAATAGGGTGCGTCGATGGGGTCATTGAGTACTTATATAGGACTAGGGGGGTCACATGGGGTCATTGAGTACTTATATAGGAATAGGGTGGGTCACATGGGGTCATTGAGTACTTATATAGGACTAGGGGGTCACATGGGGTCATTGCGTACTTATAAAGGACTAGGGTGGGTCACATGGGTCATTGTGTACTTATATATTACTAGGGTGGGTCACATGGGGTCATTGAGTTCTTATATAGGGCTAGGGTGCGTCACATTGGGTCATTGAGTACTTATATATTACTAGGGTGGGTCACATGGGGTCATTGAGTTCTTATATAGGACTAGGGTGCGTCACATGGGGTCATTGAGTACTTATATAGTACTAGGGGGGTCACATGGGTTCATTGAGTACTTTTATAGGACATGGGGGGGTCACATGGGGTCATTGAGTACTTATATATGACTAGGGGGGGTCACATGGGGTCATTGAGTACTTATATAGGACTAGGGTGGGTCACATGGGGTCATTTTGTACTTATATAGGACTAGGGTGGGTCACATGGGTCATTGTGTACTTATATATTACTAGGGTGGGTCAGATGGGGTCATTGAGTTCTTATATAGGACTAGGTTGCGTCACATTGGGTCATTGAGTACTTATATATTACTAGGGTGGGTCACATGGGGTCATTGAGTTCTTATATAGGACTAGGGTGCGTCACATGGGGTCATTGAGTACTTATATAGTACTAGGGGGGTCACATGGGTTCATTGAGTACTTATATAGGACATGGGGGGGTCACATGGGGTCATTATTTATATATATAGGACTAGGGGGGGGGTCACATGTGGTCATTGAGTACTTATATAGGACTAGGGTGGGTCACATGGGGTCATTGAGTACTTATATAGGACATGGAGGGGTCACGTGTGGTGATTGAGTACTTATATAGGACTAGGGTGGGTCACATGGGGTCATTGAGTACTTATATAGGACATGGGGTTTCACATGGGATCATTAAGTACTTATATGGGACTAGGGGGGGGTCACATGGGGTCATTGAGTACTTATATAGGACTAGGGTGGGTCACATGGGGTCATTTTGTACTTATATAGGACTAGGGTGGGTCACATGTGGTCATTGATTACTTATATATTACTAGGGTGGGTCACATGGGGTCATTGAGTTCTTATATAGGACTAGGGTGCGTCAAATGTGGTCATTGAGTACTTATATAGTACTAGGGGGGTTACATGGGGTCATTGAGTACTTATATAGGATATGGAGGGGTCACGTGGGGTCATTGAGTACTTATATATGACTAGGGGGGGTCACATGGGGTCATTAAGTACTTGTATAGGACTAGGGGGGTCACATGGGGTCATTGAGTACTTATATAGGACTAGGGTGGGTCACATGGGGTCATTGAGTACTTATATAGGAATAGGGTGGGTCGATGGGATCATTGAGTACTTATATAGGACTAGGGGGGTCACATGGGGTCATTGAGTACTTATATATGACTAGGGGGGGTCACATGGGGTCATTGAGTACTTATATAGGAATAGGGTGGGTCACATTGGGTCATTGAGTACTTATATAGGACATGGGGGAGTCACGTGGGGTCATTGAGTACTTATATAGGAATAGGGTGGGTCACATGGGGTCATTGAGTACTTATATAGGACATGGAGGGGTCACGTGTGGTCATTGAGTACTTATATAGGACTAGGGTGGGTCACATGGGGTCATTGAGTACTTATATAGGAATAGGGTGGGTCGATGGGGTCATTGAGTACTTATATAGTACTAGGGGGGTCACATGGGGTCATTGAGTACTTATATAGGACTAGGGTGGGTCACATGGGTCATTGAGTACTTATATAGGAATAGGGTGCGTCGATGGGGTCATTGAGTACTTATATAGGACTAGGGGGGTCACATGGGGTCATTGAGTACTTATATAGGAATAGGGTGTGTCACATGGGGTCATTGAGTACTTATATAGGACTAGGGGGTCACATGGGGTCATTGAGTACTTATATAGGACTAGGGTGGGTCACATGGGTCATTGTGTACTTATATATTACTAGGGTGGGTCACATGGGGTCATTGAGTTCTTATATAGGACTAGGGTGCGTCACATTGGGTCATTTAGTACTTATATATTACTAGGGTGGGTCAAATGGGGTCATTGAGTTCTTATATAGGACTAGGGTGCGTCACATGGGGTCATTGAGTACTTATATAGTACTAGGGGGGTCACATGGGTTCATTGAGTACTTATATATGACTAGGGGGGGTCAACATGTGGTCATTGAGTACTTATATAGGACATGGGGGGTCACATGGGGTCATTAAGTACTTATATAGGACTAGGGGGGGGTCACATGTGGTCATTGAGTACTTATATAGGACTAGGGTGGGTCACATGGGGTCATTGAGTACTTATATAGGAATAGGGTGGGTCACATGGGGTCATTAAGTACTTGTATAGGACTAGGGGGGTCACATGGGGTCATTGAGTACTTATATAGGAATAGGGTGGGTCGATGGGGTCATTGAGTACTTATATAGGACTAGGGGGGTCACATGGGGTCATTGAGTACTTATATATGACTAGGGGGGGTCACATGGGGTCATTGAGTACTTATATAGGAATAGGGTGGGTCACATGGGGTCATTGAGTACTTATATAGGACATGGGGGGGTCACGTGGGGTCATTGAGTACTTATATAGGACTAGGGTGGGTCACATGGGGTCATTGAGTACTTATATAGGAATAGGGTGGGTCACATGGGGTCATTGAGTACTTATATAGGAATAGGGTGGGTCACATGGGGTCATTGAGTACTTATATAGGACATGGAGGGGTCACGTGTGGTCATTGAGTACTTATATAGGACTAGGGTGGGTCACATGGGGTCATTGAGTACTTATATAGGACTAGGGGGGGCCACATGGGGTCATTGAGTACTTATATAGGACTAGGGTGGGTCACATGGGGTCATTGATTACTTATATATGACTAGGGGGGGTCAAATGGGGTCATTGAGTACTTATATAGGACAATGGGGTCATTAAGTACTTATATAGGACTAGGGGGGGGGGTCACATGTGGTCATTGAGTACTTATATAGGACTAGGGTGGGTCACATGGGGTCATTGAGTACTTATATATGACTAGGAGGGGTCACATGGGGTCATTGAGTACTTATATAGGACTAGGGTGGGTCACATGGGGTCATTTTGTACTTATATAGGACTAGGGTGGGTCACATGTGGTCATTGATTACTTATATATTACTAGGGTGGGTCACATGGGGTCATTGAGTTCTTATATAGGACTAGAGTGCGTCAAATGTGGTCATTGAGTACTTATATAGTACTAGGGGGGTTACATGGGGTCATTGAGTACTTATATAGGATATGGGGGGGTCACGTGGGGTCATTGAGTACTTATATATGACTAGGGGGGGTCACATGGGGTCATTAAGTACTTGTATAGGACTAGGGGGGTCACATGGGGTCATTGAGTACTTATATAGGACTAGGGTGGGTCACATGGGGTCATTGAGTACTTATATAGGAATAGGGTGGGTCGATGGGATCATCGAGTACTTATATAGGACTAGGGGGGTCACATGGGGTCATTGAGTACTTATATATGACTAGGGGGGGGTCACATGGGGTCATTGAGTACTTATATAGGAATAGGGTGGGTCACATGGGGTCATTGAGTACTTATATAGGACATGGGGGGGTCACGTGGGGTCCTTGAGTACTTATATAGGAATAGGGTGGGTCACATGGGGTCATTGAGTACTTATATAGGACATGGGGGGGGTCACATGGGGTCATTGAGTACTTATATAGGACATGGGGTTTCACATGGGGTCATTAAGTACTTATATAGGACTAGGGGGGGGGGGGTCTCATGGGGTCATTGAGTACTTATATAGGACTAGGGTGGGTCACATGGGGTCATTTTGTACTTATATAGGACTAGGGTGGGTCACATGTGGTCATTGATGACTTATATATTACTAGGGTGGGTCACATGGGGTCATTGAGTTCTTATATAGGACTAGGGTGCGTCAAATGTGGTCATTGAGTACTTATATAGTACTAGGGGGGTTACATGGGGTCATTGAGTACTTATATAGGATATGGGGGGGTCACGTGGGGACATTGAGTACTTATATAGGACTAGGGTGGGTCACATGGGGTCATTAAGTACTTATATAGGAATAAGGGGGGTCACATGTGATCATTGTGTACTTATATAGGAATGGGGTGGGTCACATGGGGTCATTGAGTACTTATATAGGACTAGGGGGTCACATGGGGTCATTGAGTACTTATATATGACTAGGGGGGGTCACATGGGGTCATTGAGTACTTATATAGGAATAGGGTGGGTCACATGGGGTCATTGAGTACTTATATAGGACATGGGGGGGGTCACATGGGGTCATTGAGTACTTATATAGGACATGGGGTTTCACATGGGGTCATTAAGTACTTATATAGGACTAGGGGGGGGTCTCATGGGGTCATTGAGTACTTATATAGGACTAGGGTGGGGCACATGGGGTCATTTTGTACTTATATAGGACTAGGGTGGGTCACATGTGGTCATTGATTACTTATATATTACTAGGGTGGGTCACATGGGGTCATTGAGTTCTTATATAGAACTAGGGTGCGTCAAATGTGGTCATTGAGTACTTATATAGTACTAGGGGGGTTACATGGGGTCATTGAGTACTTATATAGGATATGGGGGGGTCACGTGGGGACATTGAGTACTTATATAGGACTAGGGTGGGTCACATGGGGTCATTAAGTACTTATATAGGAATAAGGGGGGTCACATGTGATCATTGAGTACTTATATAGGAATGGGGTGGGTCACATGGGGTCATTGAGTACTTATATAGGACTAGGGGGTCACATGGGGTCATTGAGTACTTATATAGAACTAGGGTGGGTCACATGGGTCATGGTGTACTTATATAATACTAGGGTAGGTCACATGGGGTCATTGAGTTCTTATATAGGACTAGGGTGCGTCACATTGGGTCATTGAGTTCTTATATATTACTAGGGTGGGTCACATGGGGTCATTGAGTTCTTATATAGGACTAGGGTGCGTCACATGGGGTCATTGAGTACTTATATAGTACTAGGGGGGTCACATGGGTTCATTGAGTACTTATATAGGACATGGGGGGGTCACATGGGGTCATTAAGTACTTATATAGGACTAGGGGGGGTCACATGTGGTCATTGAGTACTTATATAGGACTAGGGTGGGTCACATGGGGTCATTGAGTACTTATATATGACTAGGGGGGTCACATGGGGTCATTAAGTACTTGTATAGGACTAGGGGGGTCACATGGGGTCATTGATTACTTATATAGGACTAGGGTGGGTCACATGGGGTCATTGAGTACTTATATAGGAATAGGGTGGGTCGATGGGATCATTGAGTACTTATATAGGACTAGGGGGGTCACATGGGGTCATTGAGTACTTATATAGGACATGGGGGGGTCACGTGGGGTCCTTGAGTACTTATATAGGAATAGGGTGGGTCACATGGGGTCATTGAGTACTTATATAGGACATGGGGGGGGTCACATGGGGTCATTGAGTACTTATATAGGACTAGAGTGCGTCAAATGTGGTCATTGAGTACTTATATAGTACTAGGGGGGTTACATGGGGTCATTGAGTACTTATATAGGATATGGGGGGGTCACGTGGGGTCATTGAGTACTTATATATGACTAGGGGGGGTCACATGGGGTCATTAAGTACTTGTATAGGACTAGGGGGGTCACATGGGGTCATTGAGTACTTATATAGGACTAGGGTGGGTCACATGGGGTCATTGAGTACTTATATAGGAATAGGGTGGGTCGATGGGATCATTGAGTACTTATATAGGACTAGGGGGGTCACATGGGGTCATTGAGTACTTATATAGGACATGGGGGGGTCACGTGGGGTCCTTGAGTACTTATATAGGAATAGGGTGGGTCACATGGGGTCATTGAGTACTTATATAGGACATGGGGGGGGTCACATGGGGTCATTGAGTACTTATATAGGACATGGGGTTTCACATGGGGTCATTAAGTACTTATATAGGACTAGGGGGGGGGTCTCATGGGGTCATTGAGTACTTATATAGGACTAGGGTGGGTCACATGGGGTCATTTTGTACTTATATAGGACTAGGGTGGGTCACATGTGGTCATTGATGACTTATATATTACTAGGGTGGGTCACATGGGGTCATTGAGTTCTTATATAGGACTAGGGTGCGTCAAATGTGGTCATTGAGTACTTATATAGTACTAGGGGGGTTACATGGGGTCATTGAGTACTTATATAGGATATGGGGGGGTCACGTGGGGACATTGAGTACTTATATAGGACTAGGGTGGGTCACATGGGGTCATTAAGTACTTATATAGGAATAAGGGGGGTCACATGTGATCATTGTGTACTTATATAGGAATGGGGTGGGTCACATGGGGTTATTGAGTACTTATATAGGACTAGGGGGTCACATGGGGTCATTGAGTACTTATATATGACTAGGGGGGGTCACATGGGGTCATTGAGTACTTATATAGGAATAGGGTGGGTCACATGGGGTCATTGAGTACTTATATAGGACATGGGGGGGGTCACATGGGGTCATTGAGTACTTATATAGGACATGGGGTTTCACATGGGGTCATTAAGTACTTATATAGGACTAGGGGGGGGTCTCATGGGGTCATTGAGTACTTATATAGGACTAGGGTGGGGTCACATGGGGTCATTTTGTACTTATATAGGACTAGGGTGGGTCACATGTGGTCATTGATTACTTATATATTACTAGGGTGGGTCACATGGGGTCATTGAGTTCTTATATAGGACTAGGGTGCGTCAAATGTGGTCATTGAGTACTTATATAGTACTAGGGGGGTTACATGGGGTCATTGAGTACTTATATAGGATATGGGGGGGTCACGTGGGGACATTGAGTACTTATATAGGACTAGGGTGGGTCACATGGGGTCATTAAGTACTTATATAGGAATAAGGGGGGTCACATGTGATCATTGAGTACTTATATAGGAATGGGGTGGGTCACATGGGGTCATTGAGTACTTATATAGGACTAGGGGGTCACATGGGGTCATTGAGTACTTATATAGAACTAGGGTGGGTCACATGGGTCATGGTGTACTTATATATTACTAGGGTAGGTCACATGGGGTCATTGAGTTCTTATATAGGACTAGGGTGCGTCACATTGGGTCATTGAGTTCTTATATATTACTAGGGTGGGTCACATGGGGTCATTGAGTTCTTATATAGGACTAGGGTGCGTCACATGGGGTCATTGAGTACTTATATAGTACTAGGGGGGTCACATGGGTTCATTGAGTACTTATATAGGACATGGGGGGGTCACATGGGGTCATTAAGTACTTCTATAGGACTAGGGGGGGTCACATGTGGTCATTGAGTACTTATATAGGACTAGGGTGGGTCACATGGGGTCATTGAGTACTTATATATGACTAGGGGGGTCACATGGGGTCATTAAGTACTTGTATAGGACTAGGGGGGTCACATGGGGTCATTGATTACTTATATAGGACTAGGGTGGGTCACATGGGGTCATTGAGTACTTATATAGGAATAGGGTGCGTCGATGGGGGTCATTGAGTACTTATATAGGACTAGGGGGGTCACATGGGGTCATTGAGTACTTATATAGGAATAGGGTGGGTCACATGGGGTCATTGAGTACTTATATAGGACTAGGGGGTCACATGGGGTCATTGCGTACTTATAAAGGACTAGGGTGGGTCACATGGGTCATTGTGTACTTATATATTACTAGGGTGGGTCACATGGGGTCATTGAGTTCTTATATAGGGCTAGGGTGCGTCACATTGGGTCATTGAGTACTTATATATTACTAGGGTGGGTCACATGGGGTCATTGAGTTCTTATATAGGACTAGGGTGCGTCACATGGGGTCATTGAGTACTTATATAGTACTAGGGGGGTCACATGGGTTCATTGAGTACTTTTATAGGACATGGGGGGGTCACATGGGGTCATTGAGTACTTATATATGACTAGGGGGGGTCACATGGGGTCATTGAGTACTTATATAGGACTAGGGTGGGTCACATGGGGTCATTTTGTACTTATATAGGACTAGGGTGGGTCACATGGGTCATTGTGTACTTATATATTACTAGGGTGGGTCAGATGGGGTCATTGAGTTCTTATATAGGACTAGGTTGCGTCACATTGGGTCATTGAGTACTTATATATTACTAGGGTGGGTCACATGGGGTCATTGAGTTCTTATATAGGACTAGGGTGCGTCACATGGGGTCATTGAGTACTTATATAGTACTAGGGGGGTCACATGGGTTCATTGAGTACTTATATAGGACATGGGGGGGTCACATGGGGTCATTATTTATATATATAGGACTAGGGGGGGGGTCACATGTGGTCATTGAGTACTTATATAGGACTAGGGTGGGTCACATGGGGTCATTGAGTACTTATATAGGACATGGAGGGGTCACGTGTGGTCATTGAGTACTTATATAGGACTAGGGTGGGTCACATGGGGTCATTGAGTACTTATATAGGACATGGGGTTTCACATGGGATCATTAAGTACTTATATGGGACTAGGGGGGGGTCACATGGGGTCATTGAGTACTTATATAGGACTAGGGTGGGTCACATGGGGTCATTTTGTACTTATATAGGACTAGGGTGGGTCACATGTGGTCATTGATTACTTATATATTACTAGGGTGGGTCACATGGGGTCATTGAGTTCTTATATAGGACTAGGGTGCGTCAAATGTGGTCATTGAGTACTTATATAGTACTAGGGGGGTTACATGGGGTCATTGAGTACTTATATAGGATATGGAGGGGTCACGTGGGGTCATTGAGTACTTATATATGACTAGGGGGGGTCACATGGGGTCATTAAGTACTTGTATAGGACTAGGGGGGTCACATGGGGTCATTGAGTACTTATATAGGACTAGGGTGGGTCACATGGGGTCATTGAGTACTTATATAGGAATAGGGTGGGTCGATGGGATCATTGAGTACTTATATAGGACTAGGGGGGTCACATGGGGTCATTGAGTACTTATATATGACTAGGGGGGGTCACATGGGGTCATTGAGTACTTATATAGGAATAGGGTGGGGTCACATTGGGTCATTGAGTACTTATATAGGACATGGGGGAGTCACGTGGGGTCATTGAGTACTTATATAGGAATAGGGTGGGTCACATGGGGTCATTGAGTACTTATATAGGACATGGAGGGGTCACGTGTGGTCATTGAGTACTTATATAGGACTAGGGTGGGTCACATGGGGTCATTGAGTACTTATATAGGAATAGGGTGGGTCGATGGGGTCATTGAGTACTTATATAGTACTAGGGGGGTCACATGGGGTCATTGAGTACTTATATAGGACTAGGGTGGGTCACATGGGTCATTGAGTACTTATATAGGAATAGGGTGCGTCGATGGGGTCATTGAGTACTTATATAGGACTAGGGGGGTCACATGGGGTCATTGAGTACTTATATAGGAATAGGGTGTGTCACATGGGGTCATTGAGTACTTATATAGGACTAGGGGGTCACATGGGGTCATTGAGTACTTATATAGGACTAGGGTGGGTCACATGGGTCATTGTGTACTTATATATTACTAGGGTGGGTCACATGGGGTCATTGAGTTCTTATATAGGACTAGGGTGCGTCACATTGGGTCATTTAGTACTTATATATTACTAGGGTGGGTCAAATGGGGTCATTGAGTTCTTATATAGGACTAGGGTGCGTCACATGGGGTCATTGAGTACTTATATAGTACTAGGGGGGTCACATGGGTTCATTGAGTACTTATATAGGACATGGGGTGGTCACATGGGGTCATTAAGTACTTATATAGGACTAGGGGGGGGGGTCACATGTGGTCATTGAGTACTTATATAGGACTAGGGTGGGTCACATGGGGTCATTGAGTACTTATATAGGAATAGGGAGGGTCGATGGGGTCATTGAGTACTTATATAGGACTAGGGGGGTAACATGGGGTCATTGAGTACTTATATATGACTAGGGGGGGTCAACATGTGGTCATTGAGTACTTATATAGGACATGGGGGGTCACATGGGGTCATTAAGTACTTATATAGGACTAGGGGGGGGTCACATGTGGTCATTGAGTACTTATATAGGACTAGGGTGGGTCACATGGGGTCATTGAGTACTTATATAGGAATAGGGTGGGTCACATGGGGTCATTAAGTACTTGTATAGGACTAGGGGGGTCACATGGGGTCATTGAGTACTTATATAGGAATAGGGTGGGTCGATGGGGTCATTGAGTACTTATATAGGACTAGGGGGGTCACATGGGGTCATTGAGTACTTATATATGACTAGGGGGGGTCACATGGGGTCATTGAGTACTTATATAGGAATAGGGTGGGTCACATGGGGTCATTGAGTACTTATATAGGACATGGGGGGGTCACGTGGGGTCATTGAGTACTTATATAGGACTAGGGTGGGTCACATGGGGTCATTGAGTACTTATATAGGAATAGGGTGGGTCACATGGGGTCATTGAGTACTTATATAGGAATAGGGTGGGTCACATGGGGTCATTGAGTACTTATATAGGACATGGAGGGGTCACGTGTGGTCATTGAGTACTTATATAGGACTAGGGTGGGTCACATGGGGTCATTGAGTACTTATATAGGACTAGGGGGGGCCACATGGGGTCATTGAGTACTTATATAGGACTAGGGTGGGTCACATGGGGTCATTGATTACTTATATATGACTAGGGGGGGTCAAATGGGGTCATTGAGTACTTATATAGGACAATGGGGTCATTAAGTACTTATATAGGACTAGGGGGGGGGGGTCACATGTGGTCATTGAGTACTTATATAGGACTAGGGTGGGTCACATGGGGTCATTGAGTACTTATATATGACTAGGAGGGGTCACATGGGGTCATTGAGTACTTATATAGGACTAGGGTGGGTCACATGGGGTCATTTTGTACTTATATAGGACTAGGGTGGGTCACATGTGGTCATTGATTACTTATATATTACTAGGGTGGGTCACATGGGGTCATTGAGTTCTTATATAGGACTAGAGTGCGTCAAATGTGGTCATTGAGTACTTATATAGTACTAGGGGGGTTACATGGGGTCATTGAGTACTTATATAGGATATGGGGGGGTCACGTGGGGTCATTGAGTACTTATATATGACTAGGGGGGGTCACATGGGGTCATTAAGTACTTGTATAGGACTAGGGGGGTCACATGGGGTCATTGAGTACTTATATAGGACTAGGGTGGGTCACATGGGGTCATTGAGTACTTATATAGGACTAGGGGGTCACATGGGGTCATTGAGTACTTATATATGACTAGGGGGGGTCACATGGGGTCATTGAGTACTTATATAGGAATAGGGTGGGTCACATGGGGTCATTGAGTACTTATATAGGACATGGGGGGGGTCACATGGGGTCATTGAGTACTTATATAGGACATGGGGTTTCACATGGGGTCATTAAGTACTTATATAGGACTAGGGGGGGGTCTCATGGGGTCATTGAGTACTTATATAGGACTAGGGTGGGTCACATGGGGTCATTTTGTACTTATATAGGACTAGGGTGGGTCACATGTGGTCATTGATTACTTATATATTACTAGGGTGGGTCACATGGGGTCATTGAGTTCTTATATAGGACTAGGGTGCGTCAAATGTGGTCATTGAGTACTTATATAGTACTAGGGGGGTTACATGGGGTCATTGAGTACTTATATAGGATATGGGGGGGTCACGTGGGGACATTGAGTACTTATATAGGACTAGGGTGGGTCACATGGGGTCATTAAGTACTTATATAGGAATAAGGGGGGTCACATGTGATCATTGAGTACTTATATAGGAATGGGGTGGGTCACATGGGGTCATTGAGTACTTATATAGGACTAGGGGGTCACATGGGGTCATTGAGTACTTATATAGAACTAGGGTGGGTCACATGGGTCATGGTGTACTTATATAATACTAGGGTAGGTCACATGGGGTCATTGAGTTCTTATATAGGACTAGGGTGCGTCACATTGGGTCATTGAGTTCTTATATATTACTAGGGTGGGTCACATGGGGTCATTGAGTTCTTATATAGGACTAGGGTGCGTCACATGGGGTCATTGAGTACTTATATAGTACTAGGGGGGTCACATGGGTTCATTGAGTACTTATATAGGACATGGGGGGGTCACATGGGGTCATTAAGTACTTATATAGGACTAGGGGGGGTCACATGTGGTCATTGAGTACTTATATAGGACTAGGGTGGGTCACATGGGGTCATTGAGTACTTATATATGACTAGGGGGGTCACATGGGGTCATTAAGTACTTGTATAGGACTAGGGGGGTCACATGGGGTCATTGATTACTTATATAGGACTAGGGTGGGTCACATGGGGTCATTGAGTACTTATATAGGAATAGGGTGCGTCGATGGGGTCATTGAGTACTTATATAGGACTAGAGGGGTCACATGGGGTCATTGAGTACTTATATAGGAATAGGGTGGGTCACATGGGGTCATTGAGTACTTATATAGGACTAGGGGGTCACATGGGGTCATTGCGTACTTATATAGGACTAGGGTGGGTCACATGGGTCATTGTGTACTTATATATTACTAGGGTGGGTCACATGGGGTCATTGAGTTCTTATATAGGGCTAAGGTGCGTCACATTGGGTCATTGAGTACTTATATATTACTAGGGTGGGTCACATGGGGTCATTGAGTTCTTATATAGGACTAGGGTGCGTCACATGGGGTCATTGAGTACTTATATAGTACTAGGGGGGTCACATGGGTTCATTGAGTACTTTTATAGGACATGGGGGGGTCACATGGGGTCATTGAGTACTTATATATGACTAGGGGGGGTCAATGGGGTTCATTGAGTACTTATATAGGACTAGGGTGGGTCACATGGGGTCATTTTGTACTTATATAGGACTAGGGTGGGTCACATGGGTCATTGTGTACTTATATATTACTAGGGTGGGTCAGATGGGGTCATTGAGTTCTTATATAGGACTAGGTTGCGTCACATTGGGTCATTGAGTACTTATATATTACTAGGGTGGGTCACATGGGGTCATTGAGTTCTTATATAGGACTAGGGTGCGTCACATGGGGTCATTGAGTACTTATATAGTACTAGGGGGGTCACATGGGTTCATTGAGTACTTATATAGGACATGGGGGGGTCACATGGGGTCATTATTTATATATATAGGACTAGGGGGGGTCACATGTGGTCATTGAGTACTTATATAGGACTAGGGTGGGTCACATGGGGTCATTGAGTACTTATATAGGACATGGAGGGGTCACGTGTGGTCATTGAGTACTTATATAGGACTAGGGTGGGTCACATGGGGTCATTGAGTACTTATATAGGAATAGGGTGGGTCGATGGGGTCATTGAGTACTTATATAAGACTAGGGGGGTCACATGGGGTCAATGAGTACTTATATATGACTAGGGGGGGTCACATGGGGGTCATTGAGTACTTATATAGGAATAGGGTGGGTCACATGGGGTCATTGAGTACTTATATAGGACATGGGGTTTCACATGGGGTCATTAAGTACTTTATATGGGACTAGGGGGGGGTCACATGGGGTCATTGAGTACTTATATAGGACTAGGGTGGGTCACATGGGGTCATTTTGTACTTATATAGGACTAGGGTGGGTCACATGTGGTCATTGATTACTTATATATTACTAGGGTGGGTCACATGGGGTCATTGAGTTCTTATATAGGACTAGGGTGCGTCAAATGTGGTCATTGAGTACTTATATAGTACTAGGGGGGTTACATGGGGTCATTGAGTACTTATATAGGATATGGACGGGGTCACGTGGGATCATTGAGTACTTATATATGACTATGGGGGGTCACATGGGGTCATTAAGTACTTGTATAGGACTAGGGGGGTCCACATGGGGTCATTGAGTACTTATATAGGACTAGGGTGCGTCACATGGGGTCATTGAGTACTTATATAGTACTAGGGGGGTCACATGGGTTCATTGAGTACTTATATAGGACATGGGGGGGTCACATGGGGTCATTATTTATATATATAGGACTAGGGGGGGGTCACATGTGGTCATTGAGTACTTATATAGGACTGGTGGGTCACATGGGGTCATTGAGTACTTATATAAGACTAGGGGGGTCACATGGGGTCAATGAGTACTTATATATGACTAGGGGGGGTCACATGGGGTCATTGAGTACTTATATAGGAATAGGGTGGGTCACATGGGGTCATTGAGTACTTATATAGGACATGGGATTTCACATGGGGTCATTAAGTACTTATATGGGGACTAGGGGGGGTCACATGGGGTCATTGAGTACTTATATAGGACTAGGGTGGGTCACATGGGGTCATTTTGTACTTATATAGGACTAGGGTGGGGTCACATGTGGTCATTGATTACTTATATATTACTAGGGTGGGTCACATGGGGTCATTGAGTTCTTATATAGGACTAGGGTGCGTCAAATGTGGTCATTGAGTACTTAAATAGTACTAGGGGGGTTACATGGGGTCATTGAGTACTTATATAGGATATGGAGGGGTCACGTGGGGTCATTGAGTACTTATATATGACTAGGGGGGGTCACATGGGGTCATTAAGTACTTGTATAGGACTAGGGGGGGGTCACATAGGGTCATTGAGTACTTATATAGGACTAGGGTGGGTCACATGGGGTCATTGAGTACTTATATAGGAATAGGGTGGGTCGATGGGATCATTAAGTACTTGTATAGGACTAGGGGGGGTCACATGGGGTCATTGAGTACTTATATAGGACTAGGGTGGGTCACATGGGGTCATTGAGTACTTATATAGGAATAGGGTGGGTCGATGGGATCATTGAGTACTGATATAGGACTAGGGGGGTCACATGGGGTCATTGAGTACTTATATATGACTAGGGGGGGTCACATGGGGTCATTGAGTACTTATATAGGAATAGGGTGGGTCACATTGGGTCATTGAGTACTTATATAGGACATGGGGGAGTCACGTGGGGTCATTGAGTACTTATATAGGAATAGGGTTGGTCACATGAGGTCATTGAGTACTTATATAGGACATGGAGGGGTCACGTGTGGTCATTGAGTACTTATATAGGACTAGGGTGGGTCACATGGGGTCATTGAGTACTTATATATGACTAGGGGGGGTCACATGGGGTCATTGAGTACTTATATAGGAATAGGGTGGGTCACATGGGGTCATTGAGTACTTATATAGGACATGGGGGGGGTCACATGGGGTCTTTGAGTACTTATATAGGACATGGGGTTTCACATGGGGTCATTAAGTACTTATATAGGACTAGGGGGGGGTCACATGGGGTCATTGAGTACTTATATAGGACTAGGGTGGGTCACATGGGGTCATTTTGTACTTATATAGAACTAGGGTGATTCACATGTGGTCATTGATTACTTATATATTACTAGGGTGGGTCACATGGGGTCATTGAGTTCTTATATAGGACTAGGGTGCGTCAAATGTGGTCATTGAGTACTTATATAGTACTAGGGGGGTTACATGGGGTCATTGAGTACTTATATAGGATATGGGGGGGTCACGTGGGGTCATTGAGTACTTATATAGGACTAGGGTGGGTCACATGGGGTCATTAAGTACTTATATAGGAATAGGGGGGGTCACATGTGGTCATTGATTACTTATATATTACTAGGGTGGGTCACATGGGGTCATTGAGTTCTTATATAGGACTAGGGTGCGTCAAATGTGGTCATTGAGTACTTATATAGGAATAGGGTTGGTCACATGAGGTCATTGAGTACTTATATAGGACATGGAGGGGTCACGTGTGGTCATTGAGTACTTATATAGGACTAGGGTGGGTCACATGGGGTCATTAAGTACTTATATAGGAATAGGGGGGGTCACATGTGATCATTGAGTACTTATATAGGAATGGGGTGGGTCACATGGGGTCATTGAGTACTTGTATAGGACATGGGGGGGTCACATGGGGTCATTAAGTACTTATATAGGACTAGGGGGGGTCACATGTGGTCATTGAGTACTTATATAGGACTAGGGTGGGTCACATGGGGTCATTGAGTACTTATATATGACTAGGGGGTCACATGGGGTCATTAAGTACTTGTATAGGACTAGGGGGGTCACATGGTGTCATTGAGTACTTATATAGGACTAGGGTGGGTCACATGGGTCATTGAGTACTTATATAGGAATAGGGTGCGTCGATGGGGTCATTGAGTACTTATATAGGACTAGGGGGGTCACATGGGGTCATTGAGTACTTATATAGGAATAGGGTGGGTCACATGGGGTCATTGAGTACTTATATAGGACTAGGGGGTCACATGGGGTCATTGAGTACTTATATAGGACTAGGGTGGGTCACATGGGTCATTGTGTACTTATATATTACTAGGGTGGGTCACATGGGGTCATTGAGTTCTTATATAGGACTAGGGTGCGTCACATTGGGTCATTGAGTACTTATATATTACTAGGGTGGGTCACATGGGGTCATTGAGTTCTTATATAGGACTAGGGTGCGTCACATGGGGTCATTGAGTACTTATATAGTACTAGGGGGGTCACATGGGTTCATTGAGTACTTATATAGGACTAGGGGGGGTCATATGTGGTCATTGAGTACTTATATAGGACTAGGGTGGGTCACATGTGGTCATTGAGTACTTATATAGGAATAGGTTGGGTCGATGGGGTCATTGAGTACTTATATAGGACTAGGGGGGTCACATGGGGTCATTGAGTACTTATATATGACTAGGGGGGGTCAAAATGTGGTCATTGAGTACTTATATAGGACATGGGGGGTCACATGGGGTCATTAAGTAATTATATAGGACTAGGGGGGGTCACATGTGGTCATTGAGTACTTATATAGGACTAGGGTGGGTCACATGGGGTCATTGAGTACTTATATAGGAATAGGGTGGGTCACATGGGGTCATTGAGTACTTATATAGGACATGGGGGGGGGTCACGTGGGGTCATAGAGTACTTATATAGGACTAGGGGGTCACATGGGGTCATTGAGTACTTATATAGAACTAGGGTGGGTCACATGGGTCATGGTGTACTTATATATTACTAGGGTAGGTCACATGGGGTCATTGAGTTCTTATATATTACTAGGGTGGGTCCCATGGGGTCATTGAGTTCTTATATAGGAATAGGGTGGGTCGATGGGATCATTAAGTACTTGTATAGGACTAGGGGGGTCACATGGGGTCATTGAGTACTTATATAGGATATGGAGGGGTCACGTGGGGTCATTGAGTACTTATATATGACTAGGGGGGGTCACATGGGGTCATTAAGTACTTATATAGGAATAGGGTGGGTCACATTGGGTCATTGAGTACTTATATAGGACATGGGGGAGTCACGTGGGGTCATTGAGTACTTATATAGGAATAGGGTGGGTCACATGAGGTCATTGAGTACTTATATAGGACATGGAGGGGTCACGTGTGGTCATTGAGTACTTATATAGGACTAGGGTGGGTCACATGGGGTCATTGAGTACTTATATAGGAATAGGGTGGGTCGATGGGGTCATTGAGAACTTATATAGGACTAGGGGGGTCACATGGGGTCAATGAGTACTTATATATGACTAGGGGGGGTCACATGGGGTCATTGAGTACTTATATAGGAATAGGGTGGGTCACATGGGGTCATTGAGTACTTATATAGGACATGGGGGGGGGTCACATGGGGTCTTTGAGTACTTATATAGGACATGGGGTTTCACATGGGGTCATTAAGTACTTATATAGGACTAGGGGGGGGTCACATGGGGTCATTGAGTACTTATATAGGACTAGGGTGGGTCACATGGGGTCATTTTGTACTTATATAGAACTAGGGTGATTCACATGTGGTCATTGATTACTTATATATTACTAGGGTGGGTCACATGGGGTCATTGAGTTCTTATATAGGACTAGGGTGCGTCAAATGTGGTCATTGAGTACTTATATAGTACTAGGGGGGTTACATGGGGTCATTGAGTACTTATATAGGATATGGGGGGGTCACGTGGGGTCATTGAGTACTTATATAGGACTAGGGTGGGTCACATGGGGTCATTAAGTACTTATATAGGAATAGGGGGGGTCACATGTGGTCATTGATTACTTATATATTACTAGGGTGGGTCACATGGGGTCATTGAGTTCTTATATAGGACTAGGGTGCGTCAAATGTGGTCATTGAGTACTTATATAGAACTAGGGGGGTTACATGGGGTCATTGAGTACTTATATAGGATATGGGGGGGTCACGTGGGGTCATTGAGTACTTATATAGGACTAGGGTGGGTCACATGGGGTCATTAAGTACTTATATAGGAATAGGGGGGGTCACATGTGATCATTGAGTACTTATATAGGAATGGGGTGGGTCACATGGGGTCATTGAGTACTTGTATAGGACATGGGGGGGTCACATGGGGTCATTAAGTACTTATATAGGACTAGGGGGGGTCACATGTGGTCATTGAGTACTTATATAGGATATGGAGGGGTCACGTGGGGTCATTGAGTACTTATATATGACTAGGGGGGGTCACATGGGGTCATTAAGTACTTATATAGGAATAGGGTGGGTCACATTGGGTCATTGAGTACTTATATAGGACATGGGGGAGTCACGTGGGGTCATTGAGTACTTATATAGGAATAGGGTGGGTCACATGAGGTCATTGAGTACTTATATAGGACATGGAGGGGTCACGTGTGGTCATTGAGTACTTATATAGGACTAGGGTGGGTCACATGGGGTCATTGAGTACTTATATAGGAATAGGGTGGGTCGATGGGGTCATTGAGTACTTATATAGGACTAGGGGGGTCACATGGGGTCAATGAGTACTTATATATGACTAGGGGGGGTCACATGGGGTCATTGAGTACTTATATAGGAATAGGGTGGGTCACATGGGGTCATTGAGTACTTATATAGGACATGGGGGGGGGGTCACATGGGGTCTTTGAGTACTTATATAGGACATGGGGTTTCACATGGGGTCATTAAGTACTTATATAGGACTAGGGGGGGGGTCACATGGGGTCATTGAGTACTTATATAGGACTAGGGTGGGTCACATGGGGTCATTTTGTACTTATATAGAACTAGGGTGATTCACATGTGGTCATTGATTACTTATATATTACTAGGGTGGGTCACATGGGGTCATTGAGTTCTTATATAGGACTAGGGTGCGTCAAATGTGGTCATTGAGTACTTATATAGTACTAGGGGGGTTACATGGGGTCATTGAGTACTTATATAGGATATGGGGGGGTCACGTGGGGTCATTGAGTACTTATATAGGACTAGGGTGGGTCACATGGGGTCATTAAGTACTTATATAGGAATAGGGGGGGTCACATGTGGTCATTGATTACTTATATATTACTAGGGTGGGTCACATGGGGTCATTGAGTTCTTATATAGGACTAGGGTGCGTCAAATGTGGTCATTGAGTACTTATATAGTACTAGGGGGGTTACATGGGGTCATTGAGTACTTATATAGGATATGGGGGGGTCACGTGGGGTCATTGAGTACTTATATAGGACTAGGGTGGGTCACATGGGGTCATTAAGTACTTATATAGGAATAGGGGGGGTCACATGTGATCATTGAGTACTTATATAGGAATGGGGTGGGTCACATGGGGTCATTGAGTACTTGTATAGGACATGGGGGGGTCACATGGGGTCATTAAGTACTTATATAGGACTAGGGGGGGTCACATGTGGTCATTGAGTACTTATATAGGACTAGGGTGGGTCACATGGGGTCATTGAGTACTTATATATGACTAGGGGGGTCACATGGGGTCATTAAGTACTTGTATAGGACTAGGGGGGTCACATGGTGTCATTGAGTACTTATATAGGACTAGGGTGGGTCACATGGGTCATTGAGTACTTATATAGGAATAGGGTGCGTCGATGGGGTCATTGAGTACTTATATAGGACTAGGGGGGTCACATGGGGTCATTGAGTACTTATATAGGAATAGGGTGGGTCACATGGGGTCATTGAGTACTTATATAGGACTAGGGGGTCACATGGGGTCATTGAGTACTTATATAGGACTAGGGTGGGTCACATGGGTCATTGTGTACTTATATATTACTAGGGTGGGTCACATGGGGTCATTGAGTTCTTATATAGGACTAGGGTGCGTCACATTGGGTCATTGAGTACTTATATATTACTAGGGTGGGTCACATGGGGTCATTGTGTTCTTATATAGGACTAGGGTGCGTCACATGGGGTCATTGAGTACTTATATAGTACTAGGGGGGTCACATGGGTTCATTGAGTACTTATATAGGACTAGGGGGGGTCATATGTGGTCATTGAGTACTTATATAGGACTAGGGTGGGTCACATGTGGTCATTGAGTACTTATATAGGAATAGGTTGGGTCGATGGGGTCATTGAGTACTAATATAGGACTAGGGGGGTCACATGGGGTCATTGAGTACTTATATATGACTAGGGGGGGTCAACATGTGGTCATTGAGTACTTATATAGGACATGGGGGGTCACATGGGGTCATTAAGTAATTATATAGGACTAGGGTGGGTCACATGGGGTCATTGATTACTTATATAGGACTAGGGGGTCACATGGGGTCATTGAGTACTTATATAGGAATAGGGTGGGTCACATGGGGTCATTGAGTACTTATATAGGACATGGGGGGGGGTCACGTGGGGTCATAGAGTACTTATATAGGACTAGGGGGTCACATGGGGTCATTGAGTACTTATATAGAACTAGGGTGGGTCACATGGGTCATGGTGTACTTATATATTACTAGGGTAGGTCACATGGGGTCATTGAGTTCTTATATATTACTAGGGTGGGTCCCATGGGGTCATTGAGTTCTTATATAGGACTAGGGTGCGTCACATGGGGTCATTGAGTACTTATATAGTACTAGGGGGGTCATATGGGTTCATTGAGTACTTATATAGGACATGGGGGGGTCACATGGGGTCATTAAGTACTTATATAGGACTAGGGGGGGTCACATGTGGTCATTGAGTACTTATATAGGACTAGGGTGGGTCACATGGGGTCATTGAGTACTTATATATGACTAGGGGGTCACATGGGGTCATTAAGTACTTGTATAGGAGTAGGGGGGTCACATGGGGTCATTGAGTACTTATATATGACTAGGGGGGTCACATGGGGTCATTAAGTACTTATATATGACTAGGGGGTCACATGGGGTCATTAAGTACTTGTATAGGACTAGGGGGGTCACATGGGGTCATTGAGTACTTATATAGGAATAGGGTGGGTCACATGGGGTCATTGAGTACTTATATAGGAATAGGGTGCGTCGATGGGGTCATTGAGTACTTATATAGGACTAGGGGGGTCACATGGGGTCATTGAGTACTTATATAGGAATAGGGTGGGTCACATGGGGTCATTGAGTACTTATATAGGACTAGGGGGTCACATGGGGTCATTGAGTACTTATATATGACTAGGGGGGTCACATGGGGTCATTAAGTACTTATATATGACTAGGGGGTCACATGGGGTCATTAAGTACTTGTATAGGACTAGGGGGGTCACATGGGGTCATTGAGTACTTATATAGGAATAGGGTGGGTCACATGGGGTCATTGAGTACTTATATAGGACATGGGGGGGGGTCACATGGGGTCATTGAGTAATTATATAGGACATGGGGTTTCACATGGGGTCATTAAGTACTTATATGGGACTAGGGGGGGGTCACATGGGGTCATTGAGTACTTATATAGGACTAGGGTGGGTCACATGGGGTCATTTTGTACTTATATAGGACTAGGGTGGGTCACATGTGGTCATTGAGTTCTTATATAGGACTAGGGTGCGTCAAATGTGGTCATTGAGTACTTATATAGTACTAGGGGGGTTACATGGGGTCATTGAGTACTTATATAGGATATGGAGGGGTCACGTGGGGTCATTGAGTACTTATATATGACTAGAGGGGGTCACATGGGGTCATTAAGTACTTGTATAGGACTAGGGGGGTCACATGGGGTCATTGAGTACTTATATAGGACTAGCTTGGGTCACATGGGGTCATTGAGTACTTATATAGGAATAGGGTGGGTCGATGGGATCATTGAGTACTTATATAGGACTAGGGGGGTCACATGGGGTCATTGAGTACTTATATATGACTAGGGGGGGTCACATGGGGTCATTGAGTACTTATATAGGAATAGGGTGGGTCACATTGGGTCATTGAGTACTTATATAGGACATGGGGGAGTCACGTGGGGTCATTTAGTACTTATATAGGAATAGGGTGGGTCACATGGGGTCATTGAGTACTTATATAGGACATGGAGGGGTCACGTGTGGTCATTGAGTACTTATATAGGACTAGGGTGGGTCACATGGGGTAATTGAGTACTTATATAGGAATAGGGTGGGTCGATGGGGTCATTGAGTACTTATATAGGACTAGGGGGGTCACATGGGGTCAATGAGTACTTATATATGACTAGGGGGGGTCACATGGGGTCATTGAGTACTTATATAGGAATAGGGTGGGTCACATGGGGTCATTGAGTACTTATATAGGAATAGGGTGGGTCACATGGGGTCATTGAGTACTTATATAGGACATGGAGTTTCACATGGGGTCATTAAGTACTTATATGGGACTAGGGGGGGGTCACATGGGGTCATTGAGTACTTATATAGGACTAGGGTGGGTCACATGGGGTCATTTTGTACTTATATAGGACTAGGGTGGGTCACATGTGGTCATTGATTACTTATATATTACTAGGGTGGGTCACATGGGGTCATTGAGTTCTTATATAGGACTAGGGTGCGTCAAATGTGGTCATTGAGTACTTATATAGTACTAGGGGGGTTACATGGGGTCATTGAGTACTTATATAGGATATGGAGGGGTCACGTGGGGTCATTGAGTACTTATATATGACTATGGGGGGTCACATGGGGTCATTAAGTACTTGTATAGGACTAGGGGGGTCACATGGGGTCATTGAGTACTTATATAGGACTAGGGTGCGTCACATGGGGTCATTGAGTACTTATATAGTACTAGGGGGGTCACATGGGTTCATTGAGTACTTATATAGGACATGGGGGGGTCACATGGGGTCATTATTTATATATATAGGACTAGGGGGGGGTCACATGTGGTCATTGAGTACTTATATAGGACTAGGGTGGGTCACATGGGGTCATTGAGTACTTATATAAGACTAGGGGGGTCACATGGGGTCAATGAGTACTTATATATGACTAGGGGGGGTCACATGGGGTCATTGAGTACTTATATAGGAATAGGGTGGGTCACATGGGGTCATTGAGTACTTATATAGGACATGGGATTTCACATGGGGTCATTAAGTACTTATATGGGACTAGGGGGGGGTCACATGGGGTCATTGAGTACTTATATAGGACTAGGGTGGGTCACATGGGGTCATTTTGTACTTATATAGGACTAGGGTGGGTCACATGTGGTCATTGATTACTTATATATTACTAGGGTGGGTCACATGGGGTCATTGAGTTCTTATATAGGACTAGGGTGCGTCAAATGTGGTCATTGAGTACTTATATAGTACTAGGGGGGTTACATGGGGTCATTGAGTACTTATATAGGATATGGAGGGGTCACGTGGGGTCATTGAGTACTTATATATGACTAGGGGGGGTCACATGGGGTCATTAAGTACTTGTATAGGACTAGGGGGGTCACATAGGGTCATTGAGTACTTATATAGGACTAGGGTGGGTCACATGGGGTCATTGAGTACTTATATAGGAATAGGGTGGGTCGATGGGATCATTGAGTACTTATATAGGACTAGGGGGGTCACATGGGGTCATTGAGTACTTATATATGACTAGGGGGGGTCACATGGGGTCATTGAGTACTTATATAGGAATAGGGTGGGTCACATTGGGTCATTGAGTACTTATATAGGACATGGGGGAGTCACGTGGGGTCATTGAGTACTTATATAGGAATAGGGTGGGTCACATGAGGTCATTGAGTACTTATATAGGACATGGAGGGGTCACGTGTGGTCATTGAGTACTTATATAGGACTAGGGTGGGTCACATGGGGTCATTGAGTACTTATATAGGAATAGGGTGGGTCGATGGGGTCATTGAGTACTTATATAGGACTAGGGGGGTCACATGGGGTCAATGAGTACTTATATATGACTAGGGGGGGTCACATGGGGTCATTGAGTACTTATATAGGAATAGGGTGGGTCACATGGGGTCATTGAGTACTTATATAGGACATGGGGGGGGGTCACATGGGGTCTTTGAGTACTTATATAGGACATGGGGTTTCACATGGGGTCATTAAGTACTTATATAGGACTAGGGGGGGGGTCACATGGGGTCATTGAGTACTTATATAGGACTAGGGTGGGTCACATGGGGTCATTTTGTACTTATATAGAACTAGGGTGATTCACATGTGGTCATTGATTACTTATATATTACTAGGGTGGGTCACATGGGGTCATTGAGTTCTTATATAGGACTAGGGTGCGTCAAATGTGGTCATTGAGTACTTATATAGTACTAGGGGGGTTACATGGGGTCATTGAGTACTTATATAGGATATGGGGGGGTCACGTGGGGTCATTGAGTACTTATATAGGACTAGGGTGGGTCACATGGGGTCATTAAGTACTTATATAGGAATAGGGGGGGTCACATGTGGTCATTGATTACTTATATATTACTAGGGTGGGTCACATGGGGTCATTGAGTTCTTATATAGGACTAGGGTGCGTCAAATGTGGTCATTGAGTACTTATATATTACTAGGGGGGTTACATGGGGTCATTGAGTACTTATATAGGATATGGGGGGGTCACGTGGGGTCATTGAGTACTTATATAGGACTAGGGTGGGTCACATGGGGTCATTAAGTACTTATATAGGAATAGGGGGGGTCACATGTGATCATTGAGTACTTATATAGGAATGGGGTGGGTCACATGGGGTCATTGAGTACTTGTATAGGACATGGGGGGGTCACATGGGGTCATTAAGTACTTATATAGGACTAGGGGGGGTCACATGTGGTCATTGAGTACTTATATAGGATATGGAGGGGTCACGTGGGGTCATTGAGTACTTATATATGACTAGGGGGGGTCACATGGGGTCATTAAGTACTTATATAGGAATAGGGTGGGTCACATTGGGTCATTGAGTACTTATATAGGACATGGGGGAGTCACGTGGGGTCATTGAGTACTTATATAGGAATAGGGTGGGTCACATGAGGTCATTGAGTACTTATATAGGACATGGAGGGGTCACGTGTGGTCATTGAGTACTTATATAGGACTAGGGTGGGTCACATGGGGTCATTGAGTACTTATATAGGAATAGGGTGGGTCGATGGGGTCATTGAGTACTTATATAGGACTAGGGGGGTCACATGGGGTCAATGAGTACTTATATATGACTAGGGGGGGTCACATGGGGTCATTGAGTACTTATATAGGAATAGGGTGGGTCACATGGGGTCATTGAGTACTTATATAGGACATGGGGGGGGGTCACATGGGGTCTTTGAGTACTTATATAGGACATGGGGTTTCACATGGGGTCATTAAGTACTTATATAGGACTAGGGGGGGGGTCACATGGGGTCATTGAGTACTTATATAGGACTAGGGTGGGTCACATGGGGTCATTTTGTACTTATATAGAACTAGGGTGATTCACATGTGGTCATTGATTACTTATATATTACTAGGGTGGGTCACATGGGGTCATTGAGTTCTTATATAGGACTAGGGTGCGTCAAATGTGGTCATTGAGTACTTATATAGTACTAGGGGGGTTACATGGGGTCATTGAGTACTTATATAGGATATGGGGGGGTCACGTGGGGTCATTGAGTACTTATATAGGACTAGGGTGGGTCACATGGGGTCATTAAGTACTTATATAGGAATAGGGGGGGTCACATGTGGTCATTGATTACTTATTTATTACTAGGGTGGGTCACATGGGGTCATTGAGTTCTTATATAGGACTAGGGTGCGTCAAATGTGGTCATTGAGTACTTATATAGTACTAGGGGGGTTACATGGGGTCATTGAGTACTTATATAGGATATGGGGGGGTCACGTGGGGTCATTGAGTACTTATATAGGACTAGGGTGGGTCACATGGGGTCATTAAGTACTTATATAGGAATAGGGGGGGTCACATGTGATCATTGAGTACTTATATAGGAATGGGGTGGGTCACATGGGGTCATTGAGTACTTGTATAGGACATGGGGGGGTCACATGGGGTCATTAAGTACTTATATAGGACTAGGGGGGGTCACATGTGGTCATTGAGTACTTATATAGGACTAGGGTGGGTCACATGGGGTCATTGAGTACTTATATATGACTAGGGGGGTCACATGGGGTCATTAAGTACTTGTATAGGACTAGGGGGGTCACATGGTGTCATTGAGTACTTATATAGGACTAGGGTGGGTCACATGGGTCATTGAGTACTTATATAGGAATAGGGTGCGTCGATGGGGTCATTGAGTACTTATATAGGACTAGGGGGGTCACATGGGGTCATTGAGTACTTATATAGGAATAGGGTGGGTCACATGGGGTCATTGAGTACTTATATAGGACTAGGGGGTCACATGGGGTCATTGAGTACTTATATAGGACTAGGGTGGGTCACATGGGTCATTGTGTACTTATATATTACTAGGGTGGGTCACATGGGGTCATTGAGTTCTTATATAGGACTAGGGTGCGTCACATTGGGTCATTGAGTACTTATATATTACTAGGGTGGGTCACATGGGGTCATTGTGTTCTTATATAGGACTAGGGTGCGTCACATGGGGTCATTGAGTACTTATATAGTACTAGGGGGGTCACATGGGTTCATTGAGTACTTATATAGGACTAGGGGGGGTCATATGTGGTCATTGAGTACTTATATAGGACTAGGGTGGGTCACATGTGGTCATTGAGTACTTATATAGGAATAGGTTGGGTCGATGGGGTCATTGAGTACTAATATAGGACTAGGGGGGTCACATGGGGTCATTGAGTACTTATATATGACTAGGGGGGGTCAACATGTGGTCATTGAGTACTTATATAGGACATGGGGGGTCACATGGGGTCATTAAGTAATTATATAGGACTAGGGTGGGTCACATGGGGTCATTGAGTACTTATATAGGACTAGGGGGTCACATGGGGTCATTGAGTACTTATATAGGACTAGGGTGGGTCACATGGGTCATTGTGTACTTATATATTACTAGGGTGGGTCACATGGGGTCATTGAGTTCTTATATAGGACTAGGGTGCGTCACATTGGGTCATTGAGTACTTATATATTACTAGGGTGGGTCACATGGGGTCATTGAGTTCTTATATAGGACTAGGGTGCGTCACTAGGGGTCATTGAGTACTTATATAGTACTAGGGGGGTCACATGGGTTCATTGAGTACTTATATAGGACTAGGGGGGGTCATATGTGGTCATTGAGTACTTATATAGGACTAGGGTGGGTCACATGTGGTCATTGAGTACTTATATAGGAATAGGTTGGGTCGATGGGGTCATTGAGTACTTATATAGGACTAGGGGGGTCACATGGGGTCATTGAGTACTTATATATGACTAGGGGGGGTCAACATGTGGTCATTGAGTACTTATATAGGACATGGGGGGTCACATGGGGTCATTAAGTAATTATATAGGACTAGGGGGGGTCACATGTGGTCATTGAGTACTTATATAGGACTAGGGTGGGTCACATGGGGTCATTGAGTACTTATATAGGAATAGGGTGGGTCACATGGGGTCATTGAGTACTTATATAGGACATGGGGGGGGGTCACGTGGGGTCATAGAGTACTTATATAGGACTAGGGGGTCACATGGGGTCATTGAGTACTTATATAGAACTAGGGTGGGTCACATGGGTCATGGTGTACTTATATATTACTAGGGTAGGTCACATGGGGTCATTGAGTTCTTATATATTACTAGGGTGGGTCCCATGGGGTCATTGAGTTCTTATATAGGAATAGGGTGGGTCGATGGGATCATTAAGTACTTGTATAGGACTAGGGGGGTCACATGGGGTCATTGAGTACTTATATAGGATATGGAGGGGTCACGTGGGGTCATTGAGTACTTATATATGACTAGGGGGGGTCACATGGGGTCATTAAGTACTTGTATAGGACTAGGGGGGTCACATAGGGTCATTGAGTACTTATATAGGACTAGGGTGGGACACATGGGGTCATTGAGTACTTATATAGGAATAGGGTGGGTCGATGGGATCATTAAGTACTTGTATAGGACTAGGGGGGTCACATGGGGTCATTGAGTACTTATATAGGACTAGGGTGGGTCACATGGGGTCATTGAGTACTTATATAGGAATAGGGTGGGTCGATGGGATCATTGAGTACTTATATAGGACTAGGGGGGTCACATGGGGTCATTGAGTACTTATATATGACTAGGGGGGGTCACATGGGGTCATTGAGTACATATATAGGAATAGGGTGGGTCACATTGGGTCATTGAGTACTTATATAGGACATGGGGGAGTCACGTGGGGTCATTGAGTACTTATATAGGAATAGGGTGGGTCACATGAGGTCATTGAGTACTTATATAGGACATGGAGGGGTCACGTGTGGTCATTGAGTACTTATATAGGACTAGGGTGGGTCACATGGGGTCATTGAGTACTTATATAGGAATAGGGTGGGTCGATGGGGTCATTGAGTACTTATATAGGACTAGGGGGGTCACATGGGGTCAATGAGTACTTATATATGACTAGGGGGGGTCACATGGGGTCATTGAGTACTTATATAGGAATAGGGTGGGTCACATGGGGTCATTGAGTACTTATATAGGACATGGGGGGGGTCACATGGGGTCTTTGAGTACTTATATAGGACATGGGGTTTCACATGGGGTCATTAAGTACTTATATAGGACTAGGGGGGGGGTCACATGGGGTCATTGAGTACTTATATAGGACTAGGGTGGGTCACATGGGGTCATTTTGTACTTATATAGAACTAGGGTGATTCACATGTGGTCATTGATTACTTATATATTACTAGGGTGGGTCACATGGGGTCATTGAGTTCTTATATAGGACTAGGGTGCGTCAAATGTGGTCATTGAGTACTTATATGGTACTAGGGGGGTTACATGGGGTCATTGAGTACTTATATAGGATATGGGGGGGTCACGTGGGGTCATTGAGTACTTATATAGGACTAGGGTGGGTCACATGGGGTCATTAAGTACTTATATAGGAATAGGGGGGGTCACATGTGGTCATTGATTACTTATATATTACTAGGGTGGGTCACATGGGGTCATTGAGTTCTTATATAGGACTAGGGTGCGTCAAATGTGGTCATTGAGTACTTATATAGTACTAGGGGGGTTACATGGGGTCATTGAGTACTTATATAGGATATGGGGGGGTCACGTGGGGTCAATGAGTACTTATATAGGACTAGGGTGTGTCACATGGGGTCATTAAGTACTTATATAGGAATAGGGGGGGTCACATGTGATCATTGAGTACTTATATAGGAATGGGGTGGGTCACATGGGGTCATTGAGTACTTGTATAGGACATGGGGGGGTCACATGGGGTCATTAAGTACTTATATAGGACTAGGGGGGGTCACATGTGGTCATTGAGTACTTATATAGGACTAGGGTGGGTCACATGGGGTCATTGAGTACTTATATATGACTAGGGGGGTCACATGGGGTCATTAAGTACTTGTATAGGACTAGGGGGGTCACATGGTGTCATTGAGTACTTATATAGGACTAAGGTGGGTCACATGGGTCATTGAGTACTTATATAGGAATAGGGTGCGTCGATGGGGTCATTGAGTACTTATATAGGACTAGGGGGGTCACATGGGGTCATTGAGTACTTATATAGGAATAGGGTGGGTCACATGGGGTCATTGAGTACTTATATAGGACTAGGGGGTCACATGGGGTCATTGAGTACTTATATAGGACTAGGGTGGGTCACATGGGTCATTGTGTACTTATATATTACTAGGGTGGGTCACATGGGGTCATTGAGTTCTTATATAGGACTAGGGTGCGTCACATTGGGTCATTGAGTACTTATATATTACTAGGGTGGGTCACATGGGGTCATTGAGTTCTTATATAGGACTAGGGTGCGTCACATGGGGTCATTGAGTACTTATATAGTACTAGGGGGGTCACATGGGTTCATTGAGTACTTATATAGGACTAGGGGGGGTCATATGTGGTCATTGAGTACTTATATAGGACTAGGGTGGGTCACATGTGGTCATTGAGTACTTATATAGGAATAGGTTGGGTCGATGGGGTTATTGAGTACTTATATAGGACTAGGGGGGTCACATGGGGTCATTGAGTACTTATATATGACTAGGGGGGGTCAACATGTGGTCATTGAGTACTTATATAGGACATGGGGGGTCACATGGGGTCATTAAGTAATTATATAGGACTAGGGGGGGTCACATGTGGTCATTGAGTACTTATATAGGACTAGGGTGGGTCACATGGGGTCATTGAGTACTTATATAGGAATAGGGTGGGTCACATGGGGTCATTGAGTACTTATATAGGACATGGGGGGGGGTCACGTGGGGTCATAGAGTACTTATATAGGACTAGGGGGTCACATGGGGTCATTGAGTACTTATATAGAACTAGGGTGGGTCACATGGGTCATGGTGTACTTATATATTACTAGGGTAGGTCACATGGGGTCATTGAGTTCTTATATATTACTAGGGTGGGTCCCATGGGGTCATTGAGTACTTATATAGGAATAGGGTGGGTCACATGGGGTCATTGAGTACTTATATAGGACATGGGGGGGGGTCACGTGGGGTCATAGAGTACTTATATAGGACTAGGGGGTCACATGGGGTCATTGAGTACTTATATAGAACTAGGGTGGGTCACATGGGTCATGGTGTACTTATATATTACTAGGGTAGGTCACATGGGGTCATTGAGTTCTTATATATTACTAGGGTGGGTCCCATGGGGTCATTGAGTTCTTATATAGGAATAGGGTGGGTCGATGGGATCATTAAGTACTTGTATAGGACTAGGGGGGTCACATGGGGTCATTGAGTACTTATATAGGATATGGAGGGGTCACGTGGGGTCATTGAGTACTTATATATGACTAGGGGGGGTCACATGGGGTCATTAAGTACTTGTATAGGACTAGGGGGGTCACATAGGGTCATTGAGTACTTATATAGGACTAGGGTGGGACACATGGGGTCATTGAGTACTTATATAGGAATAGGGTGGGTCGATGGGATCATTAAGTACTTGTATAGGACTAGGGGGGTCACATGGGGTCATTGAGTACTTATATAGGACTAGGGTGGGTCACATGGGGTCATTGAGTACTTATATAGGAATAGGGTGGGTCGATGGGATCATTGAGTACTTATATAGGACTAGGGGGGTCACATGGGGTCATTGAGTACTTATATATGACTAGGGGGGGTCACATGGGGTCATTGAGTACATATATAGGAATAGGGTGGGTCACATTGGGTCATTGAGTACTTATATAGGACATGGGGGAGTCACGTGGGGTCATTGAGTACTTATATAGGAATAGGGTGGGTCACATGAGGTCATTGAGTACTTATATAGGACATGGAGGGGTCACGTGTGGTCATTGAGTACTTATATAGGACTAGGGTGGGTCACATGGGGTCATTGAGTACTTATATAGGAATAGGGTGGGTCGATGGGGTCATTGAGTACTTATATAGGACTAGGGGGGTCACATGGGGTCAATGAGTACTTATATATGACTAGGGGGGGTCACATGGGGTCATTGAGTACTTATATAGGAATAGGGTGGGTCACATGGGGTCATTGAGTACTTATATAGGACATGGGGGGGGTCACATGGGGTCTTTGAGTACTTATATAGGACATGGGGTTTCACATGGGGTCATTAAGTACTTATATAGGACTAGGGGGGGGGTCACATGGGGTCATTGAGTACTTATATAGGACTAGGGTGGGTCACATGGGGTCATTTTGTACTTATATAGAACTAGGGTGATTCACATGTGGTCATTGATTACTTATATATTACTAGGGTGGGTCACATGGGGTCATTGAGTTCTTATATAGGACTAGGGTGCGTCAAATGTGGTCATTGAGTACTTATATGGTACTAGGGGGGTTACATGGGGTCATTGAGTACTTATATAGGATATGGGGGGGTCACGTGGGGTCATTGAGTACTTATATAGGACTAGGGTGGGTCACATGGGGTCATTAAGTACTTATATAGGAATAGGGGGGGTCACATGTGGTCATTGATTACTTATATATTACTAGGGTGGGTCACATGGGGTCATTGAGTTCTTATATAGGACTAGGGTGCGTCAAATGTGGTCATTGAGTACTTATATAGTACTAGGGGGGTTACATGGGGTCATTGAGTACTTATATAGGATATGGGGGGGTCACGTGGGGTCATTGAGTACTTATATAGGACTAGGGTGTGTCACATGGGGTCATTAAGTACTTATATAGGAATAGGGGGGGTCACATGTGATCATTGAGTACTTATATAGGAATGGGGTGGGTCACATGGGGTCATTGAGTACTTGTATAGGACATGGGGGGGTCACATGGGGTCATTAAGTACTTATATAGGACTAGGGGGGGTCACATGTGGTCATTGAGTACTTATATAGGACTAGGGTGGGTCACATGGGGTCATTGAGTACTTATATATGACTAGGGGGGTCACATGGGGTCATTAAGTACTTGTATAGGACTAGGGGGGTCACATGGTGTCATTGAGTACTTATATAGGACTAGGGTGGGTCACATGGGTCATTGAGTACTTATATAGGAATAGGGTGCGTCGATGGGGTCATTGAGTACTTATGTAGGACTAGGGGGGTCACATGGGGTCATTGAGTACTTATATAGGAATAGGGTGGGTCACATGGGGTCATTGAGTACTTATATAGGACTAGGGGGTCACATGGGGTCATTGAGTACTTATATAGGACTAGGGTGGGTCACATGGGTCATTGTGTACTTATATATTACTAGGGTGGGTCACATGGGGTCATTGAGTTCTTATATAGGACTAGGGTGCGTCACATTGGGTCATTGAGTACTTATATATTACTAGGGTGGGTCACATGTGGTCATTGAGTTCTTATATAGGACTAGGGTGCGTCACATGGGGTCATTGAGTACTTATATAGTACTAGGGGGGTCACATGGGTTCATTGAGTACTTATATAGGACTAGGGGTGGTCATATGTGGTCATTGAGTACTTATATAGGACTAGGGTGGGTCACATGTGGTCATTGAGTACTTATATAGGAATAGGTTGGGTCGATGGGGTTATTGAGTACTTATATAGGACTAGGGGGGTCACATGGGGTCATTGAGTACTTATATATGACTAGGGGGGGTCAACATGTGGTCATTGAGTACTTATATAGGACATGGGGGGTCACATGGGGTCATTAAGTAATTATATAGGACTAGGGGGGGTCACATGTGGTCATTGAGTACTTATATAGGACTAGGGTGGGTCACATGGGGTCATTGAGTACTTATATAGGAATAGGGTGGGTCACATGGGGTCATTGAGTACTTATATAGGACATGGGGGGGGGTCACGTGGGGTCATAGAGTACTTATATAGGACTAGGGGGTCACATGGGGTCATTGAGTACTTATATAGAACTAGGGTGGGTCACATGGGTCATGGTGTACTTATATATTACTAGGGTAGGTCACATGGGGTCATTGAGTTCTTATATATTACTAGGGTGGGTCCCATGGGGTCATTGAGTTCTTATATAGGACTAGGGTGCGTCACATGGGGTCATTGAGTACTTATATAGTACTAGGGGGGTCATATGGGTTCATTGAGTACTTATATAGGACATGGGGGGGTCACATGGGGTCATTAAGTACTTATATAGGACTAGGGGGGGTCACATGTGGTCATTGAGTACTTATATAGGACTAGGGTGGGTCACATGGGGTCATTGAGTACTTATATATGACTAGGGGGTCACATGGGGTCATTAAGTACTTGTATAGGACTAGGGGGGTCACATGGGGTCATTGAGTACTTATATATGACTAGGGGGGTCACATGGGGTCATTAAGTACTTATATATGACTAGGGGGTCACATGGGGTCATTAAGTACTTGTATAGGACTAGGGGGGTCACATGGGGTCATTGAGTACTTATATAGGAATAGGGTGGGTCACATGGGGTCATTGAGTACTTATATAGGAATAGGGTGCGTCGATGGGGTCATTGAGTACTTATATAGGACTAGGGGGGTCACATGGGGTCATTGAGTACTTATATAGGAATAGGGTGGGTCACATGGGGTCATTGAGTACTTATATAGGACTAGGGGGTCACATGGGGTCATTGAGTACTTATATATGACTAGGGGGGTCACATGGGGTCATTAAGTACTTATATATGACTAGGGGGTCACATGGGGTCATTAAGTACTTGTATAGGACTAGGGGGGTCACATGGGGTCATTGAGTACTTATATAGGAATAGGGTGGGTCACATGGGGTCATTGAGTACTTATATAGGACATGGGGGGGGGGTCACATGGGGTCATTGAGTAATTATATAGGACATGGGGTTTCACATGGGGTCATTAAGTACTTATATGGGACTAGGGGGGGGTCACATGGGGTCATTGAGTACTTATATAGGACTAGGGTGGGTCACATGGGGTCATTTTGTACTTATATAGGACTAGGGTGGGTCACATGTGGTCATTGAGTTCTTATATAGGACTAGGGTGCGTCAAATGTGGTCATTGAGTACTTATATAGTACTAGGGGGGTTACATGGGGTCATTGAGTACTTATATAGGATATGGAGGGGTCACGTGGGGTCATTGAGTACTTATATATGACTAGAGGGGGTCACATGGGGTCATTAAGTACTTGTATAGGACTAGGGGGGTCACATGGGGTCATTGAGTACTTATATAGGACTAGCTTGGGTCACATGGGGTCATTGAGTACTTATATAGGAATAGGGTGGGTCGATGGGATCATTGAGTACTTATATAGGACTAGGGGGGTCACATGGGGTCATTGAGTACTTATATATGACTAGGGGGGGTCACATGGGGTCATTGAGTACTTATATAGGAATAGGGTGGGTCACATTGGGTCATTGAGTACTTATATAGGACATGGGGGAGTCACGTGGGGTCATTGAGTACTTATATAGGAATAGGGTGGGTCACATGGGGTCATTGAGTACTTATATAGGACATGGAGGGGTCACGTGTGGTCATTGAGTACTTATATAGGACTAGGGTGGGTCACATGGGGTAATTGAGTACTTATATAGGAATAGGGTGGGTCGATGGGGTCATTGAGTACTTATATAGGACTAGGGGGGTCACATGGGGTCAATGAGTACTTATATATGACTAGGGGGGGTCACATGGGGTCATTGAGTACTTATATAGGAATAGGGTGGGTCACATGGGGTCATTGAGTACTTATATAGGACATGGGGGGGGTCACATGGGGTCTTTGAGTACTTATATAGGACATGGGGTTTCACATGGGGTCATTAAGTACTTATATAGGACTAGGGGGGGGGTCACATGGGGTCATTGAGTACTTATATAGGACTAGGGTGGGTCACATGGGGTCATTTTGTACTTATATAGAACTAGGGTGATTCACATGTGGTCATTGATTACTTATATATTACTAGGGTGGGTCACATGGGGTCATTGAGTTCTTATATAGGACTAGGGTGCGTCAAATGTGGTCATTGAGTACTTATATAGTACTAGGGGGTTACATGGGGTCATTGAGTACTTATATAGGATATGGGGGGGTCACGTGGGGTCATTGAGTACTTATATAGGACTAGGGTGGGTCACATGGGGTCATTAAGTACTTATATAGGAATAGGGGGGGTCACATGTGGTCATTGATTACTTATATATTACTAGGGTGGGTCACATGGGGTCATTGAGTTCTTATATAGGACTAGGGTGCGTCAAATGTGGTCATTGAGTACTTATATAGTACTAGGGGGGTTACATGGGGACATTGAGTACTTGTATAGGACATGGGGGGGTCACATGGGGTCATTAAGTACGTATATAGGACTAGGGGGGGTCACATGTGGTCATTGAGTACTTATATAGGACTAAGGTGGGTCACATGGGGTCATTGAGTACTTATATAGGACTAAGGTGGGTCACATGGGGTCATTGAGTACTTATATATGACTAGGGGGGTCACATGGGGTCATTAAGTACTTGTATAGGACTAGGGGGGTCACATGGTGTCATTGAGTACTTATATAGGACTAGGGTGGGTCACATGGGTCATTGAGTACTTATATAGGAATAGGGTGCGTCGATGGGGTCATTGAGTACTTATATAGGACTAGGGGGGTCACATGGGATCATTGAGTACTTATATAGGAATAGGGTGGGTCACATGGGGTCATTGAGTACTTATATAGGACTAGGGGGTCACATGGGGTCATTGAGTACTTATATAGGACTAGGGTGGGTCACATGGGTCATTGTGTACTTATATATTACTAGGGTGGGTCACATGGGGTCATTGAGTTCTTATATAGGACTAGGGTGCGTCACATTGGGTCATTGAGTACTTATATATTACTAGGGTGGGTCACATGGGGTCATTGAGTTCTTATATAGGACTAGGGTGCGTCACATGGGGTCATTGAGTACTTATATAGTACTAGGGGGGTCACATGGGTTCATTGAGTACTTATATAGGACTAGGGGGTCACATGGGGTCATTGAGTACTTATATAGAACTAGGGTGGGTCACATGGGGTCATTGAGTACTTATATATGACTAGGGGGGGTCAACATGTGGTCATTGAGTACTTATATAGGACATGGGGGGTCACATGGGGTCATTAAGTACTTATATAGGACTAGGGGGGGTCACATGTGGTCATTGAGTACTTATATAGGACTAGGGTGGGTCACATGGGGTCATTGAGTACTTATATAGGAATAGGGTGGGTCACATGGGGTCATTGAGTACTTATATAGGACATGGGGGGGGGTCACGTGGGGTCATAGAGTACTTATATAGGACTAGGGGGTCACATGGGGTCATTGAGTACTTATATAGAACTAGGGTGGGTCACATGGGTCATGGTGTACTTATATATTACTAGGGTAGGTCACATGGGGTCATTGAGTTCTTATATATTACTAGGGTGGGTCCCATGGGGTCATTGAGTTCTTATATAGGACTAGGGTGCGTCACATGGGGTCATTGAGTACTTATATAGTACTAGGGGGGTCACATGGGTTCATTGAGTACTTATATAGGACATGGGGGGGTCACATGGGGTCATTAAGTACTTATATAGGACTAGGGGGGGTCACATGTGGTCATTGAGTACTTATATAGGACTAGGGTGGGTCACATGGGGTCATTGAGTACTTATATATGACTAGGGGGTCACATGGGGTCATTAAGTACTTGTATAGGACTAGGGGGGTCACATGGTGTCATTGAGTACTTATATAGGACTAGGGTGGGTCACATGGGTCATTGAGTACTTATATAGGAATAGGGTGCGTCGATGGGGTCATTGAGTACTTATATAGGACTAGGGGGGTCACATGGGGTCATTGAGTACTTATATAGGAATAGGGTGGGTCACATGGGGTCATTGAGTACTTATATAGGACTAGGGGGTCACATGGGGTCATTGAGTACTTATATATGACTAGGGGGGTCACATGGGGTCATTAAGTACTTGTATAGGACTAGGGGGGTCACATGGGGTCATTGAGTACTTATATAGGACTAGGGGGGTCACATGGGGTCATTGAGTACTTATATAGGAATAGGGTGTGTCACATGGGGTTATTGAGTACTTATATAGGACTAGGGGGTCACATGGGGTCATTGAGTACTTATATAGGACTAGGGTGGGTCACATGGGTCATTGTGTACTTATATATTACTAGGGTGGGTCACATGGGGTCATTGAGTTCTTATATAGGACTAGGGTGCGTCACATTGGGTCATTGAGTACTTATATATTACTAGGGTGGGTCACATGGGGTCATTGAGTTCTTATATAGGACTAGGGTGCGTCACATGGGGTCATTGAGTACTTATATAGTACTAGGGGGGTCACATGGGTTCATTGAGTACTTATATAGGACATGGGGTGGTCACATGGGGTCATTAAGTACTTATATAGGACTAGGGGGGGGTCACATGTGGTCATTGAGTACTTATATAGGACTAGGGTGGGTCACATGGGGTCATTGAGTACTTATATAGGAATAGGGTGGGTCGATGGGGTCATTGAGTACTTATATAGTACTAGGGGGGTCACATGGGTTCATTGAGTACTTATATAGGACATGGGGTGGTCACATGGGGTCATTAAGTACTTATATAGGACTAGGGGGGGGTCACATGTGGTCATTGAGTACTTATATAGGACTAGGGTGGGTCACATGGGGTCATTGAGTACTTATATATGACTAGGGGGGGTCACATGGGGTCATTGAGTACTTATATAGGAATAGGGTGGGTCACATGGGGTCATTGAGTACTTATATAGGACATGGAGGGGTCACGTGTGGTCATTGAGTACTTATATAGGACTAGGGTGGGTCACATGGGGTCATTGAGTACTTATATAGGACTAGGGGGGGCCACATGGGGTTATTGAGTACTTATATAGGACTAGGGTGGGTCACATGGGGTCATTGATTACTTATATATGACTAGGGGGGGTCAAATGGGGTCATTGAGTACTTATATAGGACAATGGGGTCATTAAGTACTTATATAGGACTAGGGGGGGGGGGGGTCACATGTGGTCATTGAGTACTTATATAGGACTAGGGTGGGTCACATGGGGTCATTGAGTACTTATATATGACTAGGGGGGGTCACATGGGGTCATTGAGTACTTATATAGGACTAGGGTGGGTCACATGGGGTCATTTTGTACTTATATAGGACTAGGGTGGGTCACATGTGGTCATTGATTACTTATATATTACTAGGGTGGGTCACATGGGGTCATTGAGTTCTTATATAGGACTAGGGTGCGTCAAATGTGGTCATTGAGTACTTATATAGTACTAGGGGGGTTACATGGGGTCATTGAGTACTTATATAGGATATGGGGGGGTCACGTGCGGTCATTGAGTACTTATATATGACTAGGGGGGGTCACATGGGGTCATTAAGTACTTGTATAGGACTAGGGGGGTCACATGGGGTCATTGAGTACTTATATAGGACTAGGGTGGGTCACATGGGGTCATTGAGTACTTATATAGGAATAGGGTGGGTCGATGGGATCATTGAGTACTTATATAGGACTAGGGGGGTCACATGGGGTCATTGAGTACTTATATATGACTAGGGGGGGGTCACATGGGGTCATTGAGTACTTATATAGGAATAGGGTGGGTCACATGGGGTCATTGAGTACTTATATAGGATATGGGGGGGTCACGTGGGGTCATTGAGTACTTATATAGGACTAGGGTGGGTCACATGGGGTCATTAAGTACTTATATAGGAATAGGGGGGGTCACATGTGGTCATTGATTACTTATATATTACTAGGGTGGGTCACATGGGGTCATTGAGTTCTTATATAGGACTAGGGTGCGTCAAATGTGGTCATTGAGTACTTATATAGTACTAGGGGGGTTACATGGGGTCATTGAGTACTTATATAGGATATGGGGGGGTCACGTGGGGTCATTGAGTACTTATATAGGACTAGGGTGGGTCACATGGGGTCATTAAGTACTTATATAGGAATAGGGGGGGTCACATGTGATCATTGAGTACTTATATAGGAATGGGGTGGGTCACATGGGGTCATTGAGTACTTGTATAGGACATGGGGGGGTCACATGGGGTCATTAAGTACTTATATAGGACTAGGGGGGGTCACATGTGGTCATTGAGTACTTATATAGGACTAGGGTGGGTCACATGGGGTCATTGAGTACTTATATATGACTAGGGGGGTCACATGGGGTCATTGAGTACTTATATAGGAATAGGGTGGGTCACATGGGGTCATTGAGTACTTATATAGGACTAGGGGGTCACATGGGGTCATTGAGTACTTATATAGGACTAGGGTGGGTCACATGGGTCATTGTGTACTTATATATTACTAGGGTGGGTCACATGGGGTCATTGAGTTCTTATATAGGACTAGGGTGCGTCACATTGGGTCATTGAGTACTTATATATTACTAGGGTGGGTCACATGGGGTCATTGTGTTCTTATATAGGACTAGGGTGCGTCACATGGGGTCATTGAGTACTTATATAGTACTAGGGGGGTCACATGGGTTCATTGAGTACTTATATAGGACTAGGGGGGGTCATATGTGGTCATTGAGTACTTATATAGGACTAGGGTGGGTCACATGTGGTCATTGAGTACTTATATAGGAATAGGTTGGGTCGATGGGGTCATTGAGTACTAATATAGGACTAGGGGGGTCACATGGGGTCATTGAGTACTTATATATGACTAGGGGGGGTCAACATGTGGTCATTGAGTACTTATATAGGACATGGGGGGTCACATGGGGTCATTAAGTAATTATATAGGACTAGGGTGGGTCACATGGGGTCATTGAGTACTTATATAGGACTAGGGGGTCACATGGGGTCATTGAGTACTTATATAGGACTAGGGTGGGTCACATGGGTCATTGTGTACTTATATATTACTAGGGTGGGTCACATGGGGTCATTGAGTTCTTATATAGGACTAGGGTGCGTCACATTGGGTCATTGAGTACTTATATATTACTAGGGTGGGTCACATGGGGTCATTGAGTTCTTATATAGGACTAGGGTGCGTCACATGGGGTCATTGAGTACTTATATAGTACTAGGGGGGTCACATGGGTTCATTGAGTACTTATATAGGACTAGGGGGGGTCATATGTGGTCATTGAGTACTTATATAGGACTAGGGTGGGTCACATGTGGTCATTGAGTACTTATATAGGAATAGGTTGGGTCGATGGGGTCATTGAGTACTTATATAGGACTAGGGGGGTCACATGGGGTCATTGAGTACTTATATATGACTAGGGGGGGTCAACATGTGGTCATTGAGTACTTATATAGGACATGGGGGGTCACATGGGGTCATTAAGTAATTATATAGGACTAGGGGGGGTCACATGTGGTCATTGAGTACTTATATAGGACTAGGGTGGGTCACATGGGGTCATTGAGTACTTATATAGGAATAGGGTGGGTCACATGGGGTCATTGAGTACTTATATAGGACATGGGGGGGGGGTCACGTGGGGTCATAGAGTACTTATATAGGACTAGGGGGTCACATGGGGTCATTGAGTACTTATATAGAACTAGGGTGGGTCACATGGGTCATGGTGTACTTATATATTACTAGGGTAGGTCACATGGGGTCATTGAGTTCTTATATATTACTAGGGTGGGTCCCATGGGGTCATTGAGTTCTTATATAGGAATAGGGTGGGTCGATGGGATCATTAAGTACTTGTATAGGACTAGGGGGGTCACATGGGGTCATTGAGTACTTATATAGGATATGGAGGGGTCACGTGGGGTCATTGAGTACTTATATATGACTAGGGGGGGTCACATGGGGTCATTAAGTACTTGTATAGGACTAGGGGGGTCACATAGGGTCATTGAGTACTTATATAGGACTAGGGTGGGACACATGGGGTCATTGAGTACTTATATAGGAATAGGGTGGGTCGATGGGATCATTAAGTACTTGTATAGGACTAGGGGGGTCACATGGGGTCATTGAGTACTTATATAGGACTAGGGTGGGTCACATGGGGTCATTGAGTACTTATATAGGAATAGGGTGGGTCGATGGGATCATTGAGTACATATATAGGACTAGGGGGGTCACATGGGGTCATTGAGTACTTATATATGACTAGGGGGGGTCACATGGGGTCATTGAGTACATATATAGGAATAGGGTGGGTCACATTGGGTCATTGAGTACTTATATAGGACATGGGGGAGTCACGTGGGGTCATTGAGTACTTATATAGGAATAGGGTGGGTCACATGAGGTCATTGAGTACTTATATAGGACATGGAGGGGTCACGTGTGGTCATTGAGTACTTATATAGGACTAGGGTGGGTCACATGGGGTCATTGAGTACTTATATAGGAATAGGGTGGGTCGATGGGGTCATTGAGTACTTATATAGGACTAGGGGGGTCACATGGGGTCAATGAGTACTTATATATGACTAGGGGGGGTCACATGGGGTCATTGAGTACTTATATAGGAATAGGGTGGGTCACATGGGGTCATTGAGTACTTATATAGGACATGGGGGGGGGTCACATGGGGTCTTTGAGTACTTATATAGGACATGGGGTTTCACATGGGGTCATTAAGTACTTATATAGGACTAGGGGGGGGGTCACATGGGGTCATTGAGTACTTATATAGGACTAGGGTGGGTCACATGGGGTCATTTTGTACTTATATAGAACTAGGGTGATTCACATGTGGTCATTGATTACTTATATATTACTAGGGTGGGTCACATGGGGTCATTGAGTTCTTATATAGGACTAGGGTGCGTCAAATGTGGTCATTGAGTACTTATATAGTACTAGGGGGGTTACATGGGGTCATTGAGTACTTATATAGGATATGGGGGGGTCACGTGGGGTCATTGAGTACTTATATAGGACTAGGGTGGGTCACATGGGGTCATTAAGTACTTATATAGGAATAGGGGGGGTCACATGTGGTCATTGATTACTTATATATTACTAGGGTGGGTCACATGGGGTCATTGAGTTCTTATATAGGACTAGGGTGCGTCAAATGTGGTCATTGAGTACTTATATAGTACTAGGGGGGTTACATGGGGTCATTGAGTACTTATATAGGATATGGGGGGGTCACGTGGGGTCATTGAGTACTTATATAGGACTAGGGTGTGTCACATGGGGTCATTAAGTACTTATATAGGAATAGGGGGGGTCACATGTGATCATTGAGTACTTATATAGGAATGGGGTGGGTCACATGGGGTCATTGAGTACTTGTATAGGACATGGGGGGGTCACATGGGGTCATTAAGTACTTATATAGGACTAGGGGGGGTCACATGTGGTCATTGAGTACTTATATAGGATTAGGGTGGGTCACATGGGGTCATTGAGTACTTATATATGACTAGGGGGGTCACATGGGGTCATTAAGTACTTGTATAGGACTAGGGGGGTCACATGGTGTCATTGAGTACTTATATAGGACTAGGGTGGGTCACATGGGTCATTGAGTACTTATATAGGAATAGGGTGCGTCGATGGGGTCATTGAGTACTTATATAGGACTAGGGGGGTCACATGGGGTTATTGAGTACTTATATAGGAATAGGGTGGGTCACATGGGGTCATTGAGTACTTATATAGGACTAGGGGGTCACATGGGGTCATTGAGTACTTATATAGGACTAGGGTGGGTCACATGGGTCATTGTGTACTTATATATTACTAGGGTGGGTCACATGGGGTCATTGAGTTCTTATATAGGACTAGGGTGCGTCACATTGGGTCATTGAGTACTTATATATTACTAGGGTGGGTCACATGGGGTCATTGAGTTCTTATATAGGACTAGGGTGCGTCACATGGGGTCATTGAGTACTTATATAGTACTAGGGGGGTCACATGGGTTCATTGAGTACTTATATAGGACTAGGGGGGGTCATATGTGGTCATTGAGTACTTATATAGGACTAGGGTGGGTCACATGTAGTCATTGAGTACTTATATAGGAATAGGTTGGGTCGATGGGGTTATTGAGTACTTATATAGGACTAGGGGGGTCACATGGGGTCATTGAGTACTTATATATGACTAGGGGGGGTCAACATGTGGTCATTGAGTACTTATATAGGACATGGGGGGTCACATGGGGTCATTAAGTAATTATATAGGACTAGGGGGGGTCACATGTGGTCATTGAGTACTTATATAGGACTAGGGTGGGTCACATGGGGTCATTGAGTACTTATATAGGAATAGGGTGGGTCACATGGGGTCATTGAGTACTTATATAGGACATGGGGGGGGGGTCACGTGGGGTCATAGAGTACTTATATAGGACTAGGGGGTCACATGGGTCATGGTGTACTTATATATTACTAGGGTAGGTCACATGGGGTCATTGAGTTCTTATATATTACTAGGGTGGGTCCCATGGGGTCATTGAGTTCTTATATAGGACTAGGGTGCGTCACATGGGGTCATTGAGTACTTATATAGTACTAGGGGGGTCATATGGGTTCATTGAGTACTTATATAGGACATGGGGGGGTCACATGGGGTCATTAAGTACTTATATAGGACTAGGGGGGGTCACATGTGGTCATTGAGTACTTATATAGGACTAGGGTGGGTCACATGGGGTCATTGAGTACTTATATATGACTAGGGGGTCACATGGGGTCATTAAGTACTTGTATAGGACTAGGGGGGTCACATGGGGTCATTGAGTACTTATATATGACTAGGGGGGTCACATGGGGTCATTAAGTACTTATATATGACTAGGGGGTCACATGGGGTCATTAAGTACTTGTATAGGACTAGGGGGGTCACATGGGGTCATTGAGTACTTATATAGGAATAGGGTGGGTCACATGGGGTCATTGAGTACTTATATAGGAATAGGGTGCGTCGATGGGGTCATTGAGTACTTATATAGGACTAGGGGGGTCACATGGGGTCATTGAGTACTTATATAGGAATAGGGTGGGTCACATGGGGTCATTGAGTACTTATATAGGACTAGGGGGTCACATGGGGTCATTGAGTACTTATATATGACTAGGGTAACTCACTTGGGGTCTGGGAGTACATATAAAGTGGCTAGGATAACTCACTTGGGGTCAGGGAGTACTTATAAAGGGGCTATGGTAACTAACTTGGGGCCAGGGAGTACTAATGTGACACTAGGGTAACACACTTGGGGTCAGGGAGTACTTATAAAGGGACTAGGATAACTCACTTGCGGTCAGAGAGAACATTTAAAGGAGCTAGGATAACTTACTTGCGGTCAGAGAGTACATATAAAGGGGCTAGGGTGACTCACTTGCGGTCAGGGAGTACTTATAAAGGGGCTATGGTAACTCATTTGGGGCCAGGGAGTACTAATATGACACTAGGGTAACACACTTGGGGTCAGGGACTACTTATAAAGGGGCTAGGATAACTCACTTGCTGTCAGAGAGTACATATAAAGGGGCTATGATAAATCACTTGGGGTCAGGGAGTACATTTATGGGACTAAGGTAACTCACTTGCGGTCAGAGAGTACATATAAAGGGGCTAGGATATCTCACTTGCGGTCAGAGAGTACATATAAAGGGGCTAGGATAACTCACTTGGGGTCAGGGAGTACTTATAAAGGGGCTATGGTAACTCATTTGGGGCCAGGGAGTACTAATATGACACTAGGGTAACACACTTGGGGTCAGGGAGTACTTATAAAGGGGCTAGGATAACTCACTTGCGGTCAGAGAGTACATATAAAGGGGCTAGAATAACTCACTTGGGGTCAGGTAGTACATATAAAGGGACTAGGATAACTCACTTGCGGTCAGAGAGTACATATAAAGGGGCTAGGGTAACTCACTTGCGGACAGAGAGTACATATAAAGGGGCTAGGGTGACTCACTTGCGGTAAGGGAGTACTTATAAAGGGGCTATGGTAACTCATTTGGGGCCAGGGAGTACTAATATGACACTAGGGTAACACACTTGGGGTCAGGGAGTACTTATAAAGGGGCTAGGATAACTCACTTGCTGTCAGAGAGTACATATAAAGGGGCTAGGATAACTCACTTGGGGTCAGGGAGTACATTTATGGGACTAAGGTAACTCACTTGTGGTCAGGGGTACATATAAAGGGGCTAGGATAACTCACTTGCTGTCAGAGAGTACATATTAAGGGGCTAGGATAACTCACTTGGGGTCAGGGAGTACTTATATAGGGGCTATGGTAACTTATTTGGGGCCAGGGAGTACTAATATGACACTAGGGTAACACACTTGGGGTCAGGGAGTACTTATAAAGGGGCTAGGATAACTCACTTGCGGTCAGAGAGTACTTATTTAAGGGCTAGGTTAATTCACTTGGGGTCAGGGAGTACTTCGATGGGAATAGGATAACTCACTTGGGGTCAGGGAGTACATTTATGTGACTAAGGTTATACACTTGGGGTCAGGGAGAACTTATAAAGATGCTACGGTGACTCATTTGGGGTCAGGGAGTACCCCTATGGGATTAGGGTAACTCACTTGTGTTCAGGGAATATATATATGAAACTAGGGTAACACACTTTGGGTCAGGGAGTACATATAAAGGGGCTATGATAACTCACTTGGGGTCAGGGAGTACTTATAAAGGGGTTATAGTAACTCACATGGGGTCAGGAAGTACTTATTTGGGACTAGGGTACTCACTTAGGGACAGGGAGTGCTTATAAGGGACTAGGGTAACTCACTTGGGGTCTGGGAGTACTTATAAAGGGGCTAGGATAACTCACTTGCGGTCAGAGAGTACATATAAAGGGGCTAGAATAACTCACTTGGGGTCAGGTAGTACATATAAAGGGACTAGGATAACTCACTTGCGGTCAGAGAGTACATATAAAGGGGCTAGGGTAACTCACTTGCGGACAGAGAGTACATATAAAGGGGCTAGGGTGACTCACTTGCGGTAAGGGAGTACTTATAAAGGGGCTATGGTAACTCATTTGGGGCCAGGGAGTACTAATATGACACTAGGGTAACACACTTGGGGTCAGGGAGTACTTATAAAGGGGCTAGGATAACTCACTTGCTGTCAGAGAGTACATATAAAGGGGCTAGGATAACTCACTTGGGGTCAGGGAGTACATTTATGGGACTAAGGTAACTCACTTGTGGTCAGGGGTACATATAAAGGGGCTAGGATAACTCACTTGCTGTCAGAGAGTACATATTAAGGGGCTAGGATAACTCACTTGGGGTCAGGGAGTACTTATATAGGGGCTATGGTAACTTATTTGGGGCCAGGGAGTACTAATATGACACTAGGGTAACACACTTGGGGTCAGGGAGTACTTATAAAGGGGCTAGGATAACTCACTTGCGGTCAGAGAGTACTTATTTAAGGGCTAGGTTAATTCACTTGGGGTCAGGGAGTACTTCGATGGGAATAGGATAACTCACTTGGGGTCAGGGAGTACATTTATGTGACTAAGGTTATACACTTGGGGTCAGGGAGAACTTATAAAGATGCTACGGTGACTCATTTGGGGTCAGGGAGTACCCCTATGGGATTAGGGTAACTCACTTGTGTTCAGGGAATATATATATGAAACTAGGGTAACACACTTTGGGTCAGGGAGTACATATAAAGGGGCTATGATAACTCACTTGGGGTCAGGGAGTACTTATAAAGGAACTAGGATAACTCACTTGCGGTCAGAGAGTACATTTAAAGGGGCTAGGATAACTCACTTGAGGTCAGGGAGTGCATATAAAGGAGCTAGGATAACTTACTTGCGGTCAGAGAGTACATATAAAGGGGCTAGGGTGACTCACTTGCGGTCAGGGAGTACTTATAAAGGGGCTATGGTAACTCATTTGGGGCCAGGGAGTACTAATATGACACTAGGGTAACACACTTGGGGTCAGGGACTACTTATAAAGGGGCTAGGATAACTCACTTGCTGTCAGAGAGTACATATAAAGGGACTAGGGTAACTCACTTGGGGCCAGGGAGTACTAATATGACACTAGGATAACTCACTTGCGGTCAGGGAGTACATTTAAAGGGGCTAGGATAACTCACTTGAGGTCAGGGAGTACATATAAAGGGGCTAGGATAACTCACTTGCTGTCAGAGAGTACATATTAAGGGGCTAGGATAACTCACTTGGGGTCAGGGAGTACTTATAAAGGGGCTATGGTAACTTATTTGGGGCCAGGGAGTACTAATATGACACTAGGGTAACACACTTGGGGTCAGGGAGTACTTATAAAGGGGCTAGGATAACTCACTTGCGGTCAGAGAGTACTTATATAGGGGCTAGGTTAATTCACTTGGGGTCAGGGAGTACTTCGATGGGACTAGGATAACTCACTTGGGGTCAGGGAGTACATTTATGTAACTAAGGTTATACACTTGGGGTCAGGGAGAACTTATAAAGATGCTACGGTGACTCATTTGGGGTCAGGGAGTACCCCTATGGGACTAGGGTAACTCACTTGTGTTCAGGGAATATATATATGAAACTAGGGTAACACACTTTGGGTCAGGGAGTACATATAAAGGGGCTATGATAACTCACTTGGGGTCAGGGAGTACTTATAAAGGGGTTATAGTAACTCACATGGGGTCAGGAAGTACTTATTTGGGACTAGGGTACTCACTTAGGGACAGGGAGTGCTTATAAGGGACTAGGGTAACTCACTTGGGGTCTGGGAGTACATATAAAGTCGCTAGGATAACTCACTTGGGGTCAGGGAGTACTTATAAAAGAACTAGGATAACTCACTTGCGGTCAGAGAGTACATTTAAAGGGGCTAGGATAACTCACTTGAGGTCAGGGAGTGCATATAAAGGAGCTAGGATAACTTACTTGCGGTCAGAGAGTACATATAAAGGGGCTAGGGTGACTCACTTGCGGTCAGGGAGTACTTATAAAGGGGCTATGGTAACTCATTTGGGGCCAGGGAGTACTAATATGACACTAGGGTAACACACTTGGGGTCAGGGACTACTTATAAAGGGGCTAGGATAACTCACTTGCTGTCAGAGAGTACATATAAAGGGGCTATGATAAATCACTTGGGGTCAGGGAGTACATTTATGGGACTAAGGTAACTCACTTGCGGTCAGAGAGTATATATAAGGGGGCTAGGATAACTCACTTGCGGTCAGAGAGTACATATAAAGGGGCTAGGGTGACTCACTTGCGGTAAGGGAGTACTTATAAAGGGGCTATGGTAACTCATTTGGGGCCAGGGAGTACTAATATGACACTAGGGTAACACACTTGGGGTCAGGGAGTACTTATAAAGGGGCTAGGATAACTCACTTGCTGTCAGAGAGTACATATAAAGGGGCTAGGATAACTCACTTGGGGTCAGGGAGTACATTTATGGGACTAAGGTAACTCACTTGTGGTCAGGGGTACATATAAAGGGGCTAGGATAACTCACTTGCTCTCAGAGAGTACATATTAAGGGGCTAGGATAACTCACTTGGGGTCAGGGAGTACTTATAAAGGGGCTATGGTAACTTATTTGGGGCCAGGGAATACTAATATGACACTAGGGTAACACACTTGGGGTCAGGGAGTACTTATAAAGGGGCTAGGATAACTCACTTGCGGTCAGAGAGTACTTATATAGGGGCTAGGTTAATTCACTTGGGGTCAGGGAGTACTTCGATGGGAATAGGATAACTCACTTGGGGTCAGGGAGTACATTTATGTGACTAAGGTTATACACTTAGGGTCAGGGAGAACTTATAAAGATGCTACGGTGACTCATTTGGGGTCAGGGAGTACCCCTATGGGATTAGGGTAACTCACTTGTGTTCAGGGAATATATATATGAAACTAGGGTAACACACTTTGGGTCAGGGAGTACATATAAAGGGGCTATGATAACTCACTTGGGGTCAGGGAGTACTTATAAAGGGGTTATAGTAACTTACATGGGGTCAGGAAGTACTTATTTGGGACTAGGGTACTCACTTATGGACAGGAAGTGCTTATAAGGGACTAGGGTAACTCACTTGGGGTCTGGGAGTACATATAAAGTCGCTAGGATAACTCACTTGGGGTCAGGGAGTACTTATAAAGGAACTAGGATAACTCACTTGCGGTCAGAGAGTACATTTAAAGGGGCTAGGATAACTCACTTGAGGTCAGGGAGTGCATATAAAGGAGCTAGGATAACTTACTTGCGGTCAGAGAGTACATATAAAGGGGCTAGGGTGACTCACTTGCGGTCAGGGAGTACTTATAAAGGGGCTATGGTAACACATTTGGGGCCAGGGAGTACTAATATGACACTAGGGTAACACACTTGGGGTCAGGGACTACTTATAAAGGGGCTAGGATAACTCACTTGCTGTCAGAGAGTACATATAAAGGGACTAGGGTAACTCACTTGGGGCCAGGGAGTACTAATATGACACTAGGGTAACACACTTGGGGTCAGGGAGTACTTATAAAGGAACTAGGATAACTCACTTGCGGTCAGAGAGTACATTTAAAGGGGCTAGGATAACTCACTTGAGGTCAGGGAGTACATATAAAGGGGCTAGGATAACTCACTTGCTGTCAGAGAGTACATATTAAGGGGCTAGGATAACTCACTTGGGGTCAGGGAGTACTTATAAAGGGGCTATGGTAACTTATTTGGGGCCAGGGAGTACTAATATGACACTAGGGTAACACACTTGGGGTCAGGGAGTACTTATAAAGGGGCTAGGATAACTCACTTGCGGTCAGAGAGTACTTATATAGGGGCTAGGTTAATTCACTTGGGGTCAGGGAGTACTTCGATGGGACTAGGATAACTCACTTGGGGTCAGGGAGTACATTTATGTGACTAAGGTTATACACTTGGGGTCAGGGAGAACTTATAAAGATGCTACGGTGACTCATTTGGGGTCAGGGAGTACCCCTATGGGACTAGGGTAACTCACTTGTGTTCAGGGAATATATATATGAAACTAGGGTAACACACTTTGGGTCAGGGAGTACATATAAAGGGGCTATGATAACTCACTTGGGGTCAGGGAGTACTTATAAAGGGGTTATAGTAACTCACATGGGGTCAGGAAGTACTTATTTGGGACTAGGGTACTCACTTAGGGACAGGGAGTGCTTATAAGGGACTAGGGTAACTCACTTGGGGTCTGGGAGTACATATAAAGTCGCTAGGATAACTCACTTGGGGTCAGGGAGTACTTATAAAAGAACTAGGATAACTCACTTGCGGTCAGAGAGTACATTTAAAGGGGCTAGGATAACTCACTTGAGGTCAGGGAGTGCATATAAAGGAGCTAGGATAACTTACTTGCGGTCAGAGAGTACATATAAAGGGGCTAGGGTGACTCACTTGCGGTCAGGGAGTACTTATAAAGGGGCTATGGTAACTCATTTGGGGCCAGGGAGTACTAATATGACACTAGGGTAACACACTTGGGGTCAGGGACTACTTATAAAGGGGCTAGGATAACTCACTTGCTGTCAGAGAGTACATATAAAGGGGCTAGGATAACTCACTTGGGGTCAGCGAGTACATTAATGGGATTAATGTAACTCACTTGCGGTCAGAGAGTACATATAAAGGGTCTAGGATAACTCACTTGCGGTCAGAGAGTACATATAAAGGGGCTAGGATAACTCACTTGGGGTCAGGAAGTACTTATAAAGGGGCTATGGTAAGTCATTTGGGGCCAGGGAGTACTAATATGACACTAGGGTAACACACTTGGGGTCAGGGAGTACTTATAAAGTGGCTAGGATAACTCACTTGCGGTCAGAGAGTACATATAAAGGGGCTAGAATAACTCACTTGGGGTCAGGTAGTACATATAAAGGGACTAGGATAACTCACTTGCGGTCAGAGAGTACATATAAAGGGGCTAGGGTAACTCACTTGCGGACAGAGAGTACATATAAAGGGGCTAGGGTGACTCACTTGCGGTAAGGGAGTACTTATAAAGGGGCTAGGATAACTCACTTGCGGTCAGAGAGTACTTATATAGGGGCTAGGTTAATTCACTTGGGGTCAGGGAGTACTTCGATGGGACTAGGATAACTCACTTGGGGTCAGGGAGTACATTTATGTGACTAAGGTTATACACTTGGGGTCAGGGAGAACTTATAAAGATGCTACGGTGACTCATTTGGGGTCAGGGAGTACCCCTATGGGACTAGGGTAACTCACTTGTGTTCAGGGAATATATATATGAAACTAGGGTAACACACTTTGGGTCAGGGAGTACATATAAAGGGGCTATGATAACTCACTTGGGGTCAGGGAGTACTTATAAAGGGGTTATAGTAACTCACATGGGGTCAGGAAGTACTTATTTGGGACTAGGGTACTCACTTAGGGACAGGGAGTGCTTATAAGGGACTAGGGTAACTCACTTGGGGTCTGGGAGTACATATAAAGTCGCTAGGATAACTCACTTGGGGTCAGGGAGTACTTATAAAGGGGCTATGGTAACTCATTAGGGGCCAGGGAGTACTAATATGACACTAGGGTAACACACTTGGGGTCAGGGAGTACTTATAAAGTGGCTAGGATAACTCACTTGCGGTCAGAGAGTACATATAAAGGGGCTAGAATAACTCACTTGGGGTCAGGTAGTACATATAAAGGGACTAGGATAACTCACTTGCGGTCAGAGAGTACATATAAAGGGGCTAGGGTAACTCACTTGCGGACAGAGAGTACATATAAAGGGGCTAGGGTGACTCACTTGCGGTAAGGGAGTACTTATAAAGGGGCTATGGTAACTCATTTGGGGCCAGGGAGTACTAATATGACACTAGGGTAACACACTTGGGGTCAGGGAGTAATTATAAAGGGGCTAGGATAACTCACTTGCTGTCAGAGAGTACATATAAAGGGGCTAGGATAACTCACTTGGGGTCAGGGAGTACATTTATGGGACTAAGGTAACTCACTTGTGGTCAGGGAGTACATATAAAGGGGCTAGGATAACTCACTTGCTGTCAGAGAGTACATATTAAGGGGCTAGGATAACTCACTTGGGGTCAGGGAGTACTTATAAAGGGGCTATGGTAACATATTTGGGGCCAGGGGGTACTAATATGACACTAGGGTAACACACTTGGGGTCAGGGAGTACTTATAAAGGGGCTAGGATAACTCACTTGCGGTCAGAGAGTACATATAAAGGGGCTAGGATAACTCACTTGGGGTCAGGGAGTACATATAAAGGGGCTAGGATAACTCACTTGCGGTCAGAGAGTACATATAAAGGGGCTAGGATAACTCACTTGGGGTCAGGGAGTACATATAAAGGGGCTAGGATAACTCACTTGCGGTCAGGGAGTACTTATATAGGGGCTAGGATAACTCACTTGGGGTCAGGGAGTACTTATAAAGGGGCTATGGTAACTTATTTGGGGCCAGGGAGTACTAATATGACACTAGGGTAAAACACTTGGGGTCAGGGAGTACTTATAAAGGGGCTAGGATAACTCACTTGCGGTCAGAGAGTACATATAAAGGGGCTAGGATAACTCACTTGGGGTCAGGGAGTACATATAAAGGGGCTAGGATAACTCACTTGGGGTCAGAGAGTACATATAAAGGGGCTAGGGTAACTCACTTGCGGTCAGAGAGTACATTTATGGGACTAAGGTAACTCACTTGCGGTCAGAGAGTACATATAAAGGGGCTAGGATAACTCACTTGGGGTCAGGGAGTACATTTATGGGACTAAGGTAACTCTCTTGGGGTCAGGGAGTACTTATAAAGGGGCTAGGGTAACGCACTTGGGGTCTGGGAGTACTTATAAAGGGGCTATAGTAGCTCACTTGGGGTCAGGAAGTACTTATTTGGGACTAGGATACTCACTTAGGGACAGGGAGTTCTTATATGGGACTAGGGTAACACACTTGGGTTAGAGAGTACATAAAAATGGGATAGGATAACTCACTTGGCGTCAAGGAGTACATATATGGGACTAGGGTAACTCTCTTGGGGTCAGGGAGTACTTATAAGGGACTAGGGTAACTCACTTGGGGTTTGGGAGTACATATAAAGCGGCTGGGATAACTCACTTGGGGTCAGGGAGTACTTGTAAAGGGGCTATAGTAACTCACTTGGGGCCAGGGAGTACTAAAATGACACTAGGGTAACACAGTTGGGGTCAGGGAGTACTTATGAAGGGGCTAGGATAACTCACTTGGGGTCAGGGAGTACAGTTATGGGACTAAGGTAACACATTTGGGGTAAGGGAGTACTTATAAAGGGGCTAGGGTAACTCACTTGCGGTCAGAGAGTACATATAAAGGGGCTAGGATAACTCACTTGGGGTCAGGGAGTACATATAAAGGGGCTAGGGTAACTCACTTGCGGTCAGGGAGTACTTATATAGGGGCTAGGTTAATTTACTTGGGGTCAGGGAGTACTTCGATGGGACTAGGATAACTCACTTGGGGTCAGGGAGTACATTTATGTGACTAAGGTTATACACTTGGGGTCAGGGAGAACTTATAAAGATGCTACGGTGACTCATTTGGGGTCAGGGAGTACCCCTATGGGACTAGGGTAACTCACTTGTGTTCAGGGAATATATATATGAAACTAGGGTAACACACTTTGGGTCAGGGAGTACATATAAAGGGGCTATGGTAACTCATTAGGGGCCAGGGAGTACTAATATGACACTAGGGTAACACACTTGGGGTCAGGGAGTACTTATAAAGTGGCTAGGATAACTCACTTGCGGTCAGAGAGTACATATAAAGGGGCTAGAATAACTCACTTGGGGTCAGGTAGTACATATAAAGGGACTAGGATAACTCACTTGCGGTCAGAGAGTACATATAAAGGGGCTAGGGTAACTCACTTGCGGACAGAGAGTACATATAAAGGGGCTAGGGTGACTCACTTGCGGTAAGGGAGTACTTATAAAGGGGCTAGGATAACTCACTTGCGGTCAGAGAGTACTTATATAGGGGCTAGGTTAATTCACTTGGGGTCAGGGAGTACTTCGATGGGACTAGGATAACTCACTTGGGGTCAGGGAGTACATTTATGTGACTAAGGTTATACACTTGGGGTCAGGGAGAACTTATAAAGATGCTACGGTGACTCATTTGGGGTCAGGGAGTACCCCTATGGGACTAGGGTAACTCACTTGTGTTCAGGGAATATATATATGAAACTAGGGTAACACACTTTGGGTCAGGGAGTACATATAAAGGGGCTATGATAACTCACTTGGGGTCAGGGAGTACTTATAAAGGGGTTATAGTAACTCACATGGGGTCAGGAAGTACTTATTTGGGACTAGGGTACTCACTTAGGGACAGGGAGTGCTTATAAGGGACTAGGGTAACTCACTTGGGGTCTGGGAGTACATATAAAGTCGCTAGGATAACTCACTTGGGGTCAGGGAGTACTTATAAAGGGGCTATGGTAACTCATTAGGGGCCAGGAGTACTAATATGACACTAGGGTAACACACTTGGGGTCAGGGAGTACTTATAAAGTGGCTAGGATAACTCACTTGCGGTCAGAGAGTACATATAAAGGGGCTAGAATAACTCACTTGGGGTCAGGTAGTACATATAAAGGGACTAGGATAACTCACTTGCGGTCAGAGAGTACATATAAAGGGGCTAGGGTAACTCACTTGCGGACAGAGAGTACATATAAAGGGGCTAGGGTGACTCACTTGCGGTAAGGGAGTACTTATAAAGGGGCTATGGTAACTCATTTGGGGCCAGGGAGTACTAATATGACACTAGGGTAACACACTTGGGGTCAGGGAGTAATTATAAAGGGGCTAGGATAACTCACTTGCTGTCAGAGAGTACATATAAAGGGGCTAGGATAACTCACTTGGGGTCAGGGAGTACATTTATGGGACTAAGGTAACTCACTTGTGGTCAGGGAGTACATATAAAGGGGCTAGGATAACTCACTTGCTGTCAGAGAGTACATATTAAGGGGCTAGGATAACTCACTTGGGGTCAGGGAGTACTTATAAAGGGGCTATGGTAACATATTTGGGGCCAGGGAGTACTAATATGACACTAGGGTAACACACTTGGGGTCAGGGAGTACTTATAAAGGGGCTAGGATAACTCACTTGCGATCAGAGAGTACATATAAAGGGGCTAGGATAACTCACTTGGGGTCAGGGAGTACATATAAAGGGGCTAGGATAACACACTTGCGGTCAGAGAGTACATATAAAGGGGCTAGGATAACTCACTTGGGGTCAGGGAGTACATATAAAGGGGCTAGGATAACTCACTTGCGGTCAGGGAGTACTTATATAGGGGCTAGGATAACTCACTTGGGGTCAGGGAGTACTTATAAAGGGGCTATGGTAACTTATTTGGGGCCAGGGAGTACTAATATGACACTAGGGTAAAACACTTGGGGTCAGGGAGTACTTATAAAGGGGCTAGGATAACTCACTTGCGGTCAGAGAGTACATATAAAGGGGCTAGGATAACTCACTTGGGGTCAGGGAGTACATATAAAGGGGCTAGGATAACTCACTTGCGGTCAGAGAGTACATATAAAGGGGCTAGGGTAACTCACTTGCGGTCAGAGAGTACATATAAAGGGGCTAGGATAACTCACTTGGGGTCAGAGAGTACATATAAAGGGGCTAGGATAACTCACTTGGGGTCAGGGAGTACATTTATGGGACTAAGGTAACTCACTTGCGGTCAGAGAGTACATATAAAGGGGCTAGGATAACTCACTTGGGGTCAGGGAGTACATTTATGGGACTAAGGTAACTCTCTTGGGGTCAGGGAGTACTTATAAAGGGGCTAGGGTAACGCACTTGGGGTCTGGGAGTACTTATAAAGGGGCTATAGTAGCTCACTTGGGGTCAGGAAGTACTTATTTGGGACTAGGATACTCACTTAGGGACAGGGAGTTCTTATATGGGACTAGGGTAACACACTTGGGTTAGAGAGTACATAAAAATGGGATAGGATAACTCACTTGGCGTCAAGGAGTACATATATGGGACTAGGGTAACTCTCTTGGGGTCAGGGAGTACTTATAAGGGACTAGGGTAACTCACTTGGGGTTTGGGAGTACATATAAAGCGGCTAGGATAACTCACTTGGGGTCAGGGAGTACTTGTAAAGGGGCTATAGTAACTCACTTGGGGCCAGGGAGTACTAAAATGACACTAGGGTAACACAGTTGGGGTCAGGGAGTACTTATGAAGGGGCTAGGATAACTCACTTGCGGTCAGAGAGTACATATAAAGGGGCTAGGATAACTCACTTGGGGTCAGGGAGTACATATAAAGGGGCTAGGGTAACTCACTTGCGGTCAGGGAGTACTTATATAGGGGCTAGGTTAATTTACTTGGGGTCAGGGAGTACTTCGATGGGACTAGGATAACTCACTTGGGGTCAGGGAGTACATTTATGTGACTAAGGTTACACACTTGGGGTCAGGGAGAACTTATAAAGGTGCTACGGTGATTCATTTGGGGTCATGGGAGTACCTCTATGGGACTAGGGTAACTCGCTTGTGTTCAGGGAATACATATATAAAATTAGGGTAACATACTTTGGGTCAGGGAGTACATATAAAGGGGCTATGATAACTCACTTGGGGTCAAGGAGTACTTATAAAGGGGTTATAGTAAATCACATGGGGTCAGGAAGTACATATTTGGGACTAGGGTACTCACTTAGGGACAGGGAGTGCTTATAAGGGACTAGGGTAACTCACTTGGGGTTTGGGAGTACATATAAAGTGGCTAGGATAACTCACTTGGGGTCAGGGAGTACTTATAAAGGGGCTATGGTAACTCATTTGGGGCCAGGGAGTACTAATATGACACTAGGGTAACACACTTGAGCTCAGGGAGTACTTATAAAGGGGCTAGGATAACTCACTTGCTGTCAGAGAGTACATATAATGGGGCTAGGATAACTCACTTGGGGTCAGGGAGTACATTTATGGGACTAAGGTAACTCACTTGTGGTCAGGGAGTACATATAAAGGGGCTAGGATAACTCACTTGCTGTCAGAGAGTACATATAAAGGGGCTAGGATAACTCACTTGGGGTCAGGGAGTACATTTATGGGACTAAGGTAACTCTCTTGGGGTCAGGGAGTACTTATAAGGGACTAGGGTCACTCACTTGGGGTCTGGGAATACATATAAAGCGGCTAGGATAACTCACTTGGGGCCAGGGTGTACTTATTAAAGGGCTAGGGTAACTCTCTTTGGGTCAGGGAGTACTTATAAGGGACTAGGGTAACTACTTGGGGTCTGGGAGTACATATAAAGCGGCTAGGATAACTCACTTGTGGTCAGGGAGTACTTATAAAGGGGCTATGGTAACTCATTTGGGGCCAGGGAGTACTAATATGACACTAGGGTAACACTCTTGGGGTCAGGGAGTACTTATAAAGGGGCTAGGATAACTCACTTGCGGTCAGAGTGTTCAAATAAAGGGCCTAGAATAACTCACTTGGGGTCAGGTTGTACATATAAAGTGGCTAGGATAACTCACTTGCGGTCAGAGAGTACTTATATAGGGGCTAGGTTAATTCACTTGGGGTCAGGGAGTACTTCGTTGGACTAGGATAACTCACTTGGGGTCAGGGAGTACTTATAAAGGGGCTAGGATAACTCACTTGTTGTCAGAGAGTACATATAAAGGGGCTAGGATAACTCACTTGGGGTCAGGGAGTACATTTATGGGACTAAGGTAACTCTCTTGGTGTCAGGGAGTACTTATAAGGGACTAGGGTAACGCACTTGGGGTCTGGGATTACATATAAATCGGCTAGGATAACTCACTTGCGGTCAGAGAGTACATATAAAGGGACTAGGATAACTCACTTTGGGTCAGGGAGTACATATAAAGGGGCTATGATAACTCACTTGGGGTCAGGGAGTACTTATAAAGGGGCTATAGTAGCTCACTTGGGGTCAGGAAGTACATTTATGGGACTAAGGTAACACATTTGTGGTCAGGGAGTACTTATAAAGGGGCTAGGGTAACTCACTTGCGGTCAGAGAGTACATATAAAGGGGCTAGGATAACTCACTTGGGGTCAGGGAGTACATTTATGTGACTAAGGTTATACACTTGGGGTCAGGGAGAACTTATAAAGGTGCTACGGTGATTCATTTGGGGTCATGGGAGTACCTCTATGGGACTAGGGTAACTCGCTTGTGTTCAGGGAATACATATATAAAATTAGGTTAACACACTTTGGGTCAGGGAGTACATATAAAGGGGCTATGATAACTCACTTGGGGTCAGGGAGTACTTATAAAGGGGTTATAGTAAATCACATGGGGTCAGGAAGTACTTATTTGGGACTAGGGTACTCACTTAGGGACAGGAAGTGCTTATAAGGGACTAGGGTAACTCACTTGGGGTCTGGGAGTACATATAAAGTGGCTAGGATAACTCACTTGGGGTCAGGGAGTACTTATAAAGGGGCTATGGTAACTAACTTGGGGCCAGGGAGTACTAATATGACACTAGGGTAACACACTTGGGGTTAGGAAGTACTTATTTGGGACTAGGGTACTCACTTAGGGACAGGAAGTGCTTATAAGGGACTAGGGTAACTCACTTGGGGTCTGGGAGTACATATAAAGTGGCTAGGATAACTCACTTGGGGTCAGGGAGTACTTATAAAGGGGCTATGGTAACTCACTTGGGGCCAGGGAGTACTAATATGACACTAGGGTAACACACTTGGGGTCAGGGAGTACTTATAAAGGGCTAGGATAACTCACTTGTTGTCAGAGAGTGCATATAAAGGGGCTAGGTTAATTCACTTGGGGTCAGGGAGTACATTTATGTGACTAAGGTTATACACTTGGGGTCAGGGAGAACTTATAAAGGTGCTACGGTGACTCATTTGGGGTCAGGGAGTACCTCTATGGGATTAGGGTAACTCACTTGTGTTCAGGGAATACATATATGAAACTAGGGTAACACACTTTGGGTCAGGGAGTACATATAAAGGGGCTATGATAACTCACTTGGGGTCAGGGAGTACTTATAAAGGGGCTATGGTAACTCACTTGGGGTCAGGGAGTACATATAAAGGGGCTAGGATAACTCACTTGCTGTCAGGGAGTACTTATCTAGGGGCTAAGTTAATTCACTTGGGGTCAGGGAGTACATTTATTGGACTAAGGTAACACATTTGGGTTCAGGGAGTACTTATAAAGGGGCTAGGGTAACTCACTTGGGGTCAGGGAGTACATATAAAGGGGCTAGGATAACTCACTTGCGGTCAGGGAGTACTTATATAGGGGCTAAGTTAATTCACTTGGGGTCAGGGAGTACTTCGATGGTACTAGGATAACTCACTTGGGGTCAGGGAGTACATTTATGTGACTAAGGTTATACAATTGGGGTCAGGGAGAACTTATAAAGGTGCTACGGTGACTCATTTGGGGTCAGGGAGTACCTCTATGGGACTAGGGTAACTCACTTGTGTTCAGGGAATACATATATGAAACTAGGGTAACACACTTTGGGTCAGGGAGTACATATAAAGGGGCTATGATAACTCACTTGGGGTCAGGGAGTACTTATAAAGGGGCTATGGTAACTCACTTGGGGTCAGGGAGTACTTATAAAGGGGCTATGGTAACTCACTTGGGGTCAGAGAGTACATATAAAGGGGCTAGGATAACTCACTTGGGGTCAGGGAGTACATTTATTGGACTAAGGTAACACATTTGGGTTCAGGGAGTACTTATAAAGGGGCTAGGGTAACTCACTTGGGGTCAGGGAGTACATATAAAGGGGCTAGGATAACTCACTTGCGGTCAGGGAGTACTTATATAGGGGCTAAGTTAATTCACTTGGGGTCAGGGAGTACTTCGATGGTACTAGGATAACTCACTTGGGGTCAGGGAGTACATTTATGTGACTAAGGTTATACAATTGGGGTCAGGGAGAACTTATAAAGGTGCTACGGTGACTCATTTGGGGTCAGGGAGAACCTCTATGGGACTAGGGTAACTCACTTGTGTTCAGGGAATACATATATGAAACTAGGGTAACACACTTTGGGTCAGGGAGTACATATAAAGGGGCTATGATAACTCACTTGGGGTCAGGGAGTACTTATAAAGGGGCTATGGTAACTCATTTGGGGCCAAGGAGTACTTATATGACACTAGGGTAACACACTTGGGGTCAGGGAGTACTTATAAAGGGGCTAGGATAACTCACTTGTTGTCAGAGAGTACATATAAAGGGGCTAGGATAACTCACTTGGGGTCAGGGAGTACATTTATGGGACTAAGGTAACTCTCTTGGGGTCAGGGAGTACCTATAAGGGACTAGGGTAACGCACTTGGGGTCTGGGATTACATATAAGGCGGCTAGGATAACTCACTTGCGGTCAGAGAGTACATATAAAGGGGCTAGGATAACTTACTTGCGGTCAGAGAGTACATATAAAGGGGCTACGATAACTCACTTTGGTGTCTGGGAGTACATATAAAGGGGCTATGATAACTCACTTGGGGTCAGGGAGTACTTATAAAGGGGCTATAGTAGCTCACTTGGGGTCAGGAAGTACTTATTTGGGACTAGGATACTCACTTAGGGACAGGAAGTTCTTATATGGGACTAGGGTAACACACTTGGGTTAGAGAGTACATAAAAAGGGGATAGGATAACTCACTTGGCGTCAAGGAGTACATATATGGGACTAGGGTAACTCTCTTGGGGTCAGGGAGTACTTATAAGGGACTAGGGTAACTCTCTTGGGGTCAGGGAGTACTTATAAGGGACTAGGGTAACTCACTTGGGGTCTGGGAGTACATATAAAGTGGCTAGGATAACTCACTTGGGGTCAGGGTGTACTTGTAAAGGGGCTATAGTAACTCACTTGGGGCCAGGGAGTACTAAAATGACACTAGGGTAACACACTTGGGGTCAGGGAGTACTTATGAAGGGGCTAGGGTAACTCACTTGCGGTCAGGGAGTACTTATATAGGGGCTAGGTTTATTCACTTGGGGTCAGGGAGTACTTCGATGGGACTAGGATAACTCACTTGGGGTCAGGGAGTACATTTATGTGACTAAGGTTATACACTTGGGGTCAGGGAGAACTTATAAAGGTGCTACGGTGGCTCATTTGGGGTTAGGGAGTACCTCTATGGGACTAGGGTAACACACTTTGGGTCAGGGAGTACATATAAAGGGGCTATGATAACTCACTTGGGGTCAGGGAGTACTTATAAAGGGGCTATGGTAACTAACTTGGGGCCAGGGAGTACTAATATGACACTAGGGTAACACACTTGGGGTCAGGGAGTACTTATAAAGGGGCTAGGATAACTCACTTGCTGTCAGAGAGTACATATAAAGGGGCTAGGATAACTCACTTGGGGTCAGGGAGTACATTTATGAGACTAAGGTAACTCACTTGTGGTCAGGGAGTACATATAAAGGGGCTAGGATAACTCACTTGCTGTCAGAGAGTACATATAAAGGGGCTAGGATAACTCACTTGGGGTCAGGGAGTACATTTATGGGACTAAGGTAACTCTCTTGGGGTCAGGGAGTACTTATAAGGGACTAGGGTCACTCACTTGGGGTCTGGGAATACATATAAAGCGGCTAGGATAATTCACTTGGGGCCAGGGTGTCCTTATTAAAGGGCTAGGGTAACTCTCTTTGGGTCAGGGAGTACTTATAAGGGACTAGGGTAAATACTTGGGGTCAGGGAGTACATATAAAGGGGCTAGGGTAACTCACTTGCGGTCAGGGAGTACTTATATAGGGGCTAGGTTAATTCACTTGGGGTCAGGGAGTACATTTATGTGACTAAGGTTATACACTTGGGGTCAGGGAGTACATATAAAGGGGCTATGATAACTCACTTGGGGTCAGGGAGTACTTATAAAGGGATTATAGTAACTCACATGGGGTCAGGAAGTACTTATTTGGGACTAGGGTACTCACTTAGGGTCAGGGAGTGCTTATAAGGGACTAGGGTAACTCACTTGGGGCCAGGGAGTACTAATATGACACTAGGGTAACACACTTGGGGTCAGGGAGTACTTATAAAGGGACTAGGATAACTCACTTGCGGTCAGAGAGTACATTTAAAGGAGCTAGGATAACTTACTTGGGGTCAGGGAGTACATAAAAAGGGGCTAGGATAACTCACTTGCGGTCAGAGAGTACATATAAAGGGGCTAGGGTAACTCACTTGCGGTCAGAGAGTACATATAAAGGGGCTAGGATAACTCACTTGGGGTCAGGGAGTACATTTATGGGACTAAGGTAACACATTTGGGTTCAGGGAGTACTTATAAAGGGGCTAGGGTAACTCACTTGGGGTCAGGGAGTACATATAAAGGGGCTAGGATAACTCACTTGCGGTCAGGGGGTACTTATATAGGGGCTAAGTTAATTCACTTGGGGTCAGGGAGTACTTCGATGGTACTAGGATAACTCACTTGGGGTCAGGTAGTACATTTACGTGACTAAGGTTATACACTTGGGGTCAGGGAGAACTTATAAAGGTGCTACGGTGACTCATTTGGGGTCAGGGAGTACCTCTATGGGACTAGGGTAAGTCACTTGTGTTCAGGGAATACATATATGAAACTAGGGTAACACACTTTGGGTCAGGGAGTACATATAAAGGGGCTATGATAACTCACTTGGGGTCAGGGAGTACTTATAAAGGGGCTATGGTAACTCATTTGGGGCCAAGGAGTACTTATATGACACTAGGGTAACACACTTGGGGTCAGGGAGTACTTATAAAGGGGCTAGGATAACTCACTTGTTGTCAGAGAGTACATATAAAGGGGCTAGGATAACTCACTTGGGGTCAGGGAGTACATTTATGGGACTAAGGTAACTCTCTTGGGGTCAGGGAGTACATATAAGGGACTAGGGTAACGCACTTGGGGTCTGGGATTACATATAAAGCGGCTAGGATAACTCACTTGCGGTCAGAGAGTACATATAAAGGGGCTAGGATAACTCACTTGCGGTCAGAGAGTACATATAAAGGGGCTAGGATAACTCACTTTGGTGTCTGGGAGTACATATAAAGGGGCTATGATAACTCACTTGGGGTCAGGGAGTACTTATAAAGGGGCTATAGTAGCTCACTTGGGGTCAGGAAGTACTTATTTGGGACTAGGATACTCACTTAGGGACAGGAAGTTCTTATATGGGACTAGGGTAACACACTTGGGTTAGAGAGTACATAAAAAGGGGATAGGATAACTCACTTGGCGTCAAGGAGTACATATATGGGACTAGGGTAACTCTCTTGGGGTCAGGGAGTACTTATAAGGGACTAGGGTAACTCACTTGGGGTCTGGGAGTACATATAAAGCGGCTAGGATAACTCACTTGGGGTCAGGGTGTACTTGTAAAGGGGCTATAGTAACTCACTTGGGGCCAGGGAGTACTAAAATGACACTAGGGTAACACACTTGGGGTCAGGGAGTACTTATGAAGGGGCTAGGATAACTCACTTGGGGTCAGGGAGTACATTTATGGGAGTAAGGTAACACATTTGGGGTCTGGGAGTACTTATAAAGGGGCTAGGGTAACTCACTTGCGGTCAGGGAGTACTTATATAGGGGCTAGGTTTATTCACTTGGGGTCAGGGAGTACTTCGATGGGACTAGGATAACTCACTTGGGGTCAGGGAGTACATTTATGTGACTAAGGTTATACACTTGGGGTCAGGGAGAACTTATAAAGGTGCTACGGTGACTCATTTGGGGTTAGGGAGTACCTCTATGGGACTAGGGTAACACACTTTGGGTCAGGGAGTACATATAAAGGGGCTATGATAACTCACTTGGGGTCAGGGAGTACTTATAAAGGGGCTATGGTAACTAACTTGGGGCCAGGGAGTACTAATATGACACTAGGGTAACACACTTGGGGTCAGGGGGTACTTATAAAGGGACTAGGATAACTCACTTCCGGTCAGAGAGTACATTTAAAGGGGCTAGGATAACTCACTTGAGGTCAGGGAGTGCATATAAAGGAGCTGGGATAACTTACTTGCGCTCAGAGAGTACATATAAAGGGGCTAGGGTGACTCACTTGCGGTCAGGGAGTACTTATAAAGGGGCTATGGTAACTCATTTGGGGCCAGGGAGTACTAATATGACACTAGGGTAACACACTTGGGGTCAGGGACTAATTATAAAGGGGCTAGGATAACTCACTTGCTGTCAGAGAGTACATTTATGGGACTAAGGTAACTCACTTGCGGTCAGAGAGTACATATAAAGGGGCTAGGATAACTCACTTGCGGTCAGAGAGTACATATAAAGGGGCTAGGATAACTCACTTGGGGTCAGGGAGTACTTATAAAGGGGCTATGGTAACTCATTTGGGGCCAGGGAGTACTAATATGACACTAGGGTAACACACTTGGGGTCAGGGAGTACTTGTAAAGGGGCTAGGATAAATCACTTGCGGTCAGAGAGTACATATAAAGGGGCTAGGATATCTCACTTGGGGTCAGGGAGTACATATAAAGGGTCTAGGATATCTCACTTGGGGTCAGGGAGTACTTATAAAGGGGCTATAGTAACTCACTTGGGGTCAGGAAGTACTTATTTGGGACTAGGGTAACTCACTTGGGGTATGGGAGTACATATAAAGGGCTATGGTAACTCACTTGGGGCCAGCGAGTACTAATATGAAACTAGGGTAACACACTTGGGGTCAGAGAGTACTTATAAAGGGGCTATGGTACCTCACTTGGGGTCAGGGAGTACTTATTTTGGAGCTAGGGTTACTCACTTGGTGTCAGGGAGTACTTCGATGGGACTAGGATAACCCACTTGGGGTCAGGGAGAACTTATAAAGGTGCTACGGTGACTCTTTTGGGGTCAGGGAGTACCTCTGTGGGACTAGGGTAACTCACTTGTGTTCAGGGAATACATATATGAAACTAGGGTAACACACGTGGGGTCAGGGAGTACTTATAAAGGGTCTAGGGTAACTCACTTGCAGTCAGAGAGTACATATAAAGGGGCTAGCATAACTCATTTGGGGTCAGGGAGTACGTATAAAGGGGCTAGGATAACTCACTTGGGGTCAGGGAGTACTTATAAAGGGGCGATGGTAACTTATTTGGGGCCAGGGAGTACTAATATGACACTAGGGTAACACACTTGGGGTCAGGGAGTACTTATAAAGGGGCTATGGTAACTCATTTGGGGCCAGGGAGTACTAATATGACACTAGGGTAACACACTTGGGGTCAGGGACTAATTATAAAGGGGCTAGGATAACTCACTTGCTGTCAGAGAGTACATTTATGGGACTAAGGTAACTCACTTGCGGTCAGAGAGTACATATAAAGGGGCTAGGATAACTCACTTGCGGTCAGAGAGTACATATAAAGGGGCTAGGATAACTCACTTGGGGTCAGGGAGTACTTATAAAGGGGCTATGGTAACTCATTTGGGGCCAGGGAGTACTAATATGACACTAGGGTAACACACTTGGGGTCAGGGAGTACTTGTAAAGGGGCTAGGATAAATCACTTGCGGTCAGAGAGTACATATAAAGGGGCTAGGATATCTCACTTGGGGTCAGGGAGTACATATAAAGGGTCTAGGATATCTCACTTGGGGTCAGGGAGTACTTATAAAGGGGCTATAGTAACTCACTTGGGGTCAGGAAGTACTTATTTGGGACTAGGGTAACTCACTTGGGGTATGGGAGTACATATAAAGGGCTATGGTAACTCACTTGGGGCCAAGGAGTACTAATATGAAACTAGGGTAACACACTTGGGGTCAGAGAGTACTTATAAAGGGGCTATGGTACCTCACTTGGGGTCAGGGAGTACTTATTTTGGAGCTAGGGTTACTCACTTGGTGTCAGGGAGTACTTCGATGGGACTAGGATAACCCACTTGGGGTCAGGGAGAACTTATAAAGGTGCTACGGTGACTCTTTTGGGGTCAGGGAGTACCTCTGTGGGACTAGGGTAACTCACTTGTGTTCAGGGAATACATATATGAAACTAGGGTAACACACGTGGGGTCAGGGAGTACTTATAAAGGGTCTAGGGTAACTCACTTGCAGTCAGAGAGTACATATAAAGGGGCTAGCATAACTCATTTGGGGTCAGGGAGTACGTATAAAGGGGCTAGGATAACTCACTTGGGGTCAGGGAGTACTTATAAAGGGGCGATGGTAACTTATTTGGGGCCAGGGAGTACTAATATGACACTAGGGTAACACACTTGGGGTCAGGGAGTACTTATAAAGGGGTTAGGATAACTCACTTGCGGTCAGAGAGTACATATAATGGGGATAGGATAACTCACTTGCGGTCAGAGAGTACATATAAAGGGGCTAGGATAACTCACTTGGGGTCAGGGAGTACTTATAAGGGGGCTATGGTAACTCACTTGGGGTCAAGGAGTACTACTATGGGACTAGGATAACTCACTTGCCGTCATAGAGTACATATAAAGGGGCTAGGATAACTCACTTGGGGTCAGGGAGTACTTATAAAGGGGTTAGGATAACTCACTTGCGGTCAGAGAGTACATATAAAGGGGCTATGGTAACTCACTTGAGGTCAGGGAGTACATATAAAGGGGCTAGGATAACTCACTTGCGGTCAGAGAGTACATATAAAGGGGCTAGGGTAACTCACTTGCGGACAGAGAGTACATATAAAGGGGCTAGGGTGACTCACTTGCGGTAAGGGAGTACTTATAAAGGGGCTATGGTAACACATTTGGGGCCAGGGAGTACTAATATGACACTAGGGTAACACACTTGGGGTCAGGGAGTACTTATAAAGGGGCTAGGATAAATCACTTGCGGTCAGAGAGTACATATAATGGGGCTAGGATAACTCACTTGGGGTCAGGGGGTACATTTATGGGACTAAGGTAACTCTCTTGGGGTCAGGGAGTACTTATAAGGGACTAGGGTAACTCACTTCGGGTCTGGGAGTACTTCGATGGGACTAGGATAACCCACTTGGGGTCAGGGAGAACTTATAAAGGTGCTACGGTGACTCTTTTGGGGTCAGGGAGTACCTCTGTGGGACTAGGGTAACTCACTTGTGTTCAGGGAATACATATATGAAACTAGGGTAACACACGTGGGGTCAGGGAGTACTTATAAAGGGTCTAGGGTAACTCACTTGCAGTCAGAGAGTACATATAAAGGGGCTAGCATAACTCATTTGGGGTCAGGGAGTACGTATAAAGGGGCTAGGATAACTCACTTGGGGTCAGGGAGTACTTATAAAGGGGCGATGGTAACTTATTTGGGGCCAGGGAGTACTAATATGACACTAGGGTAACACACTTGGGGTCAGGGAGTACTTATAAAGGGGTTAGGATAACTCACTTGCGGTCAGAGAGTACATATAATGGGGATAGGATAACTCACTTGCGGTCAGAGAGTACATATAAAGGGGCTAGGATAACTCACTTGGGGTCAGGGAGTACTTATAAAGGGGCTATGGTAACTCACTTGGGGTCAAGGAGTACTACTATGGGACTAGGATAACTCACTTGCCGTCAGAGAGTACATATAAAGGGGCTAGGATAACTCACTTGGGGTCAGGGAGTACTTATAAAGGGGCTATGGTAACTCACTTGGGGTCAGGGAGTACTAATATGGGACTAGGGTAACTCACTTGCGGTCAGAGAGTACTTATAAAGGGGCTAGGATATCTCACTTGGGGTCAGGGAGTACTTATAAAGGTGATATGGTAACTCACTTGGGGTCAGGGAGTACTTATAAAGGGGCTATGGTAACTCACTTGGGGTCAGGGAGTACTACTATGGGACTAGGGTAACTCACTTGCGGTCAGAGAGTACTTATAAAGGGGCTAGGATAACTCACTTGGGGTCAGGGAGTAGTTATAAAGGTGAAATGGTAACTCACTTGGGGTCAGGGAGTACTTATAAAGGGGTTAGGATAACTCACTTGCGGTCAGAGAGTACATATAAAGGGGCTATGGTAACTCACTTGAGGTCAGGGAGTACATATAAAGGGGCTAGGATAACTCACTTGCGGTCAGAGAGTACATATAAAGGGGCTAGGGTAACTCACTTGCGGACAGAGAGTACATATAAAGGGGCTAGGGTGACTCACTTCGGGTCTGGGAGCACTTCGATGGGACTAGGATAACCCACTTGGGGTCAGGGAGAACTTATAAAGGTGCTACGGTGACTCTTTTGGGGTCAGGGAGTACCTCTGTGGGACTAGGGTAACTCACTTGTGTTCAGGGAATACATATATGAAACTAGGGTAACACACGTGGGGTCAGGGAGTAATTATAAAGGGTCTAGGGTAACTCACTTGCAGTCAGAGAGTACATATAAAGGGGCTAGCATAACACATTTGGGGTCAGGGAGTACGTATAAAGGGGCTAGGATAACTCACTTGGGGTCAGGGAGTACTTATAAAGGGGTTAGGATAACTCACTTGCGGTCAGAGAGTACATATAATGGGGATAGGATAACTCACTTGCGGTCAGAGAGTACATATAAAGGGGCTAGGATAACTCACTTGGGGTCAGGGAGTACTTATAAAGGGGCTATGGTAACTCACTTGGGGTCAAGGAGTACTACTATGGGACTAGGATAACTCACTTGCCGTCAGAGAGTACATATAAAGGGGCTAGGATAACTCACTTGGGGTCAGGGAGTACTTATAAAGGGGCTATGGTAACTCACTTGGGGTCAGGGAGTACTAATATGGGACTAGGGTAACTCACTTGCGGTCAGAGAGTATTTATAAAGGGGCTAGGATAACTCACTTGGGGTCAGGGAGTACTTATAAAGGTGATATGGTAACTCACTTGGGGTCAGGGAGTACTTATAAAGGGGCTATGGTAACTCACTTGGGGTCAGGGAGTACTACTATGGGACTAGGGTAACTCACTTGCGGTCAGAGAGTACTTATAAAGGGGCTAGGATAACTCACTTGGGGTCAGGGAGTAGTTATAAAGGTGAAATGGTAACTCACTTGGGGTCAGGGAGTACTTATAAAGGGGTTAGGATAACTCACTTGCGGTCAGAGAGTACATATAAAGGGGCTATGGTAACTCACTTGAGGTCAGGGAGTACATATAAAGGGGCTATGGTAACTCACTTGAGGTCAGGGAGTACATATAAAGGGGCTAGGATAACTCACTTGGGGTCAGGGGGTACATTTATGGGACTAAGGTAACTCTCTTGGGGTCAGGGAGTACTTATAAGGGACTAGGGTAACTCACTTCGGGTGTGGGAGTACATATAAAGCGGCTAGGATAACTCACTTGGGGCCAGGGTGTACTTATTAAAGGGCTAGGGTAACTCTCTTGGGGTCAGGGAGTACTTATAAGGGACTAGGGTAACTACTTGGGGTCTGGGAGTACATATAAAGAGGCTAGGATAACTCACTTTGGGTCAGGGAGTACTTATAAAGGGGCTATGGTAACTCACTTGGGGTCAAGGAGTACTTATAAAGGGGTTAGGATAACTCACTTGGGGACAGAGAGTACTTATAAAGGGGCTATGGTACCTCACTTGGGGTCAGGGAGTACTTATTTAGGAGCTAGGGTTACTCACTTGGGGTCAGGGAGTACTTCGATGGGACTAGGATAACCCACTTGGGGTAAGGGAGAACTTATAAAGGTGCTACGGTGACTCTTTTGGGGTCAGGGAGTACCTCTGTGGGACTAGGGTAACTCACTTGTGTTCAGGGAATACATATATGAAACTAGGGTAACACACGTGGGGTCAGGGAGTACTTATAAAGGGTCTAGGGTAACTCACTTGCAGTCAGAGAGTACATATAAAGGGGCTAGCATAACTCATTTGGGGTCAGGGAGTACGTATAAAGGGGCTAGGATAACTCACTTGGGGTCAGGGAGTACTTATAAAGGGGCGATGGAAACTTATTTGGGGCCAGGGAGTACTAATATGACACTAGGGTAACACACTTGGGGTCAGGGAGTACTTATAAAGGGGTTAGGATAACTCACTTGCGGTCAGAGAGTACATATAATGGGGATAGGATAACTCACTTGCGGTCAGAGAGTACATATAAAGGGGCTAGGATAACTCACTTGGGGTCAGGGAGTACTTATAAAGGGTCTATGGTAACTCACTTGGGGTCAAGGAGTACTACTATGGGACTAGGATAACTCACTTGCCGTCAGAGAGTACATATAAAGGGGCTAGGATAACTCACTTGGGGTCAGGGAGTACTTATAAAGGGGCTATGGTAACTCACTTGGGGTCAGGGAGTACTAATATGGGACTAGGGTAACTCACTTGCGGTCAGAGAGTACTTATAAAGGGGCTATGGTAACACATTTGGGGCCAGGGAGTACTAATATGACACTAGGGTAACACACTTGGGGTCAGGGAGTACTTATAAAGGGGCTAGGATAAATCACTTGCGGTCAGAGAGTACATATAATGGGGCTAGGATAACTCACTTGGGGTCAGGGGGTACATTTATGGGACTAAGGTAACTCTCTTGGGGTCAGGGAGTACTTATATGGGACTAGGGTAACTCACTTCGGGTCTGGGAGTACATATAAAGCGGCTAGGATAACTCACTTGGGGCCAGGGTGTACTTAATAAAGGGCTAGTGTAACTCTCTTGGGGTCAGGGAGTACTTATAAGGGACTAGGGTAACTACTTGGGGTCTGGGAGTACATATAAAGAGGCTAGGATAACTCACTTGGGGTCAGGGAGTACTTATAAAGGGGCTATGGTAACTCACTTGGGGCCAGGGAGTACTAATATGACACTAGGGTAACACACTTGGGGTCAAGGAGTACTTATAAAGGGGTTAGGATAACTCACTTGGGGTCAGAGAGTACTTATAAAGGGGCTATGGTACCCCACTTGGGGTCAGGGAGTACTTATAAGGGACTAGGGTAACTCACTTCGGGTCTGGGAGTACATATAAAGCGGCTAGGATAACTCACTTGGGGCCAGGGTGTACTTATTAAAGGGCTAGGGTAACTCTCTTGGGGTCAGGGAGTACTTATAAGGGACTAGGGTAACTACTTGGGGTCTGGGAGTACATATAAAGAGGCTAGGATAACTCACTTTGGGTCAGGGAGTACTTATAAAGGGGCTATGGTAACTCACTTGGGGCCAGGGAGTACTAATATGACACTAGGGTAACACACTTGGGGTCAAGGAGTACTTATAAAGGGGTTAGGATAACTCACTTGGGGACAGAGAGTACTTATAAAGGGGCTATGGTACCTCACTTGGGGTCAGGGAGTACTTATTTAGGAGCTAGGGTTACTCACTTGGGGTCAGGGAGTACTTCGATGGGACTAGGATAACCCACTTGGGGTCAGGGAGAACTTATAAAGGTGCTACGGTGACTCTTTTGGGGTCAGGGAGTACCTCTGTGGGACTAGGGTAACTCACTTGTGTTCAGGGAATACATATATGAAACTAGGGTAACACACGTGGGGTCAGGGAGTACTTATAAAGGGTCTAGGGTAACTCACTTGCAGTCAAAGAGTACATATAAAGGGGCTAGCATAACTCATTTGGGGTCAAGGAGTACGTATAAAGGGGCTAGGATAACTCACTTGGGGTCAGGGAGTACTTATAAAGGGGCGATTGAAACTTATTTGGGGCCAGGGAGTACTAATATGACACTAGGGTAACACACTTGGGGTCAGGGAGTACTTATAAAGGGGTTAGGATAACTCACTTGCGGTCAGAGAGTACATATAAAGGGGCTAGCATAACTCATTTGGGGTCAGGGAGTACGTATAAAGGGGCTAGGATAACTCACTTGGGGTCAGGGAGTACTTATAAAGGGGCGATTGTAACTTATTTGGGGCCAGGGAGTACTAATATGACACTAGGGTAACACACATGGGGTCAGGGAGTACTTATAAAGGGGTTAGGATAACTCACTTGCGGTCAGAGAGTACATATAATGGGGATAGGATAACTCACTTGCGGTCAGAGAGTACATATAAAGGGGCTAGGATAACTCACTTGGGGTCAGGGAGTACTTATAAAGGGGCTATGGTAACTCACTTGGGGTCAAGGAGTACTACTATGGGACTAGGATAACTCACTTGCCGTCAGAGAGTACATATAAAGGGGCTAGGATAACTCACTTGGGGTCAGGGAGTACTTATAAAGGGGCTATGGTAACTCACTTGGGGTCAGGGAGTACTAATATGGGACTAGGGTAACTCACTTGGGGTCAGGGAGTAGTTATAAAGGGGCTATGGTAACTCACTTGGGGTCAGGGAGTACTACTATGGGACTAGGGTAACTCACTTGCGGTCAGAGAGTACTTATAAAGGGGTTAGGATAACTCACTTGGGGTCAGGGAGTAGTTATAAAGGTGAAATGGTAACTCACTTGGGGTCAGGGAGTACTTATAAAGGGGTTAGGATAACTCACTTGCGGTCAGAGAGTACATATAAAGGGGCTAGGGTAACTCACTTGCGGACAGAGAGTACATATAAAGGGGCTAGGGTGACTCACTTGCGGTAAGGGAGTACTTATAAAGGGGCTATGGTAACTCATTTGGGGCCAGGGAGTACTAATATGACACTAGGGTAACACACTTGGGGTCAGGGAGTACTTATAAAGGGGCTAGGATAAATCACTTGCGGTCAGAGAGTACATATAATGGGGCTAGGATAACTCACTTGGGGTCAGGGGGTACATTTATGGGACTAAGGTAACTCTCTTGGGGTCAGGGAGTACTTATAAGGGACTAGGGTAACTCACTTCGGGTCTGGGAGTACTTCGATGGGACTAGGATAACCCACTTGGGGTCAGGGAGAACTTATAAAGGTGCTACGGTGACTCTTTTGGGGTCAGGGAGTACCTCTGTGGGACTAGGGTAACTCACTTGTGTTCAGGGAATACATATATGAAACTAGGGTAACACACGTGGGGTCAGGGAGTACTTATAAAGGGTCTAGGGTAACTCACTTGCAGTCAGAGAGTACATATAAAGGGGCTAGCATAACTCATTTGGGGTCAGGGAGTACGTATAAAGGGGCTAGGATAACTCACTTGGGGTCAGGGAGTACTTATAAAGGGGCGATGGTAACTTATTTGGGGCCAGGGAGTACTAATATGACACTAGGGTAACACACTTGGGGTCAGGGAGTACTTATAAAGGGGTTAGGATAACTCACTTGCGGTCAGAGAGTACATATAATGGGGATAGGATAACTCACTTGCGGTCAGAGAGTACATATAAAGGGGCTAGGATAACTCACTTGGGGTCAGGGAGTACTTATAAGGGGGCTATGGTAACTCACTTGGGGTCAAGGAGTACTACTATGGGACTAGGATAACTCACTTGCCGTCATAGAGTACATATAAAGGGGCTAGGATAACTCACTTGGGGTCAGGGAGCAGTTATAAAGGTGAAATGGTAACTCACTTGGGGTCAGGGAGTACTTATAAAGGGGTTAGGATAACTCACTTGCGGTCAGAGAGTACATATAAAGGGGCTATGGTAACTCACTTGAGGTCAGGGAGTACATATAAAGGGGCTAGGATAACTCACTTGCGGTCAGAGAGTACATATAAAGGGGCTAAGGTAACTCACTTGCTGACAGAGAGTACATATAAAGGGGCTAGGGTGACTCACTTGCAGTAAGGGAGTACTTATAAAGGGGCTATGGTAACACATTTGGGGCCAGGGAGTACTAATATGACACTAGGGTAACACACTTGGGGTCCGGGAGTACTTATAAAGGGTCTAGGGTAACTCACTTGCAGTCAGAGAGTACATATAAAGGGGCTAGCATAACACATTTGGGGTCAGGGAGTACGTAGAAAGGGGCTAGGATAACTCACTTGGGGTCAGGGAGTACTTATAAAGGGGCGATGGTAACTTATTTGGGGCCAGGGAGTACTAATATGACACTAGGGTAACACACTTGGGGTCAGGGAGTACTTATAAAGGGGTTAGGATAACTCACTTGCGGTCAGAGAGTACATATAATGGGGATAGGATAACTCACTTGCGGTCAGAGAGTACATATAAAGGGGCTAGGATAACTCACTTGGGGTCAGGGAGTACTTATAAAGGGGCTATAGTAACTCACTTGGGGTCAAGGAGTACTACTATGGGACTAGGATAACTCACTTGCCGTCAGAGAGTACATATAAAGGGGCTAGGATAACTCACTTGGGGTCAGGGAGTACTTATAAAGGGGCTATGGTAACTCACTTGGGGTCAGGGAGTACTAATATGGGACTAGGGTAACTCACTTGCGGTCAGAGAGTATTTATAAAGGGGCTAGGATAACTCACTTGGGGTCAGGGAGTACTTATAAAGGTGATATGGTAACTCACTTGGGGTCAGGGAGTACTTATAAAGGGGCTATGGTAACTCACTTGGGGTCAGGGAGTACTACTATGGGACTAGGGTAACTCACTTGCGGTCAGAGAGTACTTATAAAGGGGCTAGGATAACTCACTTGGGGTCAGGGAGTAGTTATAAAGGTGAAATGGTAACTCACTTGGGGTCAGGGAGTACTTATAAAGGGGTTAGGATAACTCACTTGCGGTCAGAGAGTACATATAAAGGGGCTATGGTAACTCACTTGAGGTCAGGGAGTACATATAAAGGGGCTAGGATAACTCACTTGCGGTCAGAGAGTACATATAAAGGGGCTAGGGTAACTCACTTGCGGACAGAGAGTACATATAAAGGGGCTAGGGTGACTCACTTGCGGTAAGGGAGTACTTATAAAGGGGCTATGGTAACACATTTGGGGCCAGGGAGTACTAATATGACACTAGGGTAACACACTTGGGGTCAGGGAGTACTTATAAAGGGGCTAGGATAAATCACTTGCGGTCAGAGAGTACATATAATGGGGCTAGGATAACTCACTTGGGGTCAGGGGGTACATTTATGGGACTAAGGTAACTCTCTTGGGGTCAGGGAGTACTTATAAGGGACTAGGGTAACTCACTTCGGGTCTGGGAGTACATATAAAGCGGCTAGGATAACTCACTTGGGGCCAGGGTGTACTTAATAAAGGGCTAGGGTAACTCTCTTGGGGTCAGGGAGTACTTATAAGGGACTAGGGTAACTACTTGGGGTCTGGGAGTACATATAAAGAGGCTAGGATAACTCACTTGGGGTCAGGGAGTACTTATAAAGGGGCTATGGTAACTCACTTGGGGCCAGGGAGTACTAATATGACACTAGGGTAACACACTTGGGGTCAAGGAGTACTTATAAAGGGGTTAGGATAACTCACTTGGGGTCAGAGAGTACTTATAAAGGGGCTATGGTACCTCACTTGGGGTCAGGGAGTACTTATTTAGGAGCTAGGGTTACTCACTTGGGGTCAGGTAGTACTTCGATTGGACTAGGATAACCCACTTGGGGTCAGGGAGAACTTATAAAGGTGCTACGGTGACTCTTTTGGGGTCAGGGAGTACCTCTGTGGGACTAGGGTAACTCACTTGTGTTCAGGGAATACATATATGAAACTAGGGTAACACACGTGGGGTCAGGGAGTACTTATAAAGGGTCTAGGGTAACTCACTTGCAGTCAGAGAGTACATATAAAGGGGCTAGCATAACTCATTTGGGGTCAGGGAGTACGTATAAAGGGGCTAGGATAACTCACTTGGGGTCAGGGAGTACTTATAAAGGGGCGATGGAAACTTATATGGGGCCAGGGAGTACTAATATGACACTAGGGTAACACACTTGGGGTCAGGGAGTACTTATAAAGGGGTTAGGATAACTCACTTGCGGTCAGAGAGTACATATAATGGGGATAGGATAACTCACTTGCGGTCAGAGAGTACATATAAAGGGGCTAGGATAACTCACTTGGGGTCAGGGAGTACTTATAAAGGGGCTATGGTAACTCACTTGGGGTCAAGGAGTACTACTATGGGACTAGGATAACTCACTTGCCGTCATAGAGTACATATAAAGGGACTAGGATAACTCACTTGGGGTCAGGGAGTACTTATAAAGGGGCTAGGATAACTCACTTGGGGTCAGGGAGTACTTATAAAGGGGCTATGGTAACTCACTTGGGGTCAAGGAGTACTACTATGGGACTAGGATAACTCACTTGCCGTCAGAGAGTACATATAAAGGGGCTAGGATAACTCACTTGGGGTCAGGGAGTACTTATAAAGGGGCTATGGTAACTCACTTGGGGTCAGGGAGTACTAATATGGGACTAGGGTAACTCACTTGCGGTCAGAGAGTATTTATAAAGGGGCTAGGATAACTCACTTGGGGTCAGGGAGTAGTTATAAAGGTGAAATGGTAACTCACTTGGGGTCAGGGAGTACTTATAAAGGGGTTAGGATAACTCACTTGCGGTCAGAGAGTACATATAAAGGGGCTATGGTAACTAACCTGCGGTCAGAGAGTACATATAAAGGGGCTATGGTAACTCACTTGAGGTCAGGGAGTACATATAAAGGGGCTAGGATAACTCACTTGGGGTCAGGGGGTACATTTATGGGACTAATGTAACTCTCTTGGGGTCAGGGAGTACTTATAAGGGACTAGGGTAACTCACTTCGGGTGTGGGAGTACATATAAAGCGGCTAGGATAACTCACTTGGGGCCAGGGTGTACTTATTAAAGGGCTAGGGTAACTCTCTTGGGGTCAGGGAGTACTTATAAGGGACTAGGGTAACTATTTGGGGTCTGGGAGTACATATAAAGAGGCTAGGATAACTCACTTTGGGTCAGGGAGTACTTATAAAGGGGCTATGGTACCTCACTTGGGGTCAGGGAGTACTTATTTAGGAGCTAGGGTTACTCACTTGGGGTCAGGGAGTACTTCGATGGGATTAGGATAACCCACTTGGGGTCAGGGAGAACTTATAAAGGTGCTACGGTGACTCTTTTGGGGTCAGGGAGTACCTCTGTGGGACTAGGGTAACTCACTTGTGTTCAGGGAATACATATATGAAACTAGGGTAACACACGTGGGGTCAGGGAGTACTTATAAAGGGTCTAGGGTAACTCACTTGCAGTCAGAGAGTACATATAAAGGGGCTAGCATAACTCATTTGGGGTCAGGGAGTACGTATAAAGGGCTAGGATAACTCACTTGGGGTCAGGGAGTACTTATAAAGGGGCGATGGAAACTTATATGGGGCCAGGGAGTACTAATATGACACTAGGGTAACACACTTGGGGTCAGGGAGTACTTATAAAGGGGCTATGGTAACTCACTTGGGGTCAAGGAGTACTACTATGGGACTAGGATAACTCACTTGCTGTCAGAGAGTACATATAAAGGGGCTAGGATAACTCACTTGCGGTCAGAGAGTACATATAAAGGGGCTAAGGTAACTCACTTGCTGACAGAGAGTACATATAAAGGGGCTAGGGTGACTCACTTGCAGTAAGGGAGTACTTATAAAGGGGCTATGGTAACACATTTGGGGCCAGGGAGTACTAATATGACACTAGGGTAACACACTTGGGGTCAGGGAGTACTTATAAAGGGGCTAGGATAAATCACTTGCGGTCAGAGAGTACATATAATGGGGCTAGGATAACTCACTTGGGGTCAGGGGGTACATTTATGGGACTAAGGTAATTCTCTTGGGATCAGGGAGTACATATAAGGGACTAGGGTAACTCACTTCGGGTCTGGGAGTACTTCGATGGGACTAGGATAACCCACTTGGGGTCAGGGAGAACTTATAAAGGTGCTACGGTGACTCTTTTGGGGTCAGGGAGTACCTCTGTGGGACTAGGGTAACTCACTTGTGTTCAGGGAATACATATATGAAACTAGGGTAACACACGTGGGGTCAGGGAGTACTTATAAAGGGTCTAGGGTAACTCACTTGCAGTCAGAGAGTACATATAAAGGGGCTAGCATAACTCATTTGGGGTCAGGGAGTACGTATAAAGGGGCTAGGATAACTCACTTGGGGTCAGGGAGTACTTATAAAGGGGCGATGGAAACTTATATGGGGCCAGGGAGTACTAATATGACACTAGGGTAACACACTTGGGGTCAGGGAGTACTTATAAAGGGGTTAGGATAACTCACTTGCGGTCAGAGAGTACATATAATGGGGATAGGATAACTCACTTGCGGTCAGAGAGTACATATAAAGGGGCTAGGATAACTCACTTGGGGTCAGGGAGTACTTATAAAGGGGCTATGGTAACTCACTTGGGGTCAAGGAGTACTACTATGGGACTAGGATAACTCACTTGCCGTCATAGAGTACATATAAAGGGACTAGGATAACTCACTTGGGGTCAGGGAGTACTTATAAAGGGGCTAGGATAACTCACTTGGGGTCAGGGAGTACTTATAAAGGGGCTATGGTAACTCACTTGGGGTCAAGGAGTACTACTATGGGACTAGGATAACTCACTTGCCGTCAGAGAGTACATATAAAGGGGCTAGGATAACTCACTTGGGGTCAGGGAGTACTTATAAAGGGGCTATGGTAACTCACTTGGGGTCAGGGAGTACTAATATGGGACTAGGGTAACTCACTTGCGGTCAGAGAGTATTTATAAAGGGGCTAGGATAACTCACTTGGGGTCAGGGAGTAGTTATAAAGGTGAAATGGTAACTCACTTGGGGTCAGGGAGTACTTATAAAGGGGTTAGGATAACTCACTTGCGGTCAGAGAGTACATATAAAGGGGCTATGGTAACTAACCTGCGGTCAGAGAGTACATATAAAGGGGCTATGGTAACTCACTTGAGGTCAGGGAGTACATATAAAGGGGCTAGGATAACTCACTTGGGGTCAGGGGGTACATTTATGGGACTAATGTAACTCTCTTGGGGTCAGGGAGTACTTATAAGGGACTAGGGTAACTCACTTCGGGTGTGGGAGTACATATAAAGCGGCTAGGATAACTCACTTGGGGCCAGGGTGTACTTATTAAAGGGCTAGGGTAACTCTCTTGGGGTCAGGGAGTACTTATAAGGGACTAGGGTAACTATTTGGGGTCTGGGAGTACATATAAAGAGGCTAGGATAACTCACTTTGGGTCAGGGAGTACTTATAAAGGGGCTATGGTACCTCACTTGGGGTCAGGGAGTACTTATTTAGGAGCTAGGGTTACTCACTTGGGGTCAGGGAGTACTTCGATGGGATTAGGATAACCCACTTGGGGTCAGGGAGAACTTATAAAGGTGCTACGGTGACTCTTTTGGGGTCAGGGAGTACCTCTGTGGGACTAGGGTAACTCACTTGTGTTCAGGGAATACATATATGAAACTAGGGTAACACACGTGGGGTCAGGGAGTACTTATAAAGGGTCTAGGGTAACTCACTTGCAGTCAGAGAGTACATATAAAGGGGCTAGCATAACTCATTTGGGGTCAGGGAGTACGTATAAAGGGCTAGGATAACTCACTTGGGGTCAGGGAGTACTTATAAAGGGGCGATGGAAACTTATATGGGGCCAGGGAGTACTAATATGACACTAGGGTAACACACTTGGGGTCAGGGAGTACTTATAAAGGGGCTATGGTAACTCACTTGGGGTCAAGGAGTACTACTATGGGACTAGGATAACTCACTTGCTGTCAGAGAGTACATATAAAGGGGCTAGGATAACTCACTTGCGGTCAGAGAGTACATATAAAGGGGCTAAGGTAACTCACTTGCTGACAGAGAGTACATATAAAGGGGCTAGGGTGACTCACTTGCAGTAAGGGAGTACTTATAAAGGGGCTATGGTAACACATTTGGGGCCAGGGAGTACTAATATGACACTAGGGTAACACACTTGGGGTCAGGGAGTACTTATAAAGGGGCTAGGATAAATCACTTGCGGTCAGAGAGTACATATAATGGGGCTAGGATAACTCACTTGGGGTCAGGGGGTACATTTATGGGACTAAGGTAATTCTCTTGGGATCAGGGAGTACATATAAGGGACTAGGGTAACTCACTTCGGGTCTGGGAGTACTTCGATGGGACTAGGATAACCCACTTGGGGTCAGGGAGAACTTATAAAGGTGCTACGGTGACTCTTTTGGGGTCAGGGAGTACCTCTGTGGGACTAGGGTAACTCACTTGTGTTCAGGGAATACATATATGAAACTAGGGTAACACACGTGGGGTCAGGGAGTACTTATAAAGGGTCTAGGGTAACTCACATGCAGTCAGAGAGTACATATAAAGGGGCTAGCATAACACATTTGGGGTCAGGGAGTACGTAGAAAGGGGCTAGGATAACTCACTTGGGGTCAGGGAGTACTTATAAAGGGGCGATGGTAACTTATTTGGGGCCAGGGAGTACTAATATGACACTAGGGTAACACACTTGGGGTCAGGGAGTACTTATAAAGGGGTTAGGATAACTCACTTGCGGTCAGAGAGTACATATAATGGGGATAGGATAACTCACTTGCGGTCAGAGAGTACATATAAAGGGGCTAGGATAACTCACTTGGGGTCAGGGAGTACTTATAAAGGGGCTATAGTAACTCACTTGGGGTCAAGGAGTACTACTATGGGACTAGGATAACTCACTTGCCGTCAGAGAGTACATATAAAGGGGCTAGGATAACTCACTTGGGGTCAGGGAGTACTTATAAAGGGGCTATGGTAACTCACTTGGGGTCAGGGAGTACTAATATGGGACTAGGGTAACTCACTTGCGGTCAGAGAGTATTTATAAAGGGGCTAGGATAACTCACTTGGGGTCAGGGAGTACTTATAAAGGTGATATGGTAACTCACTTGGGGTCAGGGAGTACTTATAAAGGGGCTATGGTAACTCACTTGGGGTCAGGGAGTACTACTATGGGACTAGGGTAACTCACTTGCGGTCAGAGAGTACTTATAAAGGGGCTAGGATAACTCACTTGGGGTCAGGGAGTAGTTATAAAGGTGAAATGGTAACTCACTTGGGGTCAGGGAGTACTTATAAAGGGGTTAGGATAACTCACTTGCGGTCAGAGAGTACATATAAAGGGGCTATGGTAACTCACTTGAGGTCAGGGAGTACATATAAAGGGGCTAGGATAACTCACTTGCGGTCAGAGAGTACATATAAAGGGGCTAGGGTAACTCACTTGCGGACAGAGAGTACATATAAAGGGGCTAGGGTGACTCACTTGCGGTAAGGGAGTACTTATAAAGGGGCTATGGTAACACATTTGGGGCCAGGGAGTACTAATATGACACTAGGGTAACACACTTGGGGTCAGGGAGTACTTATAAAGGGGCTAGGATAAATCACTTGCGGTCAGAGAGTACATATAATGGGGCTAGGATAACTCACTTGGGGTCAGGGGGTACATTTATGGGACTAAGGTAACTCTCTTGGGGTCAGGGAGTACTTATAAGGGACTAGGGTAACTCACTTCGGGTCTGGGAGTACATATAAAGCGGCTAGGATAACTCACTTGGGGCCAGGGTGTACTTAATAAAGGGCTAGGGTAACTCTCTTGGGGTCAGGGAGTACTTATAAGGGACTAGGGTAACTACTTGGGGTCTGGGAGTACATATAAAGAGGCTAGGATAACTCACTTTGGGTCAGGGAGTACTTATAAAGGGGCTATGGTACCTCACTTGGGGTCAGGGAGTACTTATTTAGGAGCTAGGGTTACTCACTTGGGGTCAGGGAGTACTTCGATGGGACTAGGATAACCCACTTGGGGTCAGGGAGAACTTATAAAGGTGCTACGGTGACTCTTTTGGGGTCAGGGAGTACCTCTGTGGGACTAGGGTAACTCACTTGTGTTCAGGGAATACATATATGAAACTAGGGTAACACACGTGGGGTCAGGGAGTACTTATAAAGGGTCTAGGGTAACTCACTTGCAGTCAGAGAGTACATATAAAGGGGCTAGCATAACTCATTTGGGGTCAGGGAGTACGTATAAAGGGCTAGGATAACTCACTTGGGGTCAGGGAGTACTTATAAAGGGGCGATGGAAACTTATATGGGGCCAGGGAGTACTAATATGACACTAGGGTAACACACTTGGGGTCAGGGAGTACTTATAAAGGGGTTAGGATAACTCACTTGCGGTCAGAGAGTACATATAATGGGGATAGGATAACTCACTTGCGGTCAGAGAGTACATATAAAGGGGCTAGGATAACTCACTTGGGGTCAGGGAGTACTTATAAAGGGGCTATGGTAACTCACTTGGGGTCAAGGAGTACTACTATGGGACTAGGATAACTCACTTGCTGTCAGAGAGTACATATAAAGGGGCTAGGATAACTCACTTGGGGTCAGGGAGTACTTATAAAGGGGCTATGGTAACTCACTTGGGGTCAGGGAGTACTAATATGGGACTAGGGTAACTCACTTGCGGTCAGAGAGTACTTATAAAGGGGCTATGGTAACACATTTGGGGCCAGGGAGTACTAATATGACACTAGGGTAACACACTTGGGGTCAGGTAGTACTTATAAAGGGGCTAGGATAAATCACTTGCGGTCAGAGAGTACATATAATGGGGCTAGGATAACTCACTTGGGGTCAGGGGGTACATTTATGGGACTAAGGTAACTCTCTTGGGGTCAGGGAGTACTTATAAGGGACTAGGGTAACTCACTTCGGGTCTGGGAGTACATATAAAGCGGCTAGGATAACTCACTTGGGGCCAGGGTGTACTTAATAAAGGGCTAGGGTAACTCTCTTGGGGTCAGGGAGTACTTATAAGGGACTAGGGTAACTACTTGGGGTCTGGGAGTACATATAAAGAGGCTAGGATAACTCACTTGGGGTCAGGGAGTACTTATAAAGGGGCTATGGTAACTCACTTGGGGCCAGGGAGTACTAATATGACACTAGGGTAACACACTTGGGGTCAAGGAGTACTTATAAAGGGGTTAGGATAACTCACTTGGGGTCAGAGAGTACTTATAAAGGGGCTATGGTACCTCACTTGGGGTCAGGGAGTACTTATAAGGGACTAGGGTAACTCACTTCGGGTCTGGGAGTACATATAAAGCGGCTAGGATAACTCACTTGGGGCCAGGGTGTACTTATTAAAGGGCTAGGGTAACTCTCTTGGGGTCAGGGAGTACTTATAAGGGACTAGGGTAACTACTTGGGGTCTGGGAGTACATATAAAGAGGCTAGGATAACTCACTTGGGGTCAGGGACTACTTATAAAGGGGCTATGGTAACTCACTTGGGGCCAGGGAGTACTAATATGACACTAGGGTAACACACTTGGGGTCAAGGAGTACTTATAAAGGGGTTAGGATAACTCACGTGGGGTCAGAGAGTACTTATAAAGGGGCTATGGTACCTCACTTGGGGTCAGGGAGTACTTATTTAGGAGCTAGGGTTACTCACTTGGGGTCAGGGAGTACTTCGATGGGACTAGGATAACCCACTTGGGGTCAGGGAGAACTTATAAAGGTGCTACGGTGACTCTTTTGGGGTCAGGGAGTACCTCTGTGGGACTAGGGTAACTCACTTGTGTTCAGGGAATACATATATGAAACTAGGGTAACACACGTGGGGTCAGGGAGTACTTATAAAGGGTCTAGGGTAACTCACTTGCAGTCAGAGAGTACATATAAAGGGGCTAGCATAACTCATTTGGGGTCAGGGAGTACGTATAAAGGGCTAGGATAACTCACTTGGGGTCAGGGAGTACTTATAAAGGGGCGATGGAAACTTATATGGGGCCAGGGAGTACTAATATGACACTAGGGTAACACACTTGGGGTCAGGGAGTACTTATAAAGGGGTTAGGATAACTCACTTGCGGTCAGAGAGTACATATAATGGGGATAGGATAACTCACTTGCGGTCAGAGAGTACATATAAAGGGGCTAGGATAACTCACTTGGGGTCAGGGAGTTCTTATAAAGGGGCTATGGTAACTCACTTGGGGTCAAGGAGTACTACTATGGGACTAGGATAACTCACTTGCCGTCAGAGAGTACATATAAAGGGACTAGGATAACTCACTTGGGGTCAGGGAGTACTTATAAAGGGGCTAGGATAACTCACTTGGGGTCAGGGAGTACTTATAAAGGGGCTATGGTAACTCACTTGGGGTCAAGGAGTACTACTATGGGACTAGGATAACTCACTTGCCGTCAGAGAGTACATATAAAGGGGCTAGGATAACTCACTTGGGGTCAGGGAGTACTTATAAAGGGGCTATGGTAACTCACTTGGGGTCAGGGAGTACTAATATGGGACTAGGGTAACTCACTTGCGGTCAGAGAGTATTTATAAAGGGGTTAGGATAACTCACTTGCGGTCAGAGAGTACATATAAAGGGGCTATGGTAACTCACCTGCGGTCAGAGAGTACATATAAAGGGGCTATGGTAACTCACTTGAGGTCAGGGAGTACATATAAAGGGGCTAGGATAACTCACTTGGGGTCAGGGGGTACATTTATGGGACTAAGGTAACTCTCTTGGGGTCAGGGAGTACTTATAAGGGACTAGGGTAACTCACTTCGGGTGTGGGAGTACATATAAAGCGGCTAGGATAACTCACTTGGGGCCAGGGTGTACTTATTAAAGGGCTAGGGTAACTCTCTTGGGGTCAGGGAGTACTTATAAGGGACTAGGGTAACTATTTGGGGTCTGGGAGTACATATAAAGAGGCTAGGATAACTCACTTTGGGTCAGGGAGTACTTATAAAGGGGCTATGGTACCTCACTTGGGGTCAGGGAGTACTAATATGACACTAGGGTAACACACTTGGGGTCAGGGAGTACTTATAAAGGGGCTAGGATAAATCACTTGCGGTCAGAGAGTACATATAATGGGGCTAGGATAACTCACTTGGGGTCAGGGGGTACATTTATGGGACTAAGGTAACTCTCTTGGGGTCAGGGAGTACTTATAAGGGACTAGGGTAACTCACTTCGGGTCTGGGAGTACATATAAAGCGGCTAGGATAACTCACTTGGGGCCAGGGTGTACTTAATAAAGGGCTAGGGTAACTCTCTTGGGGTCAGGGAGTACTTATAAGGGACTAGGGTAACTACTTGGGGTCTGGGAGTACATATAAAGAGGCTAGGATAACTCACTTGGGGTCAGGGAGTACTTATAAAGGGGCTATGGTAACTCACTTGGGGCCAGGGAGTACTAATATGACACTAGGGTAACACACTTGGGGTCAAGGAGTACTTATAAAGGGGTTAGGATAACTCACTTGGGGTCAGGGAGTACTTATAAGGGACTAGGGTAACTCACTTCGGGTCTGGGAGTACATATAAAGCGGCTAGGATAACTCACTTGGGGCCAGGGTGTACTTATTAAAGGGCTAGGGTAACTCTCTTGGGGTCAGGGAGTACTTATAAAGGACTAGGGTAACTACTTGGGGTCTGGGAGTACATATAAAGAGGCTAGGATAACTCACTTGGGGTCAGGGACTACTTATAAAGGGGCTATGGTAACTCACTTGGGGCCAGGGAGTACTAATATGACATTAGGGTAACACACTTGGGGTCAAGGAGTACTTATAAAGGGGTTAGGATAACTCACTTGGGGTCAGAGAGTACTTATAAAGGGGCTATGGTACCTCACTTGGGGTCAGGGAGTACTTATTTAGGAGCTAGGGTTACTCACTTGGGGTCAGGGAGTACTTCGATGGGACTAGGATAACCCACTTGGGGTCAGGGAGAACTTATAAAGGTGCTACGGTGACTCTTTTGGGGTCAGGGAGTACCTCTGTGGGACTAGGGTAACTCACTTGTGTTCAGGGAATACATATATGAAACTAGGGTAATACACGTGGGGTCAGGGAGTACTTATAAAGGGTCTAGGGTAACTCACTTGCAGTCAGAGAGTACATATAAAGGGGCTAGCATAACTCATTTGGGGTCAGGGAGTACGTATAAAGGGGCTAGGATAACTCACTTGGGGTCAGGGAGTACTTATAAAGGGGCGATGGAAACTTATTTGGGGCCAGGGAGTACTAATATGACACTAGGGTAACACACTTGGGGTCAAGGAGTACTTATAAAGGGGTTAGGATAACTCACTTGGGGACAGAGAGTACTTATAAAGGGGGTATGGTACCTCACTTGGGGTCAGGGAGTACTTATTTAGGAGCTAGGGTTACTCACTTGGGGTCAGGGAGTACTTCGATGGGACTAGGATAACCCACTTGGGGTCAGGGAGAACTTATAAAGGTGCTACTGTGACTCTTTTGGGGTCAGGGAGTACCTCTGTGGGACTAGGGTAACTCACTTGTGTTCAGGGAATACATATATGAAACTAGGGTAACACACGTGGGGTCAGGGAGTACTTATAAAGGGTCTAGGGTAACTCACTTGCAGTCAGAGAGTACATATAAAGGGGCTAGCATAACTCATTTGGGGTCAGGGAGTACGTATAAAGGGGCTAGGATAACTCACTTGGGGTCAGGGAGTACTTATAAAGGGGCGATGGAAACTTATTTGGGGCCAGGGAGTACTAATATGACACTAGGGTAACACACTTGGGGTCAGGGAGTACTTATAAAGGGGTTAGGATAACTCACTTGCGGTCAGAGAGTACATATAATGGGGATAGGATAACTCACTTGCGGTCAGAGAGTACATATAAAGGGGCTAGGATAACTCACTTGGGGTCAGGGAGTACTTATAAAGGGGCTATGGTAACTCACTTGGGGTCAAGGAGTACTACTATGGGACTAGGATAACTCACTTGCCGTCAGAGAGTACATATAAAGGGGCTAGGATAACTCACTTGGGGTCAGGGAGTACTTATAAAGGGGCTATGGTAACTCACTTGGGGTCAGGGAGTACTAATATGGGACTAGGGTAACTCACTTGCGGTCAGAGAGTATTTATAAAGGGGCTAGGATAACTCACTTGGGGTCAGGGAGTAGTTATAAAGGTGAAATGGTAACTCACTTGGGGTCAGGGAGTACTTATAAAGGGGTTAGGATAACTCACTTGCGGTCAGAGAGTACATATAAAGGGGCTATGGTAACTCACCTGCGGTCAGAGAGTACATATAAAGGGGCTATGGTAACTCACTTGAGGTCAGGGAGTACATATAAAGGGGCTAGGATAACTCACTTGGGGTCAGGGGGTACATTTATGGGACTAAGGTAACTCTCTTGGGGTCAGGGAGTACTTATAAGGGACTAGGGTAACTCACTTCGGGTGTGGGAGTACATATAAAGCGGCTAGGATAACTCACTTGGGGCCAGGGTGTACTTATTAAAGGGCTAGGGTAACTCTCTTGGGGTCAGGGAGTACTTATAAGGGACTAGGGTAACTATTTGGGGTCTGGGAGTACATATAAAGAGGCTAGGATAACTCACTTTGGGTCAGGGAGTACTTATAAAGGGGCTATGGTACCTCACTTGGGGTCAGGGAGTACTTATTTAGGAGCTAGGGTTACTCACTTGGGGTCAGGGAGTACTTCGATGGGACTAGGATAACCCACTTGGGGTCAGGGAGAACTTATAAAGGTGCTACGGTGACTCTTTTGGGGTCAGGGAGTACCTCTGTGGGACTAGGGTAACTCACTTGTGTTCAGGGAATACATATATGAAACTAGGGTAACACACGTGGGGTCAGGGAGTACTTATAAAGGGTCTAGGGTAACTCACTTGCAGTCAGAGAGTACATATAAAGGGGCTAGCATAACTCATTTGGGGTCAGGGAGTACGTATAAAGGGCTAGGATAACTCACTTGGGGTCAGGGAGTACTTATAAAGGGGCGATGGAAACTTATATGGGGCCAGGGAGTACTAATATGACACTAGGGTAACACACTTGGGGTCAGGGAGTACTTATAAAGGGGTTAGGATAACTCACTTGCGGTCAGAGAGTACATATAATGGGGATAGGATAACTCACTTGCGGTCAGAGAGTACATATAAAGGGGCTAGGATAACTCACTTGGGGTCAGGGAGTACTTATAAAGGGGCTATGGTAACTCACTTGGGGTCAAGGAGTACTACTATGGGACTAGGATAACTCACTTGCCGTCAGAGAGTACATATAAAGGGACTAGGATAACTCACTTGGGGTCAGGGAGTACTTATAAAGGGGCTAGGATAACTCACTTGGGGTCAGGGAGTACTTATAAAGGGGCTATGGTAACTCACTTGGGGTCAAGGAGTACTACTATGGGACTAGGATAACTCACTTGCCGTCAGAGAGTACATATAAAGGGGCTAGGATAACTCACTTGGGGTCAGGGAGTACTTATAAAGGGGCTATGGTAACTCACTTGGGGTCAGGGAGTACTAATATGGGACTAGGGTAACTCACTTGCGGTCAGAGAGTATTTATAAAGGGGCTAGGATAACTCACTTGGGGTCAGGGAGTAGTTATAAAGGTGAAATGGTAACTCACTTGGGGTCAGGGAGTACTTATAAAGGGGTTAGGATAACTCACTTGCGGTCAGAGAGTACATATAAAGGGGCTATGGTAACTCACCTGCGGTCAGAGAGTACATATAAAGGGGCTATGGTAACTCACTTGAGGTCAGGGAGTACATATAAAGGGGCTAGGATAACTCACTTGGGGTCAGGGGGTACATTTATGGGACTAAGGTAACTCTCTTGGGGTCAGGGAGTACTTATAAGGGACTAGGGTAACTCACTTCGGGTGTGGGAGTACATATAAAGCGGCTAGGATAACTCACTTGGGGCCAGGGTGTACTTATTAAAGGGCTAGGGTAACTCTCTTGGGGTCAGGGAGTACTTATAAGGGACTAGGGTAACTATTTGGGGTCTGGGAGTACATATAAAGAGGCTAGGATAACTCACTTTGGGTCAGGGAGTACTTATAAAGGGGCTATGGTACCTCACTTGGGGTCAGGGAGTACTTATTTAGGAGCTAGGGTTACTCACTTGGGGTCAGGGAGTACTTCGATGGGACTAGGATAACCCACTTGGGGTCAGGGAGAACTTATAAAGGTGCTACGGTGACTCTTTTGGGGTCAGGGAGTACCTCTGTGGGACTAGGGTAACTCACTTGTGTTCAGGGAATACATATATGAAACTAGGGTAACACACGTGGGGTCAGGGAGTACTTATAAAGGGTCTAGGGTAACTCACTTGCAGTCAGAGAGTACATATAAAGGGGCTAGCATAACTCATTTGGGGTCAGGGAGTACGTATAAAGGGCTAGGATAACTCACAAGGGGTCAGGGAGTACTTATAAAGGGGCGATGGAAACTTATTTGGGGCCAGGGAGTACTAATATGACACTAGGGTAACACACTTGGGGTCAGGGAGTACTTATAAAGGGGTTAGGATAACTCACTTGCGGTCAGAGAGTACATATAATGGGGATAGGATAACTCACTTGCGGTCAGAGAGTACATATAAAGGGGCTAGGATAACTCACTTGGGGTCAGGGAGTACTTATAAAGGGGCTATGGTAACTCACTTGGGGTCAAGGAGTACTACTATGGGACTAGGATAACTCACTTGCTGTCAGAGAGTACATATAAAGGGGCTAGGATAACTCACTTGGGGTCAGGGAGTACTTATAAAGGGGCTATGGTAACTCACTTGGGGTCAGGGAGTACTAATATGGGACTAGGGTAACTCACTTGCGGTCAGAGAGTACTTATAAAGGGGCTATGGTAACACATTTGGGGCCAGGGAGTACTAATATGACACTAGGGTAACACACGTGGGGTCAGGGAGTACTTATAAAGGGGCTAGGATAAATCACTTGCGGTCAGAGAGTACATATAATGGGGCTAGGATAACTCACTTGGGGTCAGGGGGTACATTTATGGGACTAAGGTAACTCTCTTGGGGTCAGGGAGTACTTATAAGGGACTAGGGTAACTCACTTCGGGTCTGGGAGTACATATAAAGCGGCTAGGATAACTCACTTGGGGCCAGGGTGTACTTAATAAAGGGCTAGGGTAACTCTCTTGGGGTCAGGGAGTACTTATAAGGGACTAGGGTAACTACTTGGGGTCTGGGAGTACATATAAAGAGGCTAGGATAACTCACTTGGGGTCAGGGAGTACTTATAAAGGGGCTATGGTAACTCACTTGGGGCCAGGGAGTACTAATATGACACTAGGGTAACACACTTGGGGTCAAGGAGTACTTATAAAGGGGTTAGGATAACTCACTTCGGGTCAGAGAGTACTTATAAAGGGGCTATGGTACCTCACTTGGGGTCAGGGAGTACTTATAAGGGACTAGGGTAACTCACTTCGGGTCTGGGAGTACATATAAAGCGGCTAGGATAACTCACTTGGGGCCAGGGTGTACTTATTAAAGGGCTAGGGTAACTCTCTTGGGGTCAGGGAGTACTTATAAGGGACTAGGGTAACTACTTGGGGTCTGGGAGTACATATAAAGAGGCTAGGATAACTCACTTGGGGTCAGGGACTACTTATAAAGGGGCTATGGTAACTCACTTGGGGACAGGGAGTACTAATATGACACTAGGGTAACACACTTGGGGTCAAGGAGTACTTATAAAGGGGTTAGGATAACTCACTTGGGGTCAGAGAGTACTTATAAAGGGGCTATGGTACCTCACTTGGGGTCAGGGAGTACTTATTTAGGAGCTAGGGTTACTCACTTGGGGTCAGGGAGTACTTCGATGGGACTAGGATAACCCACTTGGGGTCAGGGAGAACTTATAAAGGTGCTACGGTGACTCTTTTGGGGTCAGGGAGTACCTCTGTGGGACTAGGGTAACTCACTTGTGTTCAGGGAATACATATATGAAACTAGGGTAACACACGTGGGGTCAGGGAGTACTTATAAAGGGTCTAGGGTAACTCACTTGCAGTCAGAGAGTACATATAAAGGGGCTAGCATAACTCATTTGGGGTCAGGGAGTACGTATAAAGGGGCTAGGATAACTCACTTGGGGTCAGGGAGTACTTATAAAGGGGCGATGGAAACTTATTTGGGGCCAGGGAGTACTAATATGACACTAGGGTAACACACTTGGGGTCAAGGAGTACTTATAAAGGGGTTAGGATAACTCACTTGGAGACAGAGAGTACTTATAAAGGGGGTATGGTACCTCACTTGGGGTCAGGGAGTACTTATTTAGGAGCTAGGGTTACTCACTTGGGGTCAGGGAGTACTTCGATGGGACTAGGATAACCCACTTGGGGTCAGGGAGAACTTATAAAGGTGCTACTGTGACTCTTTTGGGGTCAGGGAGTACCTCTGTGGGACTAGGGTAACTCACTTGTGTTCAGGGAATACATATATGAAACTAGGGTAACACACGTGGGGTCAGGGAGTACTTATAAAGGGTCTAGGGTAACTCACTTGCAGTCAGAGAGTACATATAAAGGGGCTAGCATAACTCATTTGGGGTCAGGGAGTACGTATAAAGGGGCTAGGATAACTCACTTGGGGTCAGGGAGTACTTATAAAGGGGCGATGGAAACTTATTTGGGGCCAGGGTGTACTAATATGACACTAGGGTAACACACTTGGGGTCAGGGAGTACTTATAAAGGGGTTAGGATAACTCACTTGCGGTCAGAGAGTACATATAATGGGGATAGGATAACTCACTTGCGGTCAGAGAGTACATATAAAGGGGCTAGGATAACTCACTTGGGGTCAGGGAGTACTTATAAAGGGGCTATGGTAACTCACTTGGGGTCAAGGAGTACTACTATGGGACTAGGATAACTCACTTGCTGTCAGAGAGTACATATAAAGGGGCTAGGATAACTCACTTGGGGTCAGGGAGTACTTATAAAGGGGCTATGGTAACTCACTTGGGGTCAGGGAGTACTAATATGGGACTAGGGTAACTCATTTGCGGTCAGAGAGTACTTATAAAGGGGCTATGGTAACACATTTGGGGCCAGGGAGTACTAATATGACACTAGGGTAACACACTTGGGGTCAGGGAGTACTTATAAAGGGGCTAGGATAAATCACTTGCGGTCAGAGAGTACATATAATGGGGCTAGGATAACTCACTTGGGGTCAGGGGGTACATTTATGGGACTAAGGTAACTCTCTTGGGGTCAGGGAGTACTTATAAGGGACTAGGGTAACTCACTTCGGGTCTGGGAGTACATATAAAGCGGCTAGGATAACTCACTTGGGGCCAGGGTGTACTTAATAAAGGGCTAGGGTAACTCTCTTGGGGTCAGGGAGTACTTATAAGGGACTAGGGTAACTACTTGGGGTCTGGGAGTACATATAAAGAGGCTAGGATAACTCACTTGGGGTCAGGGAGTACTTATAAAGGGGCTATGGTAACTCACTTGGGGCCAGGGAGTACTAATATGACACTAGGGTAACACACTTGGGGTCAAGGAGTACTTATAAAGGGGTTAGGATAACTCGCTTGGGGTCAGAGAGTACTTATAAAGGGGCTATGGTACCTCACTTGGGGTCAGGGAGTACTTATAAGGGACTAGGGTAACTCACTTCGGGTCTGGGAGTACATATAAAGCGGCTAGGATAACTCACTTGGGGCCAGGGTGTACTTATTAAAGGGCTAGGGTAACTCTCTTGGGGTCAGGGAGTACTTATAAGGGACTAGGGTAACTACTTGGGGTCTGGGAGTACATATAAAGAGGCTAGGATAACTCACTTGGGGTCAGGGACTACTTATAAAGGGGCTATGGTAACTCACTTGGGGCCAGGGAGTACTAATATGACACTAGGGTAACACACTTGGGGTCAAGGAGTACTTATAAAGGGGTTAGGATAACTCACTTGGGGTCAGAGAGTACTTATAAAGGGGCTATGGTACCTCACTTGGGGTCAGGGAGTACTTATTTAGGAGCTAGGGTTACTCACTTGGGGTCAGGGAGTACTTCGATGGGACTAGGATAACCCACTTGGGGTCAGGGAGAACTTATAAAGGTGCTACGGTGACTCTTTTGGGGTCAGGGAGTACCTCTGTGGGACTAGGGTAACTCACTTGTGTTCAGGGAATACATATATGAAACTAGGGTAACACACGTGGGGTCAGGGAGTACTTATAAAGGGTCTAGGGTAACTCACTTGCAGTCAGAGAGTACATATAAAGGGGCTAGCATAACTCATTTGGGGTCAGGGAGTACGTATAAAGGGGCTAGGATAACTCACTTGGGGTCAGGGAGTACTTATAAAGGGGCGATGGAAACTTATTTGGGGCCAGGGAGTACTAATATGACACTAGGGTAACACACTTGGGGTCAGGGAGTACTTATAAAGGGGTTAGGATAACTTACTTGCGGTCAGAGAGTACATATAATGGGGATAGGATAACTCACTTGCGGTCAGAGAGTACATATAAAGGGGCTAGGATAACTCACTTGGGGTCAGGGAGTACTTATAAAGGGGCTATGGTAACTCACTTGGGGTCAAGGAGTACTACTATGGGACTAGGATAACTCACTTGCCGTCAGAGAGTACATATAAAGGGGCTAGGATAACTCACTTGGGGTCAGGGAGTACTTATAAAGGGGCTATGGTAACTCACTTGGGGTCAGGGAGTACTAATATGGGACTAGGGTAACTCACTTGCGGTCAGAGAGTACTTATAAAGGGGCTATGGTAACACATTTGGGGCCAGGGAGTACTAATATGACACTAGGGTAACACACTTGGGGTCAGGGAGTACTTATAAAGGGGCTAGGATAAATCACTTGCGGTCAGAGAGTACATATAATGGGGCTAGGATAACTCACTTGGGGTCAGGGAGTACTTATAAAGGGGCTATGGTAACTCACTTGGGGTCAGGGAGTACTAATATGGGACTAGGGTAACTCACTTGCGGTCAGAGAGTTCTTATAAAGGGGCTATGGTAACACATTTGGGGCCAGGGAGTACTAATATGACACTAGGGTAACACACTTGGGGTCAGGGAGTACTTATAAAGGGGCTAGGATAAATCACTTGCGGTCAGAGAGTACATATAATGGGGCTAGGATAACTCACTTGGGGTCAGGGGGTACATTTATGGGACTAAGGTAACTCTCTTGGGGTCAGGGAGTACTTATAAGGGACTAGGGTAACTCACTTCGGGTCTGGGAGTACATATAAAGCGGCTAGGATAACTCACTTGGGGCCAGGGTGTACTTAATAAAGGGCTAGGGTAACTCTCTTGGGGTCAGGGAGTACTTATAAGGGACTAGGGTAACTACTTGGGGTCTGGGAGTACATATAAAGAGGCTAGGATAACTCACTTGGGGTCAGGGAGTACTTATAAAGGGGCTATGGTAACTCACTTGGGGCCAGGGAGTACTAATATGACACTAGGGTAACACACTTGGGGTCAAGGAGTACTTATAAAGGGGTTAGGATAACTCACTTGGGGTCAGAGAACTTATAAAGGGGCTATGGTACCTCACTTGGGGCCAGGGAGTACTTATAAGGGACTAGGGTAACTCACTTCGGGTCTGGGAGTACATATAAAGCGGCTAGGATAACTCACTTGGGGCCAGGGTGTACTTATTAAAGGGCTAGGGTAACTCTCTTGGGGTCAGGGAGTACTTATAAGGGACTAGGGTAACTACTTGGGGTCTGGGAGTACATATAAAGAGGCTAGGATAACTCACTTTGGGTCAGGGAGTACTTATAAAGGGGCTATGGTAACTCACTTGGGGCCAGGGAGTACTAATATGACACTAGGGTAACACACTTGGGGTCAAGGAGTACTTATAAAGGGGTTAGGATAACTCACTTGGGGTCAGAGAGTACTTATAAAGGGGCTATGGTACCTCACTTGGGGTCAGGGAGTACTTATTTAGGAGCTAGGGTTACTCACTTGGGGTCAGGGAGTACTTCGATGGGACTAGGATAACCCACTTGGGGTCAGGGAGAACTTGTAAAGGTGCTACGGTGACTCTTTTGGGGTCAGGGAGTACCTTTGTGGGACTAGGGTAACTCACTTGTGTTCAGGGAATACATATATGAAACTAGGGTAACACACGTGGGGTCAGGGAGTAATTATAAAGGGTCTAGGGTAACTCACTTGCAGTCAGAGAGAACATATAAAGGGGCTAGCATAACTCATTTGGGGTCAGGGAGTACGTATAAAGGGGCTAGGATAACTCACTTGGGGTCAGGGAGTACTTATAAAGGGGCGATGGAAACTTATTTGGGGTCAAGGAGTACTACTATGGGACTAGGATAACTCACTTGCCGTCAGAGAGTACATATAAAGGGACTAGGATAACTCACTTGGGGTCAGGGAGTACTTATAAAGGGGCTATGGTAACTCACTTGGGGTCAGGGAGTACTACTATGGGACTAGGGTAACTCACTTGCGGTCAGAGAGTACTCATAAAGGGGCTAGCATAACTCATTTGGGGTCAGGGAGTACGTATAAAGGGGCTAGGATAACTCACTTGGGGTCAGGGAGTACGTATAAAGGGGCGATGGAAACTTATTTGGGGCCAGGGAGTACTAATATGACACTAGGGTAACACACTTGGGGTCAGGGAGTACTTATAAAGGGGTTAGGATAACTCACTTGCGGTCAGAGAGTACATATAATGGGGATAGGATAACTCACTTGCGGTCAGAGAGTACATATAAAGGGGCTAGGATAACTCACTTGGGGTCAGGGAGTACTTATAAAGGGGCTATGGTAACTCACTTGGGGTCAAGGAGTACTACTATGGGACTAGGATAACTCACTTGCCGTCAGAGAGTACATATAAAGGGACTAGGATAACTCACTTGGGGTCAGGGAGTACTTATAAAGGGGCTATGGTAACTCACTTGGGGTCAAGGAGTACTACTATGGGACTAGGATAACTCACTTGCCGTCAGAGAGTACATATAAAGGGACTAGGATAACTCACTTGGGGTCAGGGAGTACTTATAAAGGGGCTATGGTAACTCACTTGGGGTCAGGGAGTACTACTATGGGACTAGGGTAACTCACTTGCGGTCAGAGAGTACTCATAAAGGGGCTAGGATAACTCACTTGGGGTCAGGGAGTAGTTATAAAGGTGAAATGGTAACTCACTTGGGGTCAGGGAATACATATATGAAACTAGGGTAACACACGTGGGGTCAGGGAGTACTTATAAAGGGTCTAGGGTAACTCACTTGCAGTCAGAGAGTACATATAAAGGGGCTAGCATAACTCATTTGGGGTCAGGGAGTACGTATAAAGGGGCTAGGATAACTCACTTGGGGTCAGGGAGTACTTATAAAGGGGCGATGGAAACTTATTTGGGGCCAGGGAGTACTAATATGACACTAGGGTAACACACTTGGGGTCAGGGAGTACTTATAAAGGGGTTAGGATAACTCACTTGCGGTCAGAGAGTACATATAATGGGGATAGGATAACTCACTTGCGGTCAGAGAGTACATATAAAGGGGCTAGGATAACTCACTTGGGGTCAGGGAGTACTTATAAAGGGGCTATGGTAACTCACTTGGGGTCAAGGAGTACTACTATGGGACTAGGATAACTCACTTGCTGTCAGAGAGTACATATAAAGGGGCTAGGATAACTCACTTGGGGTCAGGGAGTACTTATAAAGGGGCTATGGTAACTCACTTGGGGTCAGGGAGTACTAATATGGGACTAGGGTAACTCATTTGCGGTCAGAGAGTACTTATAAAGGGGCTATGGTAACACATTTGGGGCCAGGGAGTACTAATATGACACTAGGGTAACACACTTGGGGTCAGGGAGTACTTATAAAGGGGCTAGGATAAATCACTTGCGGTCAGAGAGTACATATAATGGGGCTAGGATAACTCACTTGGGGTCAGGGGGTACATTTATGGGACTAAGGTAACTCTCTTGGGGTCAGGGAGTACTTATAAGGGACTAGGGTAACTCACTTCGGGTCTGGGAGTACATATAAAGCGGCTAGGATAACTCACTTGGGGCCAGGGTGTACTTAATAAAGGGCTAGGGTAACTCTCTTGGGGTCAGGGAGTACTTATAAGGGACTAGGGTAACTACTTGGGGTCTGGGAGTACATATAAAGAGGCTAGGATAACTCACTTGGGGTCAGGGAGTACTTATAAAGGGGCTATGGTAACTCACTTGGGGCCAGGGAGTACTAATATGACACTAGGGTAACACACTTGGGGTCAAGGAGTACTTATAAAGGGGTTAGGATAACTCGCTTGGGGTCAGAGAGTACTTATAAAGGGGCTATGGTACCTCACTTGGGGTCAGGGAGTACTTATAAGGGACTAGGGTAACTCACTTCGGGTCTGGGAGTACATATAAAGCGGCTAGGATAACTCACTTGGGGCCAGGGTGTACTTATTAAAGGGCTAGGGTAACTCTCTTGGGGTCAGGGAGTACTTATAAGGGACTAGGGTAACTACTTGGGGTCTGGGAGTACATATAAAGAGGCTAGGATAACTCACTTGGGGTCAGGGACTACTTATAAAGGGGCTATGGTAACTCACTTGGGGCCAGGGAGTACTAATATGACACTAGGGTAACACACTTGGGGTCAAGGAGTACTTATAAAGGGGTTAGGATAACTCACTTGGGGTCAGAGAGTACTTATAAAGGGGCTATGGTACCTCACTTGGGGTCAGGGAGTACTTATTTAGGAGCTAGGGTTACTCACTTGGGGTCAGGGAGTACTTCGATGGGACTAGGATAACCCACTTGGAGTCAGGGAGAACTTATAAAGGTGCTACGGTGACTCTTTTGGGGTCAGGGAGTACCTCTGTGGGACTAGGGTAACTCACTTGTGTTCAGGGAATACATATATGAAACTAGGGTAACACACGTGGGGTCAGGGAGTACTTATAAAGGGTCTAGGGTAACTCACTTGCAGTCAGAGAGTACATATAAAGGGGCTAGCATAACTCATTTGGGGTCAGGGAGTACGTATAAAGGGGCTAGGATAACTCACTTGGGGTCAGGGAGTACTTATAAAGGGGCGATGGAAACTTATTTGGGGCCAGGGAGTACTAATATGACACTAGGGTAACACACTTGGGGTCAGGGAGTACTTATAAAGGGGTTAGGATAACTCACTTGCGGTCAGAGAGTACATATAATGGGGATAGGATAACTCACTTGCGGTCAGAGAGTACATATAAAGGGGCTAGGATAACTCACTTGGGGTCAGGGAGTACTTATAAAGGGGCTATGGTAACTCACTTGGGGTCAAGGAGTACTACTATGGGACTAGGATAACTCACTTGCCGTCAGAGAGTACATATAAAGGGGCTAGGATAACTCACTTGGGGTCAGGGAGTACTTATAAAGGGGCTATGGTAACTCACTTGGGGTCAGGGAGTACTAATATGGGACTAGGGTAACTCACTTGCGGTCAGAGAGTACTTATAAAGGGGCTATGGTAACACATTTGGGGCCAGGGAGTACTAATATGACACTAGGGTAACACACTTGGGGTCAGGGAGTACTTATAAAGGGGCTAGGATAAATCACTTGCGGTCAGAGAGTACATATAATGGGGCTAGGATAACTCACTTGGGGTCAGGGAGTACTTATAAAGGGGCTATGGTAACTCACTTGGGGTCAGGGAGTACTAATATGGGACTAGGGTAACTCACTTGCGGTCAGAGAGTTCTTATAAAGGGGCTATGGTAACACATTTGGGGCCAGGGAGTACTAATATGACACTAGGGTAACACACTTGGGGTCAGGGAGTACTTATAAAGGGGCTAGGATAAATCACTTGCGGTCAGAGAGTACATATAATGGGGCTAGGATAACTCACTTGGGGTCAGGGGGTACATTTATGGGACTAAGGTAACTCTCTTGGGGTCAGGGAGTACTTATAAGGGACTAGGGTAACTCACTTCGGGTCTGGGAGTACATATAAAGCGGCTAGGATAACTCACTTGGGGCCAGGGTGTACTTAATAAAGGGCTAGGGTAACTCTCTTGGGGTCAGGGAGTACTTATAAGGGACTAGGGTAACTACTTGGGGTCTGGGAGTACATATAAAGAGGCTAGGATAACTCACTTGGGGTCAGGGAGTACTTATAAAGGGGCTATGGTAACTCACTTGGGGCCAGGGAGTACTAATATGACACTAGGGTAACACACTTGGGGTCAAGGAGTACTTATAAAGGGGTTAGGATAACTCACTTGGGGTCAGAGAACTTATAAAGGGGCTATGGTACCTCACTTGGGGCCAGGGAGTACTTATAAGGGACTAGGGTAACTCACTTCGGGTCTGGGAGTACATATAAAGCGGCTAGGATAACTCACTTGGGGCCAGGGTGTACTTATTAAAGGGCTAGGGTAACTCTCTTGGGGTCAGGGAGTACTTATAAGGGACTAGGGTAACTACTTGGGGTCTGGGAGTACATATAAAGAGGCTAGGATAACTCACTTTGGGTCAGGGAGTACTTATAAAGGGGCTATGGTAACTCACTTGGGGCCAGGGAGTACTAATATGACACTAGGGTAACACACTTGGGGTCAAGGAGTACTTATAAAGGGGTTAGGATAACTCACTTGGGGTCAGAGAGTACTTATAAAGGGGCTATGGTACCTCACTTGGGGTCAGGGAGTACTTATTTAGGAGCTAGGGTTACTCACTTGGGGTCAGGGAGTACTTCGATGGGACTAGGATAACCCACTTGGGGTCAGGGAGAACTTGTAAAGGTGCTACGGTGACTCTTTTGGGGTCAGGGAGTACCTTTGTGGGACTAGGGTAACTCACTTGTGTTCAGGGAATACATATATGAAACTAGGGTAACACACGTGGGGTCAGGGAGTAATTATAAAGGGTCTAGGGTAACTCACTTGCAGTCAGAGAGAACATATAAAGGGGCTAGCATAACTCATTTGGGGTCAGGGAGTACGTATAAAGGGGCTAGGATAACTCACTTGGGGTCAGGGAGTACTTATAAAGGGGCGATGGAAACTTATTTGGGGTCAAGGAGTACTACTATGGGACTAGGATAACTCACTTGCCGTCAGAGAGTACATATAAAGGGACTAGGATAACTCACTTGGGGTCAGGGAGTACTTATAAAGGGGCTATGGTAACTCACTTGGGGTCAGGGAGTACTACTATGGGACTAGGGTAACTCACTTGCGGTCAGAGAGTACTCATAAAGGGGCTAGCATAACTCATTTGGGGTCAGGGAGTACGTATAAAGGGGCTAGGATAACTCACTTGGGGTCAGGGAGTACGTATAAAGGGGCGATGGAAACTTATTTGGGGCCAGGGAGTACTAATATGACACTAGGGTAACACACTTGGGGTCAGGGAGTACTTATAAAGGGGTTAGGATAACTCACTTGCGGTCAGAGAGTACATATAATGGGGATAGGATAACTCACTTGCGGTCAGAGAGTACATATAAAGGGGCTAGGATAACTCACTTGGGGTCAGGGAGTACTTATAAAGGGGCTATGGTAACTCACTTGGGGTCAAGGAGTACTACTATGGGACTAGGATAACTCACTTGCCGTCAGAGAGTACATATAAAGGGACTAGGATAACTCACTTGGGGTCAGGGAGTACTTATAAAGGGGCTATGGTAACTCACTTGGGGTCAAGGAGTACTACTATGGGACTAGGATAACTCACTTGCCGTCAGAGAGTACATATAAAGGGACTAGGATAACTCACTTGGGGTCAGGGAGTACTTATAAAGGGGCTATGGTAACTCACTTGGGGTCAGGGAGTACTACTATGGGACTAGGGTAACTCACTTGCGGTCAGAGAGTACTCATAAAGGGGCTAGGATAACTCACTTGGGGTCAGGGAGTAGTTATAAAGGTGAAATGGTAACTCACTTGGGGTCAGGGAGTACTTATAAAGGGGTTAGGATAACTCACTTGCGGTCAGAGAGTACATATAAAGGGGCTATGGTAACTCACTTGAGGTCAGGGAGTACATATAAAGGGGCTAGGATAACTCACTTGCGGTCAGAGAGTACATATAAAGGGGCTAGGGTAACTCACTTGCGGACAGAGAGTACATATAAAGGGGCTAGGGTGACTCACTTGCGGTAAGGGAGTACTTATAAAGGGGCTATGGTAACACATTTGGGGCCAGGGAGTACTAATATGACACTAGGGTAACACACTTGGGGTCAGGGAGTACTTATAAAGGGGCTAGGATAAATCACTTGCGGTCAGAGAGTACATATAATGGGGCTAGGATAACTCACTTGGGGTCAGGGGGTACATTTATGGGACTAAGGTAACTCTCTTGGGGTCAGGGAGTACTTATAAGGGACTAGGGTAACTCACTTCGGGTCTGGGAGTACATATAAAGCGGCTAGGATAACTCACTTGGGGCCAGGGTGTACTTATTAAAGGGCTAGGGTAACTCTCTTGGGGTCAGGGAGTACTTATAAGGGACTAGGGTAACTACTTTGGGTCTGGGAGTACATATAAAGAGGCTAGGATAACTCACTTTGGGTCAGGGAGTACTTATAAAGGGGCTATGGTAACTCACTTGGGGCCAGGGAGTACTAATATGACACTAGGGTAACACACTTGGGGTCAAGGAGTACTTATAAAGGGGTTAGGATAACTCACTTGGGGACAGAGAGTACTTATAAAGGGGCTATGGTACCTCACTTGGGGTCAGGGAGTACTTATTTAGGAGCTAGGGTTACTCACTTGGGGTCAGGGAGTACTTCGATGGGACTAAGATAACCCACTTGGGGTCAGGGAGAACTTATAAAGGTGCTACGGTGACTCTTTTGGGGTCAGGGAGTACCTCTGTGGGACTAGGGTAACTCACTTGTGTTCAGGGAATACATATATGAAACTAGGGTAACACACGTGGGGTCAGGGAGTACTTATAAAGGGTCTAGGGTAACTCACTTGCAGTCAGAGAGTACATATAAAGTGGCTAGCATAACTCATTTGGGGTCAGGGAGTACGTATAAAGGGGCTAGGATAACTCACTTGGGGTCAGGGAGTACTTATAAAGGGGCGATGGAAACTTATTTGGGGCCAGGGAGTACTAATATGACACTAGGGTAACACACTTGTGGTCAGGGAGTACTTATAAAGGGGTTAGGATAACTCACTTGCGGTCAGAGAGTACATATAATGGGGATAGGATAACTCACTTGCGGTCAGAGAGTACATATAAAGGGGCTAGGATAACTCACTTGGGGTCAGGGAGTACTTATAAAGGGGCTATGGTAACTCACTTGGGGTCAAGGAGTACTACTATGGGACTAGGATAACTCACTTGCCGTCAGAGAGTACATATAAAGGGGCTAGGATAACTCACTTGGGGTCAGGGAGTACTTATAAAGGGGCTATGGTAACTCACTTGGGGTCAGGGAGTACTAATATGGGACTAGGGTAACTCACTTGCGGTCAGAGAGTACTTATAAAGGGGCTAGGATAACTCACTTGGGGTCAGGGAGTACTTATAAAGGTGATATGGTAACTCACTTTGGGTCAGGGAGTACTTATAAAGGGGCTATGGTAACTCACTTGGGGTCAGGGAGTACTACTATGGGACTAGGGTAACTCACTTGCGGTCAGAGAGTACTTATAAAGGGGCTAGGATAACTCACTTGGGGTCAGGGAGTAGTTATAAAGGTGAAATGGTAACTCACTTGGGGTCAGGGAGTACTTATAAAGGGGTTAACTTGCGGTCAGAGAGTACATATAAAGGGGCTATGGTAACTCACTTGAGGTCAGGGAGTACATATAAAGGGGCTAGGAAAACTCACTTGCGGTCAGAGAGTACATATAAAAGGGCTAGGGTAACTCACTTGCGGACAGAGAGTACATATAAAGGGGCTAGGGTGACTCACTTGCGGTAAGGGAGTACTTATAAAGGGGCTATGGTAACTCATTTGGGGCCAGGGAGTACTAATATGGCACTAGGGTAACACACTTGGGGTCAGGGAGTACTTATAAAGGGGCTAGGATAAATCACTTGCGGTCAGAGAGTACATATAAAGGGGCTAGGATAACTCACTTGTTGTCAGGGAGTACATATAAAGGGGCTAGGATAACTCACTTGCTGTCAGAGAGTACATATAAAGGGGCTAGGATAACTCATTTGGGGTCAGGGAGTACATTTATGGGACTAAGGTAACTCTCTTGGGGTCAGGGAGTACTTATAAGGAACTAGGGTAACTCACTTGGGGTCTGGGAGTACATATAAAGCGGCTAGGATAACTCACTTGGGGCCAGGGTGTACTTATTAAAAGGCTAGGGTAACTCTCTTGGGGTCAGGGAGTACTTATAAGGGACTAGGGTAACTACTTGGGGTCTGGGATTACATATAAAGCGGCTAGGATAACTCACTTGCGGTCAGAGAGTACATATAAAGGGGCTAGGATAACTCACTTGCGGTCAGAGAGTACATATAAAGGGGCTAGGATAACTCACTTTGGGTCAGGGAGTACATATAAAGGGGCTATGATAACTCACTTGGGGTCAGGGAGTACTTATTTGGGACTAGGATACTCACTTAGGGACAGGAAGTTCTTATATGGGACTAGGGTAACACACTTGGGTTAGAGAGTACATAAAAAGGGGATAGGATAACTCACTTGGCGTCAAGGAGTACATATATGGGACTAGGGTAACTCTCTTGGGGTCAGGGAGTACTTATAAGGGACTAGGGTAACTCTCTTGGGGTCAGGGAGTACTTATAAGGGACTAGGGTAACTCACTTGGGGTCTGGGAGTACATATAAAGCGGCTAGGATAACTCACTTGGGGTCAGGTAGTACATATAAAGGAACTAGGATAACTCACTTGCGGTCAGAGAGTACATATAAATGGGCTAGTGTAACTCACTTGCGGACAGAGAGTACATATAAAGGGGCTAGGGTGACTCACTTGCGGTAAGGGAGTACTTATAAAGGGGCTATGGTAACTCATTTGGGGCCAGGGAGTACTAATATGACACTAGGGTAACACACTTGGGGTCAGGGAGTACTTATAAAGGGGCTAGGATAACACACTTGCGGTCAGAGAGTACATATAAAGGGGCTAGAATAACTCACTTGGGGTCAGGTAGTACATATAAAGGGACTAGGATAACTCACTTGCGGTCAGAGAGTACATATAAAGGGGCTAGGATAACTCACTTGTGGTCAGGGAGTACATATAAAGGGGCTAGGATAACTCACTTGCTGTCAGAGAGTACATATAAAGGGGCTAGGATAACTCACTTGCGGTCAGAGAGTACATATAAAGGGGCTAGAATAACTCACTTGGGGTCAGGTAGTACATATAAAGGGAGTATGATAACTCACTTGCGGTCAGAGAGTACATATAAAGGGGCTAGGATAACTCACTTGCGGTCAGAGACTACATATAAAGGGGCTAGGATAACTCACTTGGGGTCAGGGAGTACTTATAAATGGGCTTTGGTAACTCATTTGGGGCCAGGGAGTACTAATATGACACTAGGGTAACACACTTGGGGTCAGGGAGTACTTATAAAGGGGCTAGGATAACTCACTTGCGGTCAGAGAGTACATATAAAGGGGCTAGAATAACTCACTTGGGGTCAGGTAGTACATATAAAGGGACTAGGATAACTCACTTGCGGTCAGAGAGTACATATAAAGGGGCTAGGATAACTCACTTGTGGTCAAGGAGTACATATAAAGGGGCTAGGATAACTCACTTGCTGTCAGAGAGTACATATAAAGGGGCTAGGATAACTCACTTGGGGTCAGGGAGTACATTTATGGGACTAAGGTAACTCTCTTGGGGTCAGGGAGTACTTATAAGGGACTAGGGTAACACACTTGGGGTCAGAGAGTACTTATAAAGGGGCTAGGATAACTCACTTGGGGTCAGGGAGTAGTTATAAAGGTGAAATGGTAACTCACTTGGGGTCAGGGAGTACTTATAAAGGGGTTAACTTGCGGTCAGAGAGTACATATAAAGGGGCTATGGTAACTCACTTGAGGTCAGGGAGTACATATAAAGGGGCTAGGAAAACTCACTTGCGGTCAGAGAGTACATATAAAAGGGCTAGGGTAACTCACTTGCGGACAGAGAGTACATATAAAGGGGCTAGGGTGACTCACTTGCGGTAAGGGAGTACTTATAAAGGGGCTATGGTAACTCATTTGGGGCCAGGGAGTACTAATATGGCACTAGGGTAACACACTTGGGGTCAGGGAGTACTTATAAAGGGGCTAGGATAAATCACTTGCGGTCAGAGAGTACATATAAAGGGGCTAGGATAACTCACTTGTTGTCAGGGAGTACATATAAAGGGGCTAGGATAACTCACTTGCTGTCAGAGAGTACATATAAAGGGGCTAGGATAACTCATTTGGGGTCAGGGAGTACATTTATGGGACTAAGGTAACTCTCTAGGGGTCAGGGAGTACTTATAAGGGACTAGGGTAACTACTTGGGGTCTGGGATTACATATAAAGCGGCTAGGATAACTCACTTGCGGTCAGAGAGTACATATAAAGGGGCTAGGATAACTCACTTGCGGTCAGAGAGTACATATAAAGGGGCTAGGATAACTCACTTTGGGTCAGGGAGTACATATAAAGGGGCTATGATAACTCACTTGGGGTCAGGGAGTACTTATTTGGGACTAGGATACTCACTTAGGGACAGGAAGTTCTTATATGGGACTAGGGTAACACACTTGGGTTAGAGAGTACATAAAAAGGGGATAGGATAACTCACTTGGCGTCAAGGAGTACATATATGGGACTAGGGTAACTCTCTTGGGGTCAGGGAGTACTTATAAGGGACTAGGGTAACTCTCTTGGGGTCAGGGAGTACTTATAAGGGACTAGGGTAACTACTTGGGGTCTGGGATTACATATAAAGCGGCTAGGATAACTCACTTGCGGTCAGAGAGTACATATAAAGGGGCTAGGATAACTCACTTGCGGTCAGAGAGTACATATAAAGGGGCTAGGATAACTCACTTTGGGTCAGGGAGTACATATAAAGGGGCTATGATAACTCACTTGGGGTCAGGGAGTACTTATTTGGGACTAGGATACTCACTTAGGGACAGGAAGTTCTTATATGGGACTAGGGTAACACACTTGGGTTAGAGAGTACATAAAAAGGGGATAGGATAACTCACTTGGCGTCAAGGAGTACATATATGGGACTAGGGTAACTCTCTTGGGGTCAGGGAGTACTTATAAGGGACTAGGGTAACTCTCTTGGGGTCAGGGAGTACTTATAAGGGACTAGGGTAACTCACTTGGGGTCTGGGATTACATATAAAGCGGCTAGGATAACTCACTTGCGGTCAGAGAGTACATATAAAGGGGCTAGGATAACTCACTTGCGGTCAGAGAGTACATATAAAGGGGCTAGGATAACTCACTTTGGGTCAGGGAGTACATATAAAGGGGCTATGATAACTCACTTGGGGTCAGGGAGTACTTATTTGGGACTAGGGTAACTCACTTGCGGTCAGAGAGAATTTATAAAGGGGCTAGGATAACTCACTTGGGGTCAGGGAGTACTTATAAAGGTGATATGGTAACTCACTTGGGGTCAGGGAGTACTTATAAAGGGGCTATGGTAACTCACTTGGGGTCAGGGAGTACTACTATGGGACTAGGGTAACTCACTTGCGGTCAGAGAGTACTTATAAAGGGGCTAGGATAACTCACTTGGGGTCAGGGAATAGTTATAAAAGTGAAATGGTAACTCACTTGGGGTCAGGGAGTACTTATAAAGGGGTTAGGATAACTCACTTGCGGTCAGAGAGTACATATAAAGGGGCTATGGTAACTCACTTGCGGTCAGAGAGTACATATAAAGGGGCTAGGATAACTCACTTGCTGTCAGAGAGTACATATAAAGGGGCTAGGATAACTCACTTGGGGTCAGGGAGTACATTTATGGGACTAAGGTAACTCTCTTGGGGTCAGGGAGTACTTATAAGGGACTAGGGTAACACACTTGGGGTCAGAGAGTACTTATAAAGGGGCTAGGATAACTCACTTGGGGTCAGGTAGTACATATAAAGGGACTAGGATAACTCACTTGCGGTCAGAGAGTACATATAAAGGGGCTAGGATAACTCACTTGTGGTCAAGGAGTACATATAAAGGGGCTAGGATAACTCACTTGCTGTCAGAGAGTACATATAAAGGGGCTAGGATAACTCACTTGGGGTCAGGGAGTACATTTATGGGACTAAGGTAACTCTCTTGGGGTCAGGGAGTACTTATAAGGGACTAGGGTAACACACTTGGGGTCAGAGAGTACTTATAAAGGGGCTAGGATAACTCACTTGGGGTCAGGGAGTAGTTATAAAGGTGAAATGGTAACTCACTTGGGGTCAGGGAGTACTTATAAAGGGGTTAACTTGCGGTCAGAGAGTACATATAAAGGGGCTATGGTAACTCACTTGAGGTCAGGGAGTACATATAAAGGGGCTAGGAAAACTCACTTGCGGTCAGAGAGTACATATAAAAGGGCTAGGGTAACTCACTTGCGGACAGAGAGTACATATAAAGGGGCTAGGGTGACTCACTTGCGGTAAGGGAGTACTTATAAAGGGGCTATGGTAACTCATTTGGGGCCAGGGAGTACTAATATGGCACTAGGGTAACACACTTGGGGTCAGGGAGTACTTATAAAGGGGCTAGGATAAATCACTTGCGGTCAGAGAGTACATATAAAGGGGCTAGGATAACTCACTTGTTGTCAGGGAGTACATATAAAGGGGCTAGGATAACTCACTTGCTGTCAGAGAGTACATATAAAGGGGCTAGGATAACTCATTTGGGGTCAGGGAGTACATTTATGGGACTAAGGTAACTCTCTAGGGGTCAGGGAGTACTTATAAGGGACTAGGGTAACTCACTTGGGGTCTGGGAGTACATATAAAGCGGCTAGGATAACTCACTTGGGGCCAGGGTGTACTTATTAAAAGGCTAGGGTAACTCTCTTGGGGTCAGGGAGTACTTATAAGGGACTAGGGTAACTACTTGGGGTCTGGGATTACATATAAAGCGGCTAGGATAACTCACTTGCGGTCAGAGAGTACATATAAAGGGGCTAGGATAACTCACTTGCGGTCAGAGAGTACATATAAAGGGGCTAGGATAACTCACTTTGGGTCAGGGAGTACATATAAAGGGGCTATGATAACTCACTTGGGGTCAGGGAGTACTTATTTGGGACTAGGATACTCACTTAGGGACAGGAAGTTCTTATATGGGACTAGGGTAACACACTTGGGTTAGAGAGTACATAAAAAGGGGATAGGATAACTCACTTGGCGTCAAGGAGTACATATATGGGACTAGGGTAACTCTCTTGGGGTCAAGGAGTACTTATAAGGGACTAGGGTAACTCTCTTGGGGTCAGGGAGTACTTATAAGGGACTAGGGTAACTCACTTGGGGTCAGGGAGTACTTATAAAGGTGATATGGTAACTCACTTGGGGTCAGGGAGTACTTATAAAGGGGCTATGGTAACTCACTTGGGGTCAGGGAGTACTACTATGGGACTAGGGTAACTCACTTGCGGTCAGAGAGTACTTATAAAGGGGCTAGGATAACTCACTTGGGGTCAGGGAGTAGTTATAAAGGTGAAATGGTAACTCACTTGGGGTCAGGGAGTACTTATAAAGGGGTTAGGATAACTCACTTGCGGTCAGAGAGTACATATAAAGGGGCTATGGTAACTCACTTGCGGTCAGAGAGTACATATAAAGGGGCTATGGTAACTCACTTGAGGTCAGGGAGTACATATAAAGGGGCTAGGATAACTCACTTGGGGTCAGGGGGTACATTTATGGGACTAAGGTAACTCTCTTGGGGTCAGGGAGTACTTATAAGGGACTAGGGTAACTCACTTCGGGTGTGGGAGTACATATAAAGCGGCTAGGATAACTCACTTGGGGCCAGGGTGTACTTATTAAAGGGCTAGGGTAACTCTCTTGGGGTCAGGGAGTACTTATAAGGGACTAGGGTAACTACTTGGGGTCTGGGAGTACATATAAAGAGGCTAGGATAACTCACTTTGGGTCAGGGAGTACTTATAAAGGGGCTATGGTAACTCACTTGGGGCCAGGGAGTACTAATATGACACTAGGGTAACACACTTGGGGTCAAGGAGTACTTATAAAGGGGTTAGGATAACTCACTTGGGGACAGAGAGTACTTATAAAGGGGCTATGGTACCTCACTTGGGGTCAGGGAGTACTTATTTAGGAACTAGGGTTACTCACTTGGGGTCAGGGAGTACTTCGATGGGACTAGGATAACCCACTTGGGGTTAGGGAGAACTTATAAAGGTGCTACTGTGACTCTTTTGGGGTCAGGGAGTACCTCTGTGGGACTAGGGTAACTCACTTGTGTTCAGGGAATACATATATGAAACTAGGGTAACACACGTGGGGTCAGGGAGTACTTATAAAGGGTCTAGGGTAACTCACTTGCAGTCAGAGAGTACATATAAAGGGTCTAGCATAACTCATTTGGGGTCAGGGAGTACGTATAAAGGGGCTAGGATAACTCACTTGGGGTCAGGGAGTACTTATAAAGGGCGATGGAAACTTATTTGGGGCCAGGGAGTACTAATATGACACTAGGGTAACACACTTGGGGTCAGGGAGTACTTATAAAGGGGTTAGGATAACTCACTTGCGGTCAGAGAGTACATATAATGGGGATAGGATAACTCACTTGCGGTCAGAGAGTACATATAAAGGGGCTAGGATAACTCACTTGGGGTCAGGGAGTACTTATAAAGGGGCTATGGTAACTCACTTGGGGTCAAGGAGTACTACTATGGGACTAGGATAACTCACTTGCCGTCAGAGAGTACATATAAAGGGGCTAGGATAACTCACTTGGGGTCAGGGAGTACTTATAAAGGGGCTATGGTAACTCACTTGGGGTCAGGGAGTACTAATATGGGAATAGGGTAACTCACTTGCGGTCAGAGAGTACTTATAAAGGGGCTATGGTAACACATTTGGGGCCAGGGAGTACTAATATGACACTAGGGTAACACACTTGGGGTCAGGGAGTACTTATAAAGGGGCTAGGATAAATCACTTGCGGTCAGAGAGTACATATAATGGGGCTAGGATAACTCACTTGGGGTCAGGGGGTACATTTATGGGACTAAGGTAACTCTCTTGGGGTCAGGGAGTACTTATAAGGGACTAGGGTAACTCACTTCGGGTCTGGGAGTACATATAAAGCGGCTAGGATAACTCACTTGGGGCCAGGGTGTACTTAATAAAGGGCTAGGGTAACTCTCTTGGGGTCAGGGAGTACTTATAAGGGACTAGGGTAACTACTTGGGGTCTGGGAGTACATATAAAGAGGCTAGGATAACTCACTTGGGGTCAGGGAGTACTTATAAAGGGGCTATGGTAACTCACTTGGGGCCAGGGAGTACTAATATGACACTAGGGTAACACACTTGGGGTCAAGGAGTACTTATAAAGGGGTTAGGATAACTCACTTGGGGTCAGAGAGTACTTATAAAGGGGCTATGGTACCTCACTTGGGGTCAGGGAGTACTTATAAGGGACTAGAGTAACTCACTTCGGGTCTGGGAGTACATATAAAGCGGCTGGGATAACTCACTTGGGGCCAGGGTGTACTTATTAAAGGGCTAGGGTAACTCTCTTGGGGTCAGGGAGTACTTATAAGGGACTAGGGTAACTACTTGGGGTGTGGGAGTACATATAAAGAGGCTAGGATAATTCACTTTGGGTCAGGGAGTACTTATAAAGGGGCTATGGTAACTCACTTGGGGCCAGGGAGTACTAATATGACACTAGGGTAACACACTTGGGGTCAAGGAGTACTTATAAAGGGGTTAGGATAACTCACTTGGGGACAGAGAGTACTTATAAAGGGGCTATGGTACCTCACTTGGGGTCAGGGAGTACTTATTTAGGAGCTAGGGTTACTCACTTGGGGTCAGGGAGTACTTCGATGGGACTAGGATAACCCACTTGGGGTCAGGGAGAACTTATAAAGGTGCTACGGTGACTCTTTTGGGGTCAGGGAGTACCTCTGTGGGACTAGGGTAACTCACTTGTGTTCAGGGAATACATATATGAAACTAGGGTAACACACGTGGGGTCAGGGAGTACTTATAAAGGGTCTAGGGTAACACACTTGCAGTCAGAGAGTACATATAAAGGGGCTAGCATAACTCATTTGGGGTCAGGGAGTACGTATAAAGGGGCTAGGATAACTCACTTGGGGTCAGGGAGTACTTATAAAGGGGCGATGGAAACTTACTTGGGGCCAGGGAGTACTAATATGACACTAGGGTAACACACTTGGGGTCAGGGAGTACTTATAAAGGGGTTAGGATAACTCACTTGCGGTCAGAGAGTACATATAATGGGGATAGGATAACTCACTTGCGGTCAGAGAGTACATATAAAGGGGCTAGGATAACTCACTTGGGGTCAGGGAGTACTTATAAAGGGGCTAGGATAACTCACTTGGGGTCAGGGAGTACATATAAAGGGGCTAGGATAACTCACTTTGGGTCAGGGAGTACATATAAAGGGGCTATGATAACTCACTTGGGGTCAGGGAGTACTTATTTGGGACTAGGATACTCACTTAGGGACAGGAAGTTCTTATATGGGACTAGGGTAACACACTTGGGTTAGAGAGTACATAAAAAGGGGATAGGATAACTCACTTGGCGTCAAGGAGTACATATATGGGACTAGGGTAACTCTCTTGGGGTCAGGGAGTACTTATAAGGGACTAGGGTAACTCTCTTGGGGTCAGGGAGTACTTATAAGGGACTAGGGTAACTCACTTGGGGTCTGGGAGTACATATAAAGCGGCTAGGATAACTCACTTGGGGTCAGGTAGTACATATAAAGGAACTAGGATAACTCACTTGCGGTCAGAGAGTACATATAAATGGGCTAGTGTAACTCACTTGCGGACAGAGAGTACATATAAAGGGGCTAGGGTGACTCACTTGCGGTAAGGGAGTACTTATAAAGGGGCTATGGTAACTCATTTGGGGCCAGGGAGTACTAATATGACACTAGGGTAACACACTTGGGGTCAGGGAGTACTTATAAAGGGGCTAGGATAACTCACTTGCGGTCAGAGAGTACATATAAAGGGGCTAGAATAACTCACTTGGGGTCAGGTAGTACATATAAAGGGACTAGGATAACTCACTTGCGGTCAGAGAGTACATATAAAGGGGCTAGGATAACTCACTTGTGGTCAGGGAGTACATATAAAGGGGCTAGGATAACTCACTTGCTGTCAGAGAGTACATATAAAGGGGCTAGGATAACTCACTTGCGGTCAGAGAGTACATATAAAGGGGCTAGAATAACTCACTTGGTGTCAGGTAGTACATATAAAGGGACTATGATAACTCACTTGCGGTCAGAGAGTACATATAAAGGGGCTAGGATAACTCACTTGCGGTCAGAGACTACATATAAAGGGGCTAGGATAACTCACTTGGGGTCAGGGAGTACTTATAAATGGGCTTTGGTAACTCATTTGGGGCCAGGGAGTACTAATATGACACTAGGGTAACACACTTGGGGTCAGGGAGTACTTATAAAGGGGCTAGGATAACTCACTTGCGGTCAGAGAGTACATATAAAGGGGCTAGAATAACTCACTTGGGGTCAGGTAGTACATATAAAGTGACTAGGATAACTCACTTGCGGTCAGAGAGTACATATAAAGGGGCTAGGATAACTCACTTGTGGTCAAGGAGTACATATAAAGGGGCTAGGATAACTCACTTGCTGTCAGAGAGTACATATAAAGGGGCTAGGATAACTCACTTGGGGTCAGGGAGTACATTTATGGGACTAAGGTAACTCTCTTGGGGTCAGGGAGTACTTATAAGGGACTAGGGTAACACACTTGGGGTCAGAGAGTACTTATAAAGGGGCTAGGATAACTCACTTGGGGTCAGGGAGTAGTTATAAAGGTGAAATGGTAACTCACTTGGGGTCAGGGAGTACTTATAAAGGGGTTAACTTGCGGTCAGAGAGTACATATAAAGGGGCTATGGTAACTCACTTGAGGTCAGGGAGTACATATAAAGGGGCTAGGAAAACTCACTTGCGGTCAGAGAGTACATATAAAAGGGCTAGGGTAACTCACTTGCGGACAGAGAGTACATATAAAGGGGCTAGGGTGACTCACTTGCGGTAAGGGAGTACTTATAAAGGGGCTATGGTAACTCATTTGGGGCCAGGGAGTACTAATATGGCACTAGGGTAACACACTTGGGGTCAGGGAGTACTTATAAAGGGGCTAGGATAAATCACTTGCGGTCAGAGAGTACATATAAAGGGGCTAGGATAACTCACTTGTTGTCAGGGAGTACATATAAAGGGGCTAGGATAACTCACTTGCTGTCAGAGAGTACATATAAAGGGGCTAGGATAACTCATTTGGGGTCAGGGAGTACATTTATGGGACTAAGGTAACTCTCTAGGGGTCAGGGAGTACTTATAAGGGACTAGGGTAACTCACTTGGGGTCTGGGAGTACATATAAAGCGGCTAGGATAACTCACTTGGGGCCAGGGTGTAATTATTAAAAGGCTAGGGTAACTCTCTTGGGGTCAGGGAGTACTTATAAGGGACTAGGGTAACTACTTGGGGTCTGGGATTACATATAAAGCGGCTAGGATAACTCACTTGCGGTCAGAGAGTACATATAAAGGGGCTAGGATAACTCACTTGCGGTCAGAGAGTACATATAAAGGGGCTAGGATAACTCACTTTGGGTCAGGGAGTACATATAAAGGGGCTATGATAACTCACTTGGGGTCAGGGAGTACTTATTTGGGACTAGGATACTCACTTAGGGACAGGAAGTTCTTATATGGGACTAGGGTAACACACTTGGGTTAGAGAGTACATAAAAAGGGGATAGGATAACTCACTTGGCGTCAAGGAGTACATATATGGGACTAGGGTAACTCTCTTGGGGTCAGGGAGTACTTATAAGGGACTAGGGTAACTCTCTTGGGGTCAGGGAGTACTTATAAGGGACTAGGGTAACTCACTTGGGGTCTGGGATTACATATAAAGCGGCTATGATAACTCACTTGCGGTCAGAGAGTACATATAAAGGGGCTAGGATAACTCACTTGCGGTCAGAGAGTACATATAAAGGGGCTAGGATAACTCACTTTGGGTCAGGGAGTACATATAAAGGGGCTATGATAACTCACTTGGGGTCAGGGAGTAGTTATTTGGGACTAGGGTAACTCACTTGCGGTCAGAGAGAATTTATAAAGGGGCTAGGATAACTCACTTGGGGTCAGGGAGTACTTATAAAGGTGATATGGTAACTCACTTGGGGTCAGGGAGTACTTATAAAGGGGCTATGGTAACTCACTTGGGGTCAGGGAGTACTACTATGGGACTAGGGTAACTCACTTGCGGTCAGAGAGTACTTATAAAGGGGCTAGGATAACTCACTTGGGGTCAGGGAGTAGTTATAAAGGTGAAATGGTAACTCACTTGGGGTCAGGGAGTACTTATAAAGGGGTTAGGATAACTCACTTGCGGTCAGAGAGTACATATAAAGGGGCTATGGTAACTCACTTGCGGTCAGAGAGTACATATAAAGGGGCTATGGTAACTCACTTGAGGTCAGGGAGTACATATAAAGGGGCTAGGATAACTCACTTGGGGTCAGGGGGTACATTTATGGGACTAAGGTAACTCTCTTGGGGTCAGGGAGTACTTATTAGGGACTAGGGTAACTCACTTCGGGTGTGGGAGTACATATAAAGCGGCTAGGATAACTCACTTTGGGTCAGGGAGTACTTATAAAGGGGCTATGGTAACTCACTTGGGGCCAGGGAGTACTAATATGACACTAGGGTAACACACTTGGGGTCAAGGAGTACTTATAAAGGGGTTAGGATAACTCACTTGGGGACAGAGAGTACTTATAAAGGGGCTATGGTACCTCACTTGGGGTCAGGGAGTACTTATTTAGGAGCTAGGGTTACTCACTTGGGGTCAGGGAGTACTTCGATGGGACTAGGATAACCCACTTGGGGTCAGGCAGAACTTATAAAGGTGCTACTGTGACTCTTTTGGGGTCAGGGAGTACCTCTGTGGGACTAGGGTAACTCACTTGTGTTCAGGGAATACATATATGAAACTAGGGTAACACACGTGGGGTCAGGGAGTACTTATAAAGGGTCTAGGGTAACTCACTTGCAGTCAGAGAGTACATATAAAGGGGCTAGCATAACTCATTTGGGGTCAGGGAGTACGTATAAAGGGGCTAGGATAACTCACTTGGGGTCAGGGAGTACTTATAAAGGGGCGATGGAAACTTATTTGGGGCCAGGGAGTACTAATATGACACTAGGGTAACACACTTGGGGTCAGGGAGTACTTATAAAGGGGCTAGGATAACTCACTTGCGGTCAGAGAGTACATATAAAGGGGCTAGAATAACTCACTTGGGGTCAGGTAGTACATATAAAGGGACTAGGATAACTCACTTGCGGTCAGAGAGTACATATAAAGGGGCTAGGATAACTCACTTGTGGTCAAGGAGTACATATAAAGGGGCTAGGATAACTCACTTGCTGTCAGAGAGTACATATAAAGGGCTAGGATAACTCACTTGGGGTCAGGGAGTACATTTATGGGACTAAGGTAACTCTCTTGGGGTCAGGGAGTACTTATAAGGGACTAGGGTAACACACTTGGGGTCAGAGAGTACTTATAAAGGGGCTAGGATAACTCACTTGGGGTCAGGGAGTAGTTATAAAGGTGAAATGGTAACTCACTTGGGGTCAGGGAGTACTTATAAAGGGGTTAACTTGCGGTCAGAGAGTACATATAAAGGGGCTATGGTAACTCACTTGAGGTCAGGGAGTACATATAAAGGGGCTAGGAAAACTCACTTGCGGTCAGAGAGTACATATAAAAGGGCTAGGGTAACTCACTTGCGGACAGAGAGTACATATAAAGGGGCTAGGGTGACTCACTTGCGGTAAGGGAGTACTTATAAAGGGGCTATGGTAACACATTTGGGGCCAGGGAGTACTAATATGGCACTAGGGTAACACACTTGGGGTCAGGGAGTACTTATAAAGGGGCTAGGATAAATCACTTGCGGTCAGAGAGTACATATAAAGGGGCTAGGATAACTCACTTGTTGTCAGGGAGTACATATAAAGGGGCTAGGATAACTCACTTGCTGTCAGAGAGTACATATAAAGGGGATAGGATAACTCATTTGGGGTCAGGGAATACATTTATGGGACTAAGGTAACTCTCTAGGGGTCAGGGAGTACTTATAAGGGACTAGGGTAACTCACTTGGGGTCTGGGAGTACATATAAAGCGGCTAGGATAACTCACTTGGGGCCAGGGTGTACTTATTAAAAGGCTAGGGTAACTCTCTTGGGGTCAGGGAGTACTTATAAGGGACTAGGGTAACTACTTGGGGTCTGGGATTACATATAAAGCGGCTAGGATAACTCACTTGCGGTCAGAGAGTACATATAAAGGGGCTAGGATAACTCACTTGCGGTCAGAGAGTACATATAAAGGGGCTAGGATAACTCACTTTGGGTCAGGGAGTACATATAAAGGGGCTATGATAACTCACTTGGGGTCAGGGAGTACTTATTTGGGACTAGGATACTCACTTAGGGACAGGAAGTTCTTATATGGGACTAGGGTAACACACTTGGGTTAGAGAGTACATAAAAAGGGGATAGGATAACTCACTTGGCGTCAAGGAGTACATATATGGGACTAGGGTAACTCTCTTGGGGTCAAGGAGTACTTATAAGGGACTAGGGTAACTCTCTTGGGGTCAGGGAGTACTTATAAGGGACTAGGGTAACTCACTTGGGGTCTGGGATTACATATAAAGCGGCTAGGATAACTCACTTGCGGTCAGAGAGTACATATAAAGGGGCTAGGATAACTCACTTGCGGTCAGAGAGTACATATAAAGGGGCTAGGATAACTCACTTTGGGTCAGGGAGTACATATAAAGGGGCTATGATAACTCACTTGGGGTCAGGGAGTACTTATTTGGGACTAGGGTAACTCACTTGCGGTCAGAGAGTATTTATAAAGGGGCTAGGATAACTCACTTGGGGTCAGGGAGTACTTATAAAGGTGATATGGTAACTCACTTGGGGTCAGGGAGTACTTATAAAGGGGCTATGGTAACTCACTTGGGGTCAGGGAGTACTACTATGGGACTAGGGTAACTCACTTGCGGTCAGAGAGTACTTATAAAGGGGCTAGGATAACTCACTTGGGGTCAGGGAGTAGTTATAAAGGTGAAATGGTAACTCACTTGGGGTCAGGGAGTACTTATAAAGGGGTTAGGATAACTCACTTGCGGTCAGAGAGTACATATAAAGGGGCTATGGTAACTCACTTGCGGTCAGAGAGTACATATAAAGGGGCTATGGTAACTCACTTGAGGTCAGGGAGTACATATAAAGGGGCTAGGATAACTCACTTGGGGTCAGGGGGTACATTTATGGGACTAAGGTAACTCTCTTGGGGTCAGGGAGTACTTATAAGGGACTAGGGTAACTCACTTCGGGTGTGGGAGTACATATAAAGCGGCTAGGATAACTCACTTGAGGCCAGGGTGTACTTATTAAAGGGCTAGGGTAACTCTCTTGGGGTCAGGGAGTACTTATAAGGGACTAGGGTAACTACTTGGGGTCTGGGAGTACATATAAAGAGGCTAGGATAACTCACTTTGGGTCAGGGAGTACTTATAAAGGGGCTATGGTAACTCACTTGGGGCCAGGGAGTACTAATATGACACTAGGGTAACACACTTGGGGTCAAGGAGTACTTATAAAGGGGTTAGGATAACTCACTTGGGGACAGAGAGTACTTATAAAGGGGCTATGGTACCTCACTTGGGGTCAGGGAGTACTTATTTAGGAGCTAGGGTTACTCACTTGGGGTCAGGGAGTACTTCGATGGGACTAGGATAACCCACTTGGGGTCAGGGAGAACTTATAAAGGTGCTACTGTGACTCTTTTGGGGTCAGGGAGTACCTCTGTGGGACTAGGGTAACTCACTTGTGTTCAGGGAATACATATATGAAACTAGGGTAACACACGTGGGGTCAGGGAGTACTTATAAAGGGTCTAGGGTAACTCACTTGCAGTCAGAGAGTACATATAAAGGGGCTAGCATAACTCATTTGGGGTCAGGGAGTACGTATAAAGGGGCTAGGATAACTCACTTGGGGTCAGGGAGTACTTATAAAGGGGCGATGGAAACTTATTTGGGGCCAGGGAGTACTAATATGACACTAGGGTAACACACTTGGGGTCAGGGAGTACTTATAAAGGGGTTAGGATAACTCACTTGCGGTCAGAGAGTACATATAATGGGGATAGGATAACTCACTTGCGGTCAGAGAGTACATATAAAGGGGCTAGGATAACTCACTTGGGGTCAGGGAGTACTTATAAAGGGGCTATGGTAACTCACTTGGGGTCAAGGAGTACTACTATGGGACTAGGATAACTCACTTGCCGTCAGAGAGTACATATAAAGGGGCTAGGATAACTCACTTGGGGTCAGGGAGTACTTATAAAGGGGCTATGGTAACTCACTTGGGGTCAGGGAGTACTAATATGGGACTAGGGTAACTCACTTGCGGTCAGAGAGTACTTATAAAGGGGCTATGGTAACACATTTGGGGCCAGGGAGTACTAATATGACACTAGGGTAACACACTTGGGGTCAGGGAGTACTTATAAAGGGGCTAGGATAAATCACTTGCGGTCAGAGAGTACATATAATGGGGCTAGGATAACTCACTTGTGGTCAGGGAGTACATATAAAGGGGCTAGGATAACTCACTTGCTGTCAGAGAGTACATATAAAGGGGCTAGGATAACTCACTTGCGGTCAGAGAGTACATATAAAGGGGCTAGGGTGACTCACTTGCGGTAAGGGAGTACTTATAAAGGGGCTATGGTAACTCATTTGGGGCCAGGGAGTACTAATATGACACTAGGGTAACACACTTGGGGTCAGGGAGTACTTATAAAGGGGCTAGGATAACTCACTTGCGGTCAGAGAGTACATATAAAGGGGCTAGAATAACTCACTTGGGGTCAGGTAGTACATATAAAGGGACTAGGATAACTCACTTGCGGTCAGAGAGTACATATAAAGGGGCTAGGATAACTCACTTGTGGTCAGGGAGTACATATAAAGGGGCTAGGATAACTCACTTGCTGTCAGAGAGTACATATAAAGGGGCTAGGATAACTCACTTGCGGTCAGAGAGTACATATAAAAGGGCTAGAATAACTCACTTGGGGTCAGGTAGTACATATAAAGGGACTATGATAACTCACTTGCGGTCAGAGAGTACATATAAAGGGGCTAGGATAACTCACTTGCGGTCAGAGACTACATATAAAGGGGCTAGGATAACTCACTTGGGGTCAGGGAGTACTTATAAATGGGCTTTGGTAACTCATTTGGGGCCAGGGAGTACTAATATGACACTAGGGTAACATACTTGGGGTCAGGGAGTACTTATAAAGGGGCTAGGATAACTCACTTGCGGTCAGAGAGCACATATAAAGGGGCTAGAATTACTCACTTGGGGTCAGGTAGTACATATAAAGGGACTAGGATAACTCACTTGCGGTCAGAGAGTACATATAAAGGGGCTAGGATAACTCACTTGTGGTCAAGGAGTACATATAAAGGGGCTAGGATAACTCACTTGCTGTCAGAGAGTACATATAAAGGGGCTAGGATAACTCACTTGGGGTCAGGGAGTACATTTATGGGACTAAGGTAACACTCTTGGGGTCAGGGAGTACTTATAAGGGACTAGGGTAACACACTTGGGGTCAGAGAGTACTTATAAAGGGGCTAGGATAACTCACTTGGGGTCAGGGAGTAGTTATAAAGGTGAAATGGTAACTCACTTGGGGTCAGGGAGTACTTATAAAGGGGTTAACTTGCGGTCAGAGAGTACATATAAAGGGGCTATGGTAACTCACTTGAGGTCAGGGAGTACATATAAAGGGGCTAGGAAAACTCACTTGCGGTCAGAGAGTACATATAAAAGGGCTAGGGTAACTCACTTGCGGACAGAGAGTACATATAAAGGGGCTAGGGTGACTCACTTGCGGTAAGGGAGTACTTATAAAGGGGCTATGGTAACTCATTTGGGGCCAGGGAGTACTAATATGGCACTAGGGTAACACACTTGGGGTCAGGGAGTACTTATAAAGGGGCTAGGATAAATCACTTGCGGTCAGAGAGTACATATAAAGGGGCTAGGATAACTCACTTGTTGTCAGGGAGTACATATAAAGGGGCTAGGATAACTCACTTGCTGTCAGAGAGTACATATAAAGGGGCTAGGATAACTCATTTGGGGTCAGGGAGTACATTTATGGGACTAAGGTAACTCTCTAGGGGTCAGGGAGTACTTATAAGGGACTAGGGTAACTCACTTGGGGTCTGGGAGTACATATAAAGCGGCTAGGATAACTCACTTGGGGCCAGGGTGTAATTATTAAAAGGCTAGGGTAACTCTCTTGGGGTCAGGGAGTACTTATAAGGGACTAGGGTAACTACTTGGGGTCTGGGATTACATATAAAGCGGCTAGGATAACTCACTTGCGGTCAGAGAGTACATATAAAGGGGCTAGGATAACTCACTTGCGGTCAGAGAGTACATATAAAGGGGCTAGGATAACTCACTTTGGGTCAGGGAGAACATATAAAGGGGCTATGATAACTCACTTGGGGTCAGGGAGTACTTATTTGGGACTAGGATACTCACTTAGGGACAGGAAGTTCTTATATGGGACTAGGGTAACACACTTGGGTTAGAGAGTACATAAAAAGGGGATAGGATAACTCACTTGGCGTCAAGGAGTACATATATGGGACTAGGGTAACTCTCTTGGGGTCAGGGAGTACTTATAAGGGACTAGGGTAACTCTCTTGGGGTCAGGGAGTACTTATAAGGGACTAGGGTAACTCACTTGGGGTCTGGGATTACATATAAAGCGGCTATGATAACTCACTTGCGGTCAGAGAGTACATATAAAGGGGCTAGGATAACTCACTTGCGGTCAGAGAGTACATATAAAGGGGCTAGGATAACTCACTTTGGGTCAGGGAGTACATATAAAGGGGCTATGATAACTCACTTGGGGTCAGGGAGTATTTATTTGGGACTAGGGTAACTCACTTGCGGTCAGAGAGAATTTATAAAGGGGCTAGGATAACTCACTTGGGGTCAGGGAGTACTTATAAAGGTGATATGGTAACTCACTTGGGGTCAGGGAGTACTTATAAAGGGGCTATGGTAACTCACTTGGGGTCAGGGAGTACTACTATGGGACTAGGGTAACTCACTTGCGGTCAGAGAGTACTTATAAAGGGGCTAGGATAACTCACTTGGGGTCAGGGAGTAGTTATAAAGGTGAAATGGTAACTCACTTGGGGTCAGGGAGTACTAATATGGCACTAGGGTAACACACTTGGGGTCAGGGAGTACTTATAAAGGGGCTAGGATAAATCACTTGCGGTCAGAGAGTACATATAAAGGGGCTAGGATAACTCACTTGTTGTCAGGGAGTACATATAAAGGGGCTAGGATAACTCACTTGCTGTCAGAGAGTACATATAAAGGGGCTAGGATAACTCATTTGGGGTCAGGGAGTACATTTATGGGACTAAGGTAACTCTCTAGGGGTCAGGGAGTACTTATAAGGGACTAGGGTAACTCACTTGGGGTCTGGGAGTACATATAAAGCGGCTAGGATAACTCACTTGGGGCCAGGGTGTAATTATTAAAAGGCTAGGGTAACTCTCTTGGGGTCAGGGAGTACTTATAAGGGACTAGGGTAACTACTTGGGGTCTGGGATTACATATAAAGCGGCTAGGATAACTCACTTGCGGTCAGAGAGTACATATAAAGGGGCTAGGATAACTCACTTGCGGTCAGAGAGTACATATAAAGGGGCTAGGATAACTCACTTTGGGTCAGGGAGAACATATAAAGGGGCTATGATAACTCACTTGGGGTCAGGGAGTACTTATTTGGGACTAGGATACTCACTTAGGGACAGGAAGTTCTTATATGGGACTAGGGTAACACACTTGGGTTAGAGAGTACATAAAAAGGGGATAGGATAACTCACTTGGCGTCAAGGAGTACATATATGGGACTAGGGTAACTCTCTTGGGGTCAGGGAGTACTTATAAGGGACTAGGGTAACTCTCTTGGGGTCAGGGAGTACTTATAAGGGACTAGGGTAACTCACTTGGGGTCTGGGATTACATATAAAGCGGCTATGATAACTCACTTGCGGTCAGAGAGTACATATAAAGGGGCTAGGATAACTCACTTGCGGTCAGAGAGTACATATAAAGGGGCTAGGATAACTCACTTTGGGTCAGGGAGTACATATAAAGGGGCTATGATAACTCACTTGGGGTCAGGGAGTATTTATTTGGGACTAGGGTAACTCACTTGCGGTCAGAGAGAATTTATAAAGGGGCTAGGATAACTCACTTGGGGTCAGGGAGTACTTATAAAGGTGATATGGTAACTCACTTGGGGTCAGGGAGTACTTATAAAGGGGCTATGGTAACTCACTTGGGGTCAGGGAGTACTACTATGGGACTAGGGTAACTCACTTGCGGTCAGAGAGTACTTATAAAGGGGCTAGGATAACTCACTTGGGGTCAGGGAGTAGTTATAAAGGTGAAATGGTAACTCACTTGGGGTCAGGGAGTACTTATAAAGGGGTTAGGATAACTCACTTGCGGTCAGAGAGTACATATAAAGGGGCTATGGTAACTCACTTGCGGTCAGAGAGTACATATAAAGGGGCTATGGTAACTCACTTGAGGTCAGGGAGTACATATAAAGGGGCTAGGATAACTCACTTGGGGTCAGGGGGTACATTTATGGGACTAAGGTAACTCTCTTGGGGTCAGGGAGTACTTATTAGGGACTAGGGTAACTCACTTCGGGTGTGGGAGTACATATAAAGCGGCTAGGATAACTCACTTTGGGTCAGGGAGTACTTATAAAGGGGCTATGGTAACTCACTTGGGGCCAGGGAGTACTAATATGACACTAGGGTAACACACTTGGGGTCAAGGAGTACTTATAAAGGGGTTAGGATAACTCACTTGGGGACAGAGAGTACTTATAAAGGGGCTATGGTACCTCACTTGGGGTCAGGGAGTACTTATTTAGGAGCTAGGGTTACTCACTTGGGGTCAGGGAGTACTTCGATGGGACTAGGATAACCCACTTGGGGTCAGGCAGAACTTATAAAGGTGCTACTGTGACTCTCTTGGGGTCAGGGAGTACTTATAAGGGACTAGGGTAACTCACTTGGGGTCTGGGATTACATATAAAGCGGCTAGGATAACTCACTTGCGGTCAGAGAGTACATATAAAGGGGCTAGGATAACTCACTTTGGGTCAGGGAGTACATATAAAGGGGCTATGATAACTCACTTGGGGTCAGGGAGTATTTATTTGGGACTAGGGTAACTCACTTGCGGTCAGAGAGAATTTATAAAGGGGCTAGGATAACTCACTTGGGGTCAGGGAGTACTTATAAAGGTGATATGGTAACTCACTTGGGGTCAGGGAGTACTTATAAAGGGGCTATGGTAACTCACTTGGGGTCAGGGAGTACTACTATGGGACTAGGGTAACTCACTTGCGGTCAGAGAGTACTTATAAAGGGGCTAGGATAACTCACTTGGGGTCAGGGAGTAGTTATAAAGGTGAAATGGTAACTCACTTGGGGTCAGAGAGTACATATAAAGGGGCTAGAATAACTCACTTGGGGTCAGGTAGTACATATAAAGGGACTAGGATAACTCACTTGCGGTCAGAGAGTACATATAAAGGGGCTAGGATAACTCACTTGTGGTCAAGGAGTACATATAAAGGGGCTAGGATAACTCACTTGCTGTCAGAGAGTACATATAAAGGGGCTAGGATAACTCACTTGGGGTCAGGGAGTACATTTATGGGACTAAGGTAACTCTCTTGGGGTCAGGGAGTACTTATAAGGGACTAGGGTAACACACTTGGGGTCAGAGAGTACTTATAAAGGGGCTAGGATAACTCACTTGGGGTCAGGGAGTAGTTATAAAGGTGAAATGGTAACTCACTTGGGGTCAGGGAGTACTTATAAAGGGGTTAACTTGCGGTCAGAGAGTACATATAAAGGGGCTATGGTAACTCACTTGAGGTCAGGGAGTACATATAAAGGGGCTAGGAAAACTCACTTGCGGTCAGAGAGTACATATAAAAGGGCTAGGGTAACTCACTTGCGGACAGAGAGTACATATAAAGGGGCTAGGGTGACTCACTTGCGGTAAGGGAGTACTTATAAAGGGGCTATGGTAACTCATTTGGGGCCAGGGAGTACTAATATGGCACTAGGGTAACACACTTGGGGTCAGGGAGTACTTATAAAGGGGCTAGGATAAATCACTTGCGGTCAGAGAGTACATATAAAGGGGCTAGGATAACTCACTTGTTGTCAGGGAGTACATATAAAGGGGCTAGGATAACTCACTTGCTGTCAGAGAGTACATATAAAGGGGCTAGGATAACTCATTTGGGGTCAGGGAGTACATTTATGGGACTAAGGTAACTCTCTAGGGGTCAGGGAGTACTTATAAGGGACTAGGGTAACTCACTTGGGGTCTGGGAGTACATATAAAGCGGCTAGGATAACTCACTTGGGGCCAGGGTGTACTTATTAAAAGGCTAGGGTAACTCTCTTGGGGTCAGGGAGTACTTATAAGGGACTAGGGTAACTACTTGGGGTCTGGGATTACATATAAAGCGGCTAGGATAACTCACTTGCGGTCAGAGAGTACATATAAAGGGGCTAGGATAACTCACTTGCGGTCAGAGAGTACATATAAAGGGGCTAGGATAACTCACTTTGGGTCAGGGAGTACATATAAAGGGGCTATGATAACTCACTTGGGGTCAGGGAGTACTTATTTGGGACTAGGATACTCACTTAGGGACAGGAAGTTCTTATATGGGACTAGGGTAACACACTTGGGTTAGAGAGTACATAAAAAGGGGATAGGATAACTCACTTGGCGTCAAGGAGTACATATATGGGACTAGGGTAACTCTCTTGGGGTCAAGGAGTACTTATAAGGGACTAGGGTAACTCTCTTGGGGTCAGGGAGTACTTATAAGGGACTAGGGTAACTCACTTGGGGTCTGGGATTACATATAAAGCGGCTAGGATAACTCACTTGCGGTCAGAGAGTACATATAAAGGGGCTAGGATAACTCACTTGCGGTCAGAGAGTACATATAAAGGGGCTAGGATAACTCACTTTGGGTCAGGGAGTACATATAAAGGGGCTATGATAACTCACTTGGGGTCAGGGAGTACTTATTTGGGACTAGGGTAACTCACTTGCGGTCAGAGAGTATTTATAAAGGGGCTAGGATAACTCACTTGGGGTCAGGGAGTACTTATAAAGGTGATATGGTAACTCACTTGGGGTCAGGGAGTACTTATAAAGGGGCTATGGTAACTCACTTGGGGTCAGGGAGTACTACTATGGGACTAGGGTAACTCACTTGCGGTCAGAGAGTACTTATAAAGGGGCTAGGATAACTCACTTGGGGTCAGGGAGTAGTTATAAAGGTGAAATGGTAACTCACTTGGGGTCAGGGAGTACTTATAAAGGGGTTAGGATAACTCACTTGCGGTCAGAGAGTACATATAAAGGGGCTATGGTAACTCACTTGCGGTCAGAGAGTACATATAAAGGGGCTATGGTAACTCACTTGAGGTCAGGGAGTACATATAAAGGGGCTAGGATAACTCACTTGGGGTCAGGGGGTACATTTATGGGACTAAGGTAACTCTCTTGGGGTCAGGGAGTACTTATAAGGGACTAGGGTAACTCACTTCGGGTGTGGGAGTACATATAAAGCGGCTAGGATAACTCACTTGGGGCCAGGGTGTACTTATTAAAGGGCTAGGGTAACTCTCTTGGGGTCAGGGAGTACTTATAAGGGACTAGGGTAACTACTTGGGGTCTGGGAGTACATATAAAGAGGCTAGGATAACTCACTTTGGGTCAGGGAGTACTTATAAAGGGGCTATGGTAACTCACTTGGGGCCAGGGAGTACTAATATGACACTAGGGTAACACACTTGGGGTCAAGGAGTACTTATAAAGGGGTTAGGATAACTCACTTGGGGACAGAGAGTACTTATAAAGGGGCTATGGTACCTCACTTGGGGTCAGGGAGTACTTATTTAGGAGCTAGGGTTACTCACTTGGGGTCAGGGAGTACTTCGATGGGACTAGGATAACCCACTTGGGGTCAGGGAGAACTTATAAAGGTGCTACTGTGACTCTTTTGGGGTCAGGGAGTACCTCTGTGGGACTAGGGTAACTCACTTGTGTTCAGGGAATACATATATGAAACTAGGGTAACACACGTGGGGTCAGGGAGTACTTATAAAGGGTCTAGGGTAACTCACTTGCAGTCAGAGAGTACATATAAAGGGGCTAGCATAACTCATTTGGGGTCAGGGAGTACGTATAAAGGGGCTAGGATAACTCACTTGGGGTCAGGGAGTACTTATAAAGGGGCGATGGAAACTTATTTGGGGCCAGGGAGTACTAATATGACACTAGGGTAACACACTTGGGGTCAGGGAGTACTTATAAAGGGGTTAGGATAACTCACTTGCGGTCAGAGAGTACATATAATGGGGATAGGATAACTCACTTGCGGTCAGAGAGTACATATAAAGGGGCTAGGATAACTCACTTGGGGTCAGGGAGTACTTATAAAGGGGCTATGGTAACTCACTTGGGGTCAAGGAGTACTACTATGGGACTAGGATAACTCACTTGCCGTCAGAGAGTACATATAAAGGGGCTAGGATAACTCACTTGGGGTCAGGGAGTACTTATAAAGGGGCTATGGTAACTCACTTGGGGTCAGGGAGTACTAATATGGGACTAGGGTAACTCACTTGCGGTCAGAGAGTACTTATAAAGGGGCTATGGTAACACATTTGGGGCCAGGGAGTACTAATATGACACTAGGGTAACACACTTGGGGTCAGGGAGTACTTATAAAGGGGCTAGGATAAATCACTTGCGGTCAGAGAGTACATATAATGGGGCTAGGATAACTCACTTGGGGTCAGGGGGTACATTTATGGGACTAAGGTAACTCTCTTGGGGTCAGGGAGTACTTATAAGGGACTAGGGTAACTCACTTCGGGTCTGGGAGTACATATAAAGCGGCTAGGATAACTCACTTGGGGCCAGGGTGTACTTAATAAAGGGCTAGGGTAACTCTCTTGGGGTCAGGGAGTACTTATAAGGGACTAGGGTAACTACTTGGGGTCTGGGAGTACATATAAAGAGGCTAGGATAACTCACTTGGGGTCAGGGAGTACTTATAAAGGGGCTATGGTAACTCACTTGGGGCCAGGGAGTACTAATATGACACTAGGGTAACACACTTGGGGTCAAGGAGTACTTATAAAGGGGTTAGGATAACTCACTTGGGGTCAGAGAGTACTTATAAAGGGGCTATGGTACCTCACTTGGGGTCAGGGAGTACTTATAAGGGACTAGAGTAACTCACTTCGGGTCTGGGAGTACATATAAAGCGGCTGGGATAACTCACTTGGGGCCAGGGTGTACTTATTAAAGGGCTAGGGTAACTCTCTTGGGGTCAGGGAGTACTTATAAGGGACTAGGGTAACTACTTGGGGTCTGGGAGTACATATAAAGAGGCTAGGATAACTCACTTTGGGTCAGGGAGTACTTATAAAGGGGCTATGGTAACTCACTTGGGGCCAGGGAGTACTAATATGACACTAGGGTAACACACTTGGGGTCAAGGAGTACTTATAAAGGGGTTAGGATAACTCACTTGGGGACAGAGAGTACTTATAAAGGGGCTATGGTACCTCACTTGGGGTCAGGGAGTACTTATTTAGGAGCTAGGGTTACTCACTTGGGGTCAGGGAGTACTTCGATGGGACTAGGATAACCCACTTGGGGTCAGGGAGAACTTATAAAGGTGCTACGGTGACTCTTTTGGGGTCAGGGAGTACCTCTGTGGGACTAGGGTAACTCACTTGTGTTCAGGGAATACATATATGAAACTAGGGTAACACACGTGGGGTCAGGGAGTACTTATAAAGGGTCTAGGGTAACTCACTTGCAGTCAGAGAGTACATATAAAGGGGCTAGCATAACTCATTTGGGGTCAGGGAGTACGTATAAAGGGGCTAGGATAACTCACTTGGGGTCAGGGAGTACTTATAAAGGGGCGATGGAAACTTACTTGGGGCCAGGGAGTACTAATATGACACTAGGGTAACACACTTGGGGTCAGGGAGTACTTATAAAGGGGTTAGGATAACTCACTTGCGGTCAGAGAGTACATATAATGGGGATAGGATAACTCACTTGCGGTCAGAGAGTACATATAAAGGGGCTAGGATAACTCACTTGGGGTCAGGGAGTACTTATAAAGGGGCTATGGTAACTCACTTGGGGTCAAGGAGTACTACTATGGGACTAGGATAACTCACTTGCCGTCAGAGAGTACATATAAAGGGGCTAGGATAACTCACTTGGGGTCAGGGGGTACTTATAAAGGGGCTATGGTAACTCACTTGGGGTCAGGGAGTACTAATATGGGACTAGGGTAACTCACTTGCGGTCAGAGAGTACTTATAAAGGGGCTATGGTAACACATTTGGGGCCAGGGAGTACTAATATGACACTAGGGTAACACACTTGGGGTCAGGGAGTACTTATAAAGGGGCTAGGATAAATCACTTGCGGTCAGAGAGTACATATAATGGGGCTAGGATAACTCACTTGGGGTCAGGGGGTACATTTATGGGACTAAGGTAACTCTCTTGGGGTCAGGGAGTACTTATAAGGGACTAGGGTAACTCACTTCGGGTCTGGGAGTACATATAAAGCGGCTAGGATAACTCACTTGGGGCCAGGGTGTACTTAATAAAGGGCTAGGGTAACTCTCTTGGGGTCAGGGAGTACTTTTAAGGGACTAGGGTAACTACTTGGGGTCTGGGAGTACATATAAAGAGGCTAGGATAACTCACTTGGAGTCAGGGAGTACTTATAAAGGGGCTATGGTAACTCACTTGGGGCCAGGGAGTACTAATATGACACTAGGGTAACGCACTTGGGGTCAAGGAGTACTTATAAAGGGGTTAGGATAACTCACTTGGGGTCAGAGAGTACTTATAAAGGGGCTATGGTACCTCACTTGGGGTCAGGGAGTACTTATTTAGGAGCTAGGGTTACTCACTTGGGGTCAGGGAGTACTTCGATGGGACTAGGATAACCCACTTGGGGTCAGGGAGAACTTATAAAGGTGCTATGGTGACTCTTTTGGGGTCAGGGAGTACCTTTGTGGGACTAGGGTAACTCACTTGTATTCAGGGAATACTTATATGAAACTAGGGTAACACACGTGGGGTCAGGGAGTAATTATAAAGGGTCTAGGGTAACTCACTTGGGGTCAGAGAGTACTTATAAAGGGGCTAGCATAACTCATTTGGGGTCAGGGAGTACGTATAAAGGGGCTAGGATAACTCACTTGGGGTCAGGAAGTACTTATAAAGGGGCGATGGAAACTTATTTGGGGCCAGGGAGTACTAATATGACACTAGGGTAACACACTTGGGGTCAGGGAGTACTTATAAAGGGGTTAGGATAACTCACTTGCGGTCAGAGAGTACATATAATGGGGATAGGATAACTCACTTGCGGTCAGAGAGTACATATAAAGGGGCTAGGATAACTCACTTGGGGTCAGGGAGTACTTATAAAGGGGCTATGGTAACTCACTTGGGGTCAAGGAGTACTACTATGGGACTAGGATAACTCACTTGCCGTCAGAGAGTACATATAAAGGGGCTAGGATAACTCAATTGGGGTCAGGGAGTACTTATAAAGGGGCTATGGTAACTCACTTGGGGTCAGGGAGTACTAATATGGGACTAGGGTAACTCACTTGCGGTCAGAGAGTACTTATAAAGGGGCTATGGTAACACATTTGGGGCCAGGGAGTACTAATATGACACTAGGGTAACACACTTGGGGTCAGGGAGTACTTATAAAGGGGCTAGGATAAATCACTTGCGGTCAGAGAGTACATATAATGGGGCTAGGATAACTCACTTGGGGTCAGGGGGTACATTTATGGGACTAAGGTAACTCTCTTGGGGTCAGGGAGTACTTATAAGGGACTAGGGTAACTCACTTCGGGTCTGGGAGTACATATAAAGCGGCTAGGATAACTCACTTGGGGCCAGGGTGTACTTAATAAAGGGCTAGGGTAACTCTCTTGGGGTCAGGGAGTACTTATAAGGGACTAGGGTAACTACTTGGGGTCTGGGAGTACATATAAAGAGGCTAGGATAACTCACTTGGGGTCAGGGAGTACTTATAAAGGGGCTATGGTAACTCACTTGGGGCCAGGGAGTACTAATATGACACTAGGGTAACACACTTGGGGTCAAGGAGTACTTATAAAGGGGTTAGGATAACTCACTTGGGGTCAGAGAGTACTTATAAAGGGGCTATGGTACCTCACTTGGGGTCAGGGAGTACTTATAAGGGACTAGGGTAACTCACTTCGGGTCTGGGAGTACATATAAAGCGGCTAGGATAACTCACTTGGGGCCAGGGTGTACTTATTAAAGGGCTAGGGTAACTCTCTTGGGGTCAGGGAGTACTTATAAGGGACTAGGGTAACTACTTGGGGTCTGGGAGTACATATAAAGAGGCTAGGATAACTCACTTTGGGTCAGGGAGTACTTATAAAGGGGCTATGGTAACTCACTTGGGGCCAGGGAGTACTAATATGACACTAGGGTAACACACTTGGGGTCAAGGAGTACTTATAAAGGGGTTAGGATAACTCACTTGGGGACAGAGAGTACTTATAAAGGGGCTATGGTACCTCACTTGGGGTCAGGGAGTACTTATTTAGGAGCTAGGGTTACTCACTTGGGGTCAGGGAGTACTTCGATGGGACTAGGATAACCCACTTGGGGTCAGGGAGAACTTATAAAGGTGCTACGGTGACTCTTTTGGGGTCAGGGAGTACCTCTGTGGGACTAGGGTAACTCACTTGTGTTCAGGGAATACATATATGAAACTAGGGTAACACACGTGGGGTCAGGGAGTACTTATAAAGGGTCTAGGGTAACTCACTTGCAGTCAGAGAGTACATATAAAGGGGCTAGCATAACTCATTTGGGGTCAGGGAGTACGTATAAAGGGGCTAGGATAACTCACTTGGGGTCAGGGAGTATTTATAAAGGGGCGATGGAAACTTATTTGGGGCCAGGGAGTACTAATATGACACTAGGGTAACACACTTGGGGTCAGGGAGTACTTATAAAGGGGTTAGGATAACTCACTTGCGGTCAGAGAGTACATATAATGGGGATAGGATAACTCACTTGCGGTCAGAGAGTACATATAAAGGGGCTAGGATAACTCACTTGGGGTCAGGGAGTACTTATAAAGGGGCTATGGTAACTCACTTGGGGTCAAGGAGTACTACTATGGGACAAGGATAACTCACTTGCGGTCAGAGAGTACATATAAAGGGGCTAGGATAACTCACTTGGGGTCAGGGAGTACTTATAAAGGGGCTATGGTAACTCACTTGGGGTCAAGGAGTACTACTATGGGACTAGGATAACTCACTTGCCGTCAGAGAGTACATATAAAGGGACTAGGATAACTCACTTGGGGTCAGGGAGTACTTATAAAGGGGCTATGGTAACTCACTTGGGGTCAGGGAGTACTACTATGGGACTAGGGTAACTCACTTGCGGTCAGAGAGTACTCATAAAGGGGCTAGGATAACTCACTTGGGGTCAGGGAGTAGTTATAAAGGTGAAATGGTAACTCACTTGGGGTCAGGGAGTACTAATAAAGGGGTTAGGATAACTCACTTGCGGTCAGAGAGTACATATAAAGGGGCTATGGTAACTCACTTGAGGTCAGGGAGTACATATAAAGGGGCTAGGATAACTCACTTGCGGTCAGACAGTACATATAAAGGGGCTAGGGTAACTCACTTGCGGACAGAGAGTACATATAAAGGGGCTAGGGTGACTCACTTGCGGTAAGGGAGTACTTATAAAGGGGCTATGGTAACTCATTTGGGGCCAGGGAGTACTAATATGGCACTAGGGTAACACACTTGGGGTCAGGGAGTACATATAAAGGGGCTAGGATAACTCACTTGCTGTCAGAGAGTACATATAAAGGGGCTAGGATAACTCATTTGGGGTCAGGGAGTACATTTATGGGACTAAGGTAACCCTCTAGGGGTCAGGGAGTACTTATAAGGGACTAGGGTAACTCACTTGGGGTCTGGGAGTACATATAAAGCGGCTAGGATAACTCACTTGGGGCCAGGGTGTACTTATTAAAAGGCTAGGGTAACTCTCTTGGGGTCAGGGAGTACTTATAAGGGACTAGGGTAACTACTTGGGGTCTGGGATTACATATAAAGCGGCTAGGATAACTCACTTGCGGTCAGAGAGTACATATAAAGGGGCTAGGATAACTCACTTGCGGTCAGAGAGTACATATAAAGGGGCTAGGATAACTCACTTTGGGTCAGGGAGTACATATAAAGGGGCTATGATAACTCACTTGGGGTCAGGGAGTACTTATTTGGGACTAGGATACTCACTTAGGGACAGGAAGTTCTTATATGGGACTAGGGTAACACACTTGGGTTAGAGAGTACATAAAAAGGGGATAGGATAACTCACTTGGCGTCAAGGAGTACATATATGGGACTAGGGTAACTCTCTTGGGGTCAGGGAGTACTTATAAGGGACTAGGGTAACTCTCTTGGGGTCAGGGAGTACTTATAAGGGACTAGGGTAACTCACTTGGGGTCTGGGAGTACATATAAAGCGGCTAGGATAACTCACTTGGGGTCAGGTAGTACATATAAAGGGACTAGGATAACTCACTTGCGGTCAGAGAGTACATATAAATGGGCTAGTGTAACTCACTTGCGGACAGAGAGTACATATAAAGGGGCTAGGGTGACTCACTTGCGGTAAGGGAGTACTTATAAAGGGTCTATGGTAACTCATTTGGGGCCAGGGAGTACTAATATGACACTAGGGTAACACACTTGGGGTCAGGGAGTACTTATAAAGGGGCTAGGATAACTCACTTGCGGTCAGAGAGTACATATAAAGGGGCTAGAATAACTCACTTGGGGTCAGGTAGTACATATAAAGGGACTAGGATAACTCACTTGCGGTCAGAGAGTACATATAAAGGGGCTAGGATAACTCACTTGTGGTCAGGGAGTACATATAAAGGGGCTAGGATAACTCACTTGCTGTCAGAGAGTACATATAAAGGGGCTAGGATAACTCACTTGCGGTCAGAGAGTACATATAAAGGGGCTAGAATAACTCACTTGGGGTCAGGTAGTACATATAAAGGGACTATGATAACTCACTTGCGGTCAGAGAGTACATATAAAGGGGCTAGGATAACTCACTTGCGGTCAGAGAGTACATATAAAGGGGCTAGGATAACTCACTTGGGGTCAGGGAGTACTTATAAATGGGGTTTGGTAACTCATTTGGGGCCAGGGAGTACTAATATGACACTAGGGTAACACACTTGGGGTCAGGGAGTACTTATAAAGGGGCTAGGATAACTGACTTGCGGTCAGAGAGTACATATAAAGGGGCTAGAATAACTCACTTGGGGTCAGGTAGTACATATAAAGGGACTAGGATAACTCACTTGCGGTCAGAGAGTACATATAAAGGGGCTAGGATAACTCACTTGCTGTCAGAGAGTACATATAAAGGGGCTAGGATAACTCACTTGGGGTCAGGGAGTACATTTATGGGACTAAGGTAACTCTCTTGGGGTCAGGGAGTACTTATAAGGGACTAGGGTAATACACTTGGGGTCTGGGAGTACATATAAAGCGGCTAGGATAACTCACTTGGGGCCACGGTGTACTTATTAAAGGGCTAGGGTAACTCTCTTGGGGTCAGGGAGTACTTATAAGGGACTAGGGTAACTACTTGGGGTCTGGGAGTACATATAAAGCGGCTAGGATAACTCACTTGGGGTCAGGGAGTACTTATAAAGGGGCTATGGTAACTCACTTGGGGCCAGGGAGTACTAATATGACACTAGGGTAACACACTTGGGGTCAGGGAGTACTTATAAAGGGGTTAGGATAACTCACTTGCGGTCAGAGAGTACATATAAAGGGGATAGTGTAGCTCACTTGCGGTCAGAGAGTAAATATAAAGGGGCTAGGATAACTCACTTGGGATCAGGGAGTACTTATAAAGGGGCTATGGTAACTCACTTGGGGCCAGGGAGTACATATATAGGGGCTAGGATAACTCACTTCCGGTCAGAGAGTACATATAAAGGGTTTAGGATAATTCACTTGGGGTCAGGGAGTACTTATAAAGGGGCTATAGTAACTCACTTGGGGTCAGGAAGTACTTATTTGGGACTAGGGTAATTCACTTGGGGTATGGGAGTACATATAAAGGGGCTATGATAACTCACTTGCCGTCAGAGAGTACATATAAAGGGGCTAGGATAACTCAATTGGGGTCAGGGAGTACTTATAAAGGGGCTATGGTAACTCACTTGGGGTCAGGGAGTACTAATATGGGACTAGGGTAACTCACTTGCGGTCAGAGAGTACTTATAAAGGGGCTATGGTAACACATTTGGGGCCAGGGAGTACTAATATGACACTAGGGTAACACACTTGGGGTCAGGGAGTACTTATAAAGGGGCTAGGATAAATCACTTGCGGTCAGAGAGTACATATAATGGGGCTAGGATAACTCACTTGGGGTCAGGGGGTACATTTATGGGACTAAGGTAACTCTCTTGGGGTCAGGGAGTACTTATAAGGGACTAGGGTAACTCACTTCGGGTCTGGGAGTACATATAAAGCGGCTAGGATAACTCACTTGGGGCCAGGGTGTACTTAATAAAGGGCTAGGGTAACTCTCTTGGGGTCAGGGAGTACTTATAAGGGACTAGGGTAACTACTTGGGGTCTGGGAGTACATATAAAGAGGCTAGGATAACTCACTTTGGGTCAGGGAGTACTTATAAAGGGGCTATGGTAACTCACTTGGGGCCAGGGAGTACTAATATGACACTAGGGTAACACACTTGGGGTCAAGGAGTACTTATAAAGGGGTTAGGATAACTCACTTGGGGACAGAGAGTACTTATAAAGGGGCTATGGTACCTCACTTGGGGTCAGGGAGTACTTATTTAGGAGCTAGGGTTACTCACTTGGGGTCAGGGAGTACTTCGATGGGACTAGGATAACCCACTTGGGGTCAGGGAGAACTTATAAAGGTGCTACGGTGACTCTTTTGGGGTCAGGGAGTACCTCTGTGGGACTAGGGTAACTCACTTGTGTTCAGGGAATACATATATGAAACTAGGGTAACACACGTGGGGTCAGGGAGTACTTATAAAGGGTCTAGGGTAACTCACTTGCAGTCAGAGAGTACATATAAAGGGGCTAGCATAACTCATTTGGGGTCAGGGAGTACGTATAAAGGGGCTAGGATAACTCACTTGGGGTCAGGGAGTACTTATAAAGGGGCGATGGAAACTTATTTGGGGCCAGGGAGTACTAATATGACACTAGGGTAACACACTTGGGGTCAGGGAGTACTTATAAAGGGGTTAGGATAACTCACTTGCGGTCAGAGAGTACATATAATGGGGATAGGATAACTCACTTGCGGTCAGAGAGTACATATAAAGGGGCTAGGATAACTCACTTGGGGTCAGGGAGTACTTATAAAGGGGCTATGGTAACTCACTTGGGGTCAAGGAGTACTACTATGGGACTAGGATAACTCACTTGCCGTCAGAGAGTACATATAAAGGGGCTAGGATAACTCACTTGGGGTCAGGGAGTACTTATAAAGGGGCTATGGTAACTCACTTGGGGTCAGGGAGTACTAATATGGGACTAGGGTAACTCACTTGCGGTCAGAGAGTACTTATAAAGGGGCTATGGTAACACATTTGGGGCCAGGGAGTACTAATATGACACTAGGGTAACACACTTGGGGTCAGGGAGTACTTATAAAGGGGCTAGGATAAATCACTTGCGGTCAGAGAGTACATATAATGGGGCTAGGATAACTCACTTGGGGTCAGGGGGTACATTTATGGGACTAAGGTAACTCTCTTGGGGTCAGGGAGTACTTATAAGGGACTAGGGTAACTCACTTCGGGTCTGGGAGTACATATAAAGCGGCTAGGATAACTCACTTGGGGCCAGGGTGTACTTAATAAAGGGCTAGGGTAACTCTCTTGGGGTCAGGGAGTACTTATAAGGGACTAGGGTAACTACTTGGGGTCTGGGAGTACATATAAAGAGGCTAGGATAACTCACTTGGGGTCAGGGAGTACTTATAAAGGGGCTATGGGAACTCACTTGGGGCCAGGGAGTACTAATATGACACTAGGGTAACACACTTGGGGTCAAGGAGTACTTATAAAGGGGTTAGGATAACTCACTTGGGGTCAGAGAGTACTTATAAAGGGGCTATGGTACCTCACTTGGGGTCAGGGAGTACTTATTTAGGAGCTAGGGTTACTCACTTGGGGTCAGGGAGTACTTCGATGGGACTAGGATAACCCACTTGGGGTCAGGGAGAACTTATAAAGGTGCTACGGTGACTCTTTTGGGGTCAGGGAGTACCTTTGTGGGACTAGGGTAACTCACTTGTGTTCAGGGAATACATATATGAAACTAGGGTAACACACGTGGGGTCAGGGAGTAATTATAAAGGGTCTAGGGTAACTCACTTGCAGTCAGAGAGTACATATAAAGGGGCTAGCATAACTCATTTGGGGTCAGGGAGTACGTATAAAGGGGCTAGGATAACTCACTTGGGGTCAGGGAGTATTTATAAAGGGGCGATGGAAACTTATTTGGGGCCAGGGAGTACTAATATGACACTAGGTTAACACACTTGGGGTCAGGGAGTACTTATAAAGGGGTTAGGATAACTCACTTGCGGTCAGAGAGTACATATAATGGGGATAGGATAACTCACTTGCGGTCAGAGAGTACATATAAAGGGGCTAGGATAACTCACTTGGGGTCAGGGAGTACTTATAAAGGGGCTATGGTAACTCACTTGGGGTCAAGGAGTACTACTATGGGACAAGGATAACTCACTTGCCGTCAGAGAGTACATATAAAGGGACTAGGATAACTCACTTGGGGTCAGGGAGTACTTATAAAGGGGCTATGGTAACTCACTTGGGGTCAGGGAGTACTACTATGGGACTAGGGTAACTCACTTGCGGTCAGAGAGTACTCATAAAGGGGCTAGCATAACTCATTTGGGGTCAGGGAGTACGTATAAAGGGGCTAGGATAACTCACTTGGGGTCAGGGAGTACTTATAAAGGGGCGATGGAAACTTATTTGGGGCCAGGGACTACTAATATGACACTAGGGTAACACACTTGGGGTCAGGGAGTACTTATAAAGGGGTTAGGATAACTCACTTGCGGTCAGAGAGTACATATAATGGGGATAGGATAACTCACTTGCGGTCAGAGAGTACATATAAAGGGGCTAGGATAACTCACTTGGGGTCAGGGAGTACTTATAAAGGGGCTATGGTAACTCACTTGGGGTCAAGGAGTACTACTATGGGACTAGGATAACTCACTTGCCGTCAGAGAGTACATATAAAGGGACTAGGATAACTCACTTGGGGTCAGGGAGTACTTATAAAGGGGCTATGGTAACTAACTTGGGGTCAAGGAGTACTACTATGGGACTAGGGTAACTCACTTGCGGTCAGAGAGTACTCATAAAGGGGCTAGGATAACTCACTTGGGGTCAGGGAGTAGTTATAAAGGTGAAATGGTAACTCACTTGGGGTCAGGGAGTACTAATAAAGGGGTTAGGATAACTCACTTGCGGTCAGAGAGTACATATAAAGGGGCTATGGTAACTCACTTGAGGTCAGGGAGTACATATAAAGGGGCTAGGATAACTCACTTGCGGTCAGAGAGTACATATAAAGGGGCTAGGGTAACTCACTTGCGGACAGAGAGTACATATAAAGGGGCTAGGGTGACTCACTTGCGGTAAGGGAGTACTTATAAAGGGGCTATGGTAACTCATTTGGGGCCAGGGAGTACTAATATGGCACTAGGGTAACACACTTGGGGTCAGGGAGTACATATAAAGGGGCTAGGATAACTCACTTGCTGTCAGAGAGTACATATAAAGGGGCTAGGATAACTCATTTGGGGTCAGGGAGTACATTTATGGGACTAAGGTAACCCTCTAGGGGTCAGGGAGTACTTATAAGGGACTAGGGTAACTCACTTGGGGTCTGGGAGTACATATAAAGCGGCTAGGATAACTCACTTGGGGCCAGGGTGTACTTATTAAAAGGCTAGGGTAACTCTCTTGGGGTCAGGGAGTACTTATAAGGGACTAGGGTAACTACTTGGGGTCTGGGATTACATATAAAGCGGCTAGGATAACTCACTTGCGGTCAGAGAGTACATATAAAGGGGCTAGGATAACTCACTTGCGGTCAGAGAGTACATATAAAGGGGCTAGGATAACTTACTTTGGGTCAGGGAGTACATATAAAGGGGCTATGATAACTCACTTGGGGTCAGGGAGTACTTATTTGGGACTAGGATACTCACTTAGGGACAGGAAGTTCTTATATGGGACTAGGGTAACACACTTGGGTTAGAGAGTACATAAAAAGGGGATAGGATAACTCACTTGGCGTCAAGGAGTACATATATGGGACTAGGGTAACTCTCTTGGGGTCAGGGAGTACTTATAAGGGACTAGGGTAACTCTCTTGGGGTCAGGGAGTACTTATAAGGGACTAGGGTAACTCACTTGGGGTCTGGGAGTACATATAAAGCGGCTAGGATAACTCACTTGGGGTCAGGTAGTACATATAAAGGGACTAGGATAACTCACTTGCGGTCAGAGAGTACATATAAATGGGCTAGTGTAACTCACTTGCGGACAGAGAGTACATATAAAGGGGCTAGGGTGACTCACTTGCGGTAAGGGAGTACTTATAAAGGGTCTATGGTAACTCATTTGGGGCCAGGGAGTACTAATATGACACTAGGGTAACACACTTGGGGTCAGGGAGTACTTATAAAGGGGCTAGGATAACTCACTTGCGGTCAGAGAGTACATATAAAGGGGCTAGAATAACTCACTTGGGGTCAGGTAGTACATATAAAGGGACTAGGATAACTCACTTGCGGTCAGAGAGTACATATAAAGGGGCTAGGATAACTCACTTGTGGTCAGGGAGTACATATAAAGGGGCTAGGATAACTCACTTGCTGTCAGAGAGTACATATAAAGGGGCTAGGATAACTCACTTGCGGTCAGAGAGTACATATAAAGGGGCTAGAATAACTCACTTGGGGTCAGGTAGTACATATAAAGGGACTATGATAACTCACTTGCGGTCAGAGAGTACATATAAAGGGGCTAGGATAACTCACTTGCGGTCAGAGAGTACATATAAAGGGGCTAGGATAACTCACTTGGGGTCAGGGAGTACTTATAAATGGGGTTTGGTAACTCATTTGGGGCCAGGGAGTACTAATATGACACTAGGGTAACACACTTGGGGTCAGGGAGTACTTATAAAGGGGCTAGGATAACTGACTTGCGGTCAGAGAGTACATATAAAGGGGCTAGAATAACTCACTTGGGGTCAGGTAGTACATATAAAGGGACTAGGATAACTCACTTGCGGTCAGAGAGTACATATAAAGGGGCTAGGATAACTCACTTGCTGTCAGAGAGTACATATAAAGGGGCTAGGATAACTCACTTGGGGTCAGGGAGTACATTTATGGGACTAAGGTAACTCTCTTGGGGTCAGGGAGTACTTATAAGGGACTAGGGTAATACACTTGGGGTCTGGGAGTACATATAAAGCGGCTAGGATAACTCACTTGGGGCCACGGTGTACTTATTAAAGGGCTAGGGTAACTCTCTTGGGGTCAGGGAGTACTTATAAGGGACTAGGGTAACTACTTGGGGTCTGGGAGTACATATAAAGCGGCTAGGATAACTCACTTGGGGTCAGGGAGTACTTATAAAGGGGCTATGGTAACTCACTTGGGGCCAGGGAGTACTAATATGACACTAGGGTAACACACTTGGGGTCAGGGAGTACTTATAAAGGGGTTAGGATAACTCACTTGCGGTCAGAGAGTACATATAAAGGGGATAGTGTAGCTCACTTGCGGTCAGAGAGTAAATATAAAGGGGCTAGGATAACTCACTTGGGGTCAGGGAGTACTTATAAAGGGGCTATGGTAACTCACTTGGGGCCAGGGAGTACATATATAGGGGCTAGGATAACTCACTTCCGGTCAGAGAGTACATATAAAGGGTTTAGGATAATTCACTTGGGGTCAGGGAGTACTTATAAAGGGGCTATAGTAACTCACTTGGGGTCAGGAAGTACTTATTTGGGACTAGGGTAATTCACTTGGGGTATGGGAGTACATATAAAGGGGCTATGATAACTCACTTGCAGTCAGAGAGTATATAAGGGGGCTAGGATAACTCACTTGGGGTCAGGGAGTACTTATAAATGGGCTAGGATATCTCACTTGGGGTCAGGGAGTACATATAAAGGCGCTAGGATAACAAACTTCCGGTCAGAGAGTACATATAAAGGGGCTAGGGTAACTCACTTGGGGTCAGGGAGTACTTATAAAGGGGCTATGGTAACTCACTTGGGGCCAGGGAGTACTAATATGACACTAGGGTAACACACTTGGGGTCAGGGAGTACTTATAAAGGGGTTAGGATAATTCACTTGCGGTCAGAGAGTACATATAAAGGGGATAGTGTAGCTCACTTGCGGTCAGAGAGTAAATATAAAGGGGCTAGGATAACTCACTTGGGGTCAGGGAGTACATATAAAGGGGCTAGGATAACTCACTTGGGGTCAGGGGGTACATTTATGGGACTAAGGTAACTCTCTTGGGGTCAGGGAGTACTTATAAGGGACTAGGGTAACTCACTTCGGGTGTGGGAGTACATATAAAGCGGCTAGGATAACTCACTTGGGGCCAGGGTGTACTTATTAAAGGGCTAGGGTAACTCTCTTGGGGTCAGGGAGTACTTATAAGGGACTAGGGTAACTACTTGGGGTCTGGGAGTACATATAAAGAGGCTAGGATAACTCACTTTGGGTCAGGGAGTACTTATAAAGGGGCTATGGTAACTCACTTGGGGCCAGGGAGTACTAATATGACACTAGGGTAACACACTTGGGGTCAAGGAGTACTTATAAAGGGGTTAGGATAACTCACTTGGGGACAGAGAATACTTATAAAGGGGCTATGGTACCTCACTTGGGGTCAGGGAGTACTTATCCCCCAAAAAACAGACTTCGCCTGTAAAAAAAGGCGGCAAGTACATAAACCATCTAGCATAAATGATATAGTAAAATTATCCAATTAAAAAAAGTAGTGAAATCCAAATATTAGGCAAGTGTATTTTTTCACCTTAGCAAAAGTTAAATTTTTGAAAAAAAAGGAACAAAAAAGTTACTTGCCGGGCCCGTAATGTCCATGCACAATGAGAAATAGAATCGTCTGTGGTTCGGCTAACTTCACTCTGTATTTTAACATGAAATTTGCTGTACTACGCTATAGCTGAATCTCACACACGATTCATTTCCCACTGTGCATGGACATTACGGGCCCGGCAAGTAACTTTTTTGTTCCTTTTTTTTCAAAAATTTAACTTTTGCTAAGGTGAAAAAATACACTTGCCTAATATTTGGATTTCACTACTTTTTTTAATTGGATAATTTTACTATATCATTTATGCTAGATGGTTTATGTACTTGCCGCCTTTTTTTACAGGCGAAGTCTGTTTTTTGGGGGATTTCATAACGTTTTGTAAGAGAGTATATATTTAAAAAATTAAATTATTCTTTTAAATTCTACAGAATTTAAAGAAAATTTCCACATTTCTCATGTTTTGAAACAACAGCGCTTAACTAATAAAAATATATATATATTGAAAAAATATCACAGTCAACACATGGAATTTATTGATATTTGTAATGCATTTTACATAAATGAACTTCATAATTAATGCGCAGGCTACTTTTTTAATGTTTTCAGTTTCACTATAATAAAAATTTGATCAAATTTTTCATAATCAATAAACATACTTTCAACATATAAAAATAATTAAGTAAAATGCATATTTTTATTAATTTACATTTTTTCAAGAAATAATATGTAAATATTTTTTGCATTACGAGGCCAATTTGTATAGGTAATCTTTTCATCATCTACAACTATCCAAGAAGAACCACTATGACGTAACATAGAAATGTAGTATCCTTCGTCAATAGTTGTACCATTATGAAAGATTGCGCTAATAATTTTATAAGAATTGTCATTAATGCGCAATTTTGTAGTTGGAATACTTTTAATTCCACATTGCTGAATTTTTGTAAATTGATCATTTACTTGTTTAAAAAGTACCAGCTGAACAATAAGCACCTTACTTGTCGTGGTTATTTCAACTTTTTTAAGCTGTTCCATGCCATTACAATATTGGCAACGTATCTCTTCTTTAATCCATATTGAATAATTCTGTTTTATTAATTCAGTCAAATCATATGACTTTTTGGATTTTTTGGGTATGTTAAGTGAAATGGAAAAGGTCGAAGAATTATACAGTTTTGTGTAATTACATGTAACACACCGTGAAGTTGTAGTAAAGTTATTTTCTACCATTGATTTCATAAAATGAAAATGACTGCAAAAATCTGTAATAAATTTACCAGCATCTTGTTTGCGATTATTGAGGTACGTATTTCCTAAGCATTGCCTAACATCATCAAGAGTAACAATACTTTTGTTAGTTTGATAGACATTCATAAAACGTCTCATAACATCCTTATCGTCCAAAGTAAATATGGCGCTTCTAATAGAGGAACAATATAAAATGCATTGCATAGTAGCATTTGCATAGGAATAAATTTTATTATTGCTTAAAATACCTCTAACATTCCACACTAAATTCTTAGGTATTTCACTTTCAATTAATTGACATTCTTGAATACCCTTTGGAATCATCCACATAGTGTCAAGCATTTTTCTAGTGTTTCCTTTATAAACACTTATATTTTCTAATTCAGGTCTAAATTGTTTCCGAAGGCGATTGTACTCTATTATAGCCAATTCGCTAGCTTTCACAGAAGCTGGATCATAATTAATCATGTACAGACCTTCTAATGCTGTTACTCGTGAAAGAGCAACGTATGCTTGACCGCAAGTAAAGATAGAATTACCTACATCTACAACTGCAGTCTTCAAACTTAATCCTTGACTTTTATGAACCGTCATGCCATAACTGAGACATATAGGAAATTGCTTTCTTATAACGTAAACTCTATCCATTACCTCAAATTTAACACTTATGCGTTCAATCGTAAACTCTACTCCGGTGGACAATATGATTTGCACTTTTTCAATATCGTTCTTATTATCAACGGATCGTGTTACTGATTTAACCGTAGCTATCGTTCCATTGACAAGACCTAATGTAATGTCAATATTTCTTCTTAACATTATACGAGATCCTAATTTAATACGTATTATTCTGGATAATCCAGCTGTTCGAGAACTATCTTCATCCTCAGTATTTAATACTTGTAACACTTTTTTCTTTAAATACATTGGACAATCTGTTGCATCATGAGCAATCAGTTGTATCTCGTCAGTCATTAATCTGTTTAGCATTGCTTCGTTCAAAGTATCGCACTGGCTACAGGTTGGTAGTAAGCAAACAGTATCAGACGATAAAGTAGAAATTATATCACATAATTCTTGCATTCGATCTTCAATTTTAATACTTTTGAAATTTATCTTTTTTGAAAGTAAAATCTTAGTATCCGAATCTTGTACAATACCAATTCTAATTCTCGATAAAATATCTTTATAAGTATTGTCAGCCTTTTGTCGCATATTAATTGTCAATTCGTCATAGGAAAATAAATTTGTCCATAAGTCATAAGAACCTAAAGTGCCTATGTACTTTTCAATATCGACATTTGATAATTTTATGAAAGGTTGTTTATCACGTACAGGTGGCAATTGTAACAAATCACCAAAAAATAATATGTGTTTTCCTCCAAACCAACCATTATCTAAGTCTTTAGTATTGAATATTTCTACTAATCTAAGATGTATATACATTAACGTTACATTTGAAATCATGGATATTTCATCAATAATTATTAATGTAACATTTTTAAGTTCTTCACGAATAACTTTAATTGCTACGTCTGATAATTCTGTATATTTAGCTGTACGTCCATGTTCTACCGGCAGTTGAAACACTCTATGAATCGTTAGACCATCAATGTTAAAAGCTGCTATTCCCGTAGGAGCACTGACAATGACATCTTTTTTCATGATTTTCTTTATCCAACATCTTATAGTTTTTATTAAGAAACTTTTACCCGTACCACCTTCACCACTAACGTAAAGTCTAAGAATTTCATGATCGGTAGATAGAGTTGTTGTCACTTTATTAAAAACCCTTTCTTGATCAGAATTCAACTCTGATATCATTTGTGAAACATCTAAATCTTCGTACTTATTTTGTACATCTTGAAAGTCTTTCATTGCGCCTTCTACTTCTATAGGTACACATTCTAGTGATAAATCATTTGAACATTTAGCACCTTCATTACTTTCCTCAATATTTTTATTAATTAATTCTTTCATGTAATCCATTCCTTTCTGAATTTCTAAAATACGTTCATGATATTTTAATCCATCTACAAGTTCTGACTGTACTGACACGAACGCTTCTGCGTATGTATCCCATCCACACTTCAATTCATCAGTATTTCGCCAAGGTTTGAACAATAATAGTAATGCATAGAAATATGCTTCTGGTTGCGTTTGTATGTTATAATGATAATGATTAATTAAGCAGCCAATTGAACGTTTTTTCAAATATAAATTATCATTTGTTTTGTAATGCTCCACTTTTCTAATAGGTGCCTGTTTAACTGTATCATACCATTTTACAAAATCATACAGACATGTAGATTCAAGTTTCTTAGGCCTAGTTGGATAATAATAATCTATCATTGAGTGACAAAATATGTCCGTGGAATCGGGACTCAAAGCTTCAATTTCCTTACGAGTTTTTAATTTTCTCCTACTTATCATATGAACATCTACCCATCGAATAGTGGTTTTTGGATCCGTTATAAATAACGGAATTCCTAACAAGCAATCTGCAGCTTCTAACGCACCACACTCCCTATTATTTAACATTCGCATTCCAATATTCCATAAATTACTACGTATAGATTTAGTAGAGTTTATAACGTCCAGTGTGTCTGTTATGTTACTTTTTTCTGATTTAGATACATATTTAGTAGTGTACCACGTTAATAAAGTCGATTTTTCTCCGACGAATTGTATATCCATATTTCCTTCCCATGCACAAAGAATTGCAGGATTATAATCGTTAATATTAACTTCTTCTTGTGATCGTGGTAAGTCGTAAAGTCTATTCTTTGTTTTCAATTGTTTTCGGCGCCCCATGGATACAGCTACGTCTCTGATTAATAACGTATCAGTAATTGGTCTAGAAAAACCAAATCTGCAAATCTGACTAGTCTTATTTTTGGTTTTTTTAGCACGTAAACAATAACTGTTATGTTTGTGTCGTTGGTGTTTATCAACGCGTCTATATAATTCAGGAGAAATGTTTTGGGAAGGCATTCTGCAAGTAATATACTTTAAAATAAAAGCTGCTACATCTTCATTAGAAGATTCATTAATTATTGGAGCACCTTTTATCCAAATTAACATATGAAAATGTTGAGTACCTCTACCTTGATACTCTCTACGTATAAAGTAATGCGAGACTTCTCCAATAGGATTGTCAGGTGAAGTTATAAAATCAATTATTGCTTGTAATTTATTTTTAATAAATCTAGATACTGATATCGGATCGGAAGCAATAAGCTCATTTATTGACATGGTTTTCGATTTGGGACTATTTATTTCACGAAGATATTCAATCATATCTGACCAAAGCCATTCGCTCGGACTAAGTGTCAAGAACCATGTGGCAGGTCCGTAGTTATGAATCATACATTTCAACATGCATCTTGGTCTAATCCAAAATTGCGGTGTATTGCGTAACCTACCAAAAATAGTGTTTAAATTAGTTTCCAGTTGATGTTTTGACAACTTTTCTAGATAACTAGAAGCCGTATACTTTTCACGAGGATTCGTAATATTTAATTTATGAAATATACCAGCATTAATGTTTCGTATGTTACTGTCGTGTACTAAATAAAATAAGTATTGTATATTTAAACGATATCGTGAATGTTTGGACATAAGCCTTGATTTAATAAATTCGAAATCACTAAGACGAACACTTCGGTTTTCATGTTGTCCATTAATTCCATACGGAAATAAATCTGGAAAGCACATTACGTCTAATTGTTTATAATTATAATCCAATGGACGATCATGAATTTTCAGCATTTGATAAAGCTCAGTTGCCGATTCATTAGATCTACCTTCATACATTGGATAAATTGTATACTGATCATAATATGAATCAGATTGAGACTTTTGTGTTACTAAAGCTTTGTTTTCCTTATCGTCGTTATTTATTTCTTCCAATATTTCATCGTCTTCTCTCAAGTCATCATCTATTTGGAATTCAGTGTCTCTTAAATCAGACTGTAATAACAATGCATCAGAAGATGTAGGTAATACTATTTCTGAATACAAGGGATTATTATCTTTCAGCCATAACAAAGCGTTCCATACTTTATTTACATCCACCAAATTTTCCCATACAATATTTGATTTAGTAGGAATTCCTCTTACTAATATGTACAATTCATGATTTATATTTATTGGTACATGCGAAGGACAAATTTTTTTAAATGTTTCTTCCAATGGCAAAGGCAGATGGAATGTTTTACCTTTAACTTTAGGAATCATGCCTCTATGTGGTATATTTTTATTCATAACAGTTCCCATTCGCAAAACAGTTTGAAATGCTTTAGCTCTTTGAATCAGGATTCGTTCATAATCATTCAGGCTTTCTATTTCTTCTGGTACTTTCTTTGCATCTAAATTGTTCAAGATACACGTAGGTGGCATGATATTAAAACGAATTTTACTTTTACAATACTGACAAATATAAGCAGCATCATTCTCTTTAAATTCTATATGCTGCAGCAGCTTGCTCCAAAGTTTTGAGCCATACGTTTTATTACAAATTTTTATTCTCGTTACATTTCTTTCAAAACATAACTTTTCACAAGAAATGCAAGACCATTTCGGTATATCGATAGAACGTTTTGTAAAAGCTTTGAAGGCAAGAAAATATTGAGATTTTATGTCGTCTTCATTTAAATTAATTTCTGTGAATTTCTCTCTATGTGCTGCAGCATTTTCTTGAGCTTCCTTCGATATCTCTTGCAGTAAATTGACGTCATTTTCATTCAAAGCTTTGTCCAAATTATTAAGTTTTGCATCTAAAGCCATCAAATCGTATAACAATCTTTTAATGTACCTCACTTCAGGAAAATGAGAAGACAATATTTGTGTTGCTATAAATTTTGACCTACAAAGCTTATAATTTATATAACAACCATGTGAATGGCCGAGTTTGTTATGATTTACTTTATTAGAACAACGGTTTATATCTGTTATAAATTTGTGTAACTTTCTTAAGGTACACTGTAATAAATTTTCATAAAATTCTTTTAAATCATTTATTAAATTAACATCTTTAATTTTACAAAGAAAATTACAATGCCATGTCTTTTTCGTTTTATTTTTTGATTCCAATAAAGGCATGATATTAATACATTTACCCTCAGAATTCATGATAATTTCATTAATATTTCTTTCAAAACCTCTTCTAGTAGTAGGAAAATCTTTCCCTGTGCTCACAGAGAAATCTAAATTTGCTTCAACAATTTCACTCATTGCATAGTAAGAAGTTTCATAGAAATATTGTTCCGAGGAAGCAATATGTTTCGACAATCCACATAAAGAATTCACTTTATTCATAATATCTATAGAAGTACATTGTTTAGACCGAGTTACAGAAACTTCAGCCTTTTGTTTAATTTCTTTTAAATTTTTCTTCATGCTCGTAATATACAAATTTCGAGTATATAAACACCATTTTATTATGCGTTCGGCTTCCATTCTACTTTCTGTTAGCGAAGGAATGCCGATAGTTTTTGTTAAATTTTGTATGTACCTTTCAGCAGTAAATTTTAGCGCTATATTATTGTTTTGTCTATTAATGCGATTGTATTTATTAATAATTTTCTTTGCAACATAATGTTTTGCTGATTTATTAGTTTCGTTATATATTTTTCTTTTTTTCAGTATAGTTTCTTTATTGGATTTATATGATTTTTTTTTCTTTTCTAATATAGCTTCTCTATTAACATCATACGACAATTTCATTTTCGTTAGTCTAGCTTCTCTATTTGTTTTATGCGATATTTTATGTTTTTTTAATTTAGCTTCTTTATTTGATTCATACGATCCTTTCCGTTGTTTTAATATAGCTTCTATATTTGATTCATACAATACTTTCCTTTTTTTTAATGTAGCTTCTTTATTTAATTCATACGATACCTTCCGTCGTTTTAATGTAGCTTCTTTATTTGATTCGTACGATATTTTCCGTCGTTTTAATATAGCTTCTTTGTTTGATTCATAAAATCTTTTTTGTTTTCTTATAATATCTTTTTTATTTAATTCATAATATATTTTTTTCGCCACTGCTCTATTATTACTATTTCTATCATCATAATTAAGTGAATAATTATTAAATTTAAACAGTTTTGGATGTGAGGAAATTTCGTATTCACAAATATTTGACAAAGCGTATTTCATAGATGTAGAATTCAAATTTGACATATTTTCAGATACATTAATTTGTGTATTTTCGATATTTAAATTGAAATAATTTGATTCTTTCTGTACATCGATATCTGTACTCTTAGCATTTTTATACATGTTATCTACCCTTTCAATTTTCTTATATTTATTATTTTTGAAATATTGAATGTTAGCTTCTTGGTCTTTTTTGTAAGTATCATCATTCATTTCTTCTCCTTGAAACGATATTTCACCTTTATTAATCATTAAAATACTATCGTCTACCCTTTCAATTTTCTTATATTTATTATTTTTGAAATATTGAATGTTAGCTTCTTGGTCTTTTTTGTAAGTATCATCATTCGTTTCTTCTCCTTGAAACGATATTTCACCTTTATTAATCATTAAAATACTATCGTCCGTATCAATACTTAAACTTATTCTCAAATTATTTTCATTATCACATACCTTTTTACTATCACCAATAGCTTTGTTTTCTTTATCGGTTTCTCGCTTTTCTCTGATATAAGTAACAGCTTTTTTCAACCGATCTAAACGTTGTTCTTCACTTTCCTTTTTTCTTAATTCTCTTTTTCGAGAAGCTGCTTTATGACGATTTTGTAATACCTCAAACGTAACAATTTTAGCTTTTTCATTTTGTCTCTGTATAATTGGAAAATGATCTAAGCGATTCGATTTTAAAATCTGTATCAAATGTTGACGCATTAACTTTTGATCATATAAAACTTCATTAGGTTTAATATTGTATAAAAGAGACGTTGCGAATGCTATAGCAAACACTCCACAATCATTTCCGTTTCTTTGCGATTGCACTACTGGAAATATAACTGATTCATTGTTAAAATTATAAAATGGGAACAATTTTTTAAGAAATATTTCATGATGGGCATGCAACCTTTTCCTATTCAATGAATCATAAATATATATTGATTTACCATCATAATAGGAGCAAACCCAATGACCACCCTGATTAGATTTAAAATCATCACAGCTGTGTAATATCTGAATATGTTTTACATTTTTTCGTACACTTTCAATATTATCAGGAATCTGAATTAATAGTGTACTTCGAGGATTATAATTAGAGCACGATTTTAGTATATGAAAAAAATGATCCATGTGCTCATCCTCTAACCACTGGCCATTTTTAATAATATCTTCATTCCTAGCACAAAGCTTCATGGTGGCTGTTATCAATAATTTGTATATTATACCAGTAAATATACAAAGGTTAAATTGGTGACAATATTTAATATTAGTAAAAAATACGTAATATTATAAATTTTTAATTGGCACTTTTTAGCCGACCAATTCGTGCTTTTTAGCAAATGTGTATTGCCGCTTTTCAGCAGGCGTATGGCCGCTTTTCAGCAGGCGTATGGCCGCTTTTCAGCAGGCGTATGGCCGCTTTTCAGCAGGCGTATGGCCGCTTTTCAGCAGGCGTATGGCCGCTTTTCAGCAGGCGTATTGAAAGACAGAGACAGAGATAGAGACAGAGACAGAGAGCGAAAGAAGGAGAAAAGAAAAAAAAATACTTTCCCCAAAATTGTCTGAGGATCTGAAAGAAAGAACAAAAGGATATGATTAAAAAAAACAATAAATAACAGAATGGTTTGAAATAAAGTCATTGACTTATCTAATTCTAATATTTATTATTTATACAGGGTATATCAGCAATGATGCTTTTAATTTTAACCACACCCTTGAGCATAAACTAAGTCGAAAAGTCCTATATTATAAAATCCGGAGAAAAACATGATTGCTGAGATAAATCAATTTTAAATCGATAAATCAGGGCTTTGATTCAACGGAAAAATTATTTTACTTTCACTTTGGTGGACAATTCCCCTTCAAACAACAAATTAAATTTGTACCTCTCCGCCGATCCGTATTGTCGTACACGCATATACACATGCACGCAACTACGCCGATTATTAATATTACCTCCTAATGTCTTACATTTCTGATCCTGGTGCTCATAAAATTCATTTTCTGCCTATTTTAAAAAGAATCCTCGATAGCACCCATTTAGTTGAAAAGTCTGGGGAATAATACGGCGTTATTCATAAATTAATTTTCAAGTCGTTTTATCTTTTCGGTGATGCGGCATATGAACTGCTCTAAGGTAATCAAGAAATAAGTATTATATTAAAAAAACGATTATAAGAAATTGTATTGTTTCTGTTTTTAAAAATCTTACTTGTTTTTCAGATAGAGCAATTTACTATATAATTGGAAGAGTAAAAAGACTTGAAAATTATACTTTTCACTTCACGTTTTTACGATTTGCTTGGTGAATTGTAAAATATTTCTTTTTGGTTACCATATCAACTTCTAGTCACTATAAACTAGAATCTGACCTAACAATTGGCTAATTTTACTGACAAGTTCAAGTAAGCAGACACTGTGCAAAACTTACTAGGCAAAAACTATGACCATTCTACGGTATAAAGAAAACATTATTTTTAATTTTGTGGCTTGGCCCTTCGTAAAATGAAGAAAAGGCTTATTTATTCTTAAAGGGACCCCTCAAGCTCTCCACTTAGATTGAAATTTCTAGAGAAGACTTTGGCTTTACTTGAGAATCTATTTTCGAGTCATTTTTCTCTACCAATGATGTAGCAAACTGCTTTATCGGATAAAACAGTAAGATTCAAACTTTTTTAATATGTTTCTTATTGCTTGACTACCTTAGAGCAGTTCATATGCCTCGTCACTGAAAAGATAATATGACTTGAAAATTAATCTATGAACAACGCCGTATTATTCTCCAGACTTTTCAACTAAAAATGGGTACTACCGAGGATCCTTTTAAAAATAGGCAGAATATGAATATCATCAGCAACAGGATCAGTAATGTAAAACATTAGGAGGTAATATTAATAATCGGCATATTTGCGTCGATGTATATACACTGCCGTTCAAAATTATGAGACCACCTACGAAAATTGTGCAGAAAACAGTACTCTCTTTAAACGCGTGTTGCATGAGAACGAAAAGAGCCATACGAAAAATTAAAAGACAGCTGAAAAGCTTATTAAATTCTACATTTTAGTATGATAATTTCTTTATGTAAAATTAAATGATTACTGAATAACAAGAAGGAAATTTTAGCGCTACATTTCGTTTTAGTAATAGTTTTGTTATCGAAATTCATTTCATTGCACCACTTTAGAATATGGTTGTATATATTTGAAATTTGACCACGCTAAAGCTTAAAATCCCCCCTTTTCTTTAAGACATGAAACATGAAAAACCGAATAGTTTTTCCAGAATTACAGTACAATTTATAACGCAGTGTCAAATATCCTTCCTGGCTGAAAAACAACTGCCCGCTATTCTTGAGAAACAATTTCAGGAAGAAATAAACTTTAGGTATCAAATAGGGCTCCTATTTATTTTATAAGTGTTAATTCAATTAAATCGAAATAAGTCTAGAAATAATTTAAATTTTATTTTTATTAAAAGTACAACAGTTTTCCTAGTTAATATTATTGTTTTACAATTTCAATTCTTCTTGTAATTACTTGGATGATGCAACAATGTATTTATTTTCTTTTGTTAGGATTATTACTTCATTCTACCGATTCTAGATGTATTTTCTAATATTCCATGAAATTCATCCCAGGGGAAATGTTTCTTATTAAGACTATCATTTTATTGTAGCAATTTCATAATTTAAACTTTTTTGAATGACTGTCTTGTTGATGGATATAGTTTAATTGTCAACAACAATCCCAATTGAATGCATTATATAATTACATAAATTTTATTTAAAACATTTAAGTTTTTTTAGATTATCATTTAATTATCAGTATGGCAGAGCCGTTACTTTACTTTAAGGAAGAACCTGAGCAGTGCTGCCACTATTCCCCTTTTTGCAACTTAAGATTGTGTTCTTCAAATTTAATATAAAACAAAGGAAAGTAAATAGATATCTTCATCTTGGTTTTTGTCGCTTACTATTTCGTGAATTCTATAAAGTTAAGATATTGGTAACCATGAAAATGAGAAAAGTAATGGAATTATCTTTAGAAACTCGCTCAGCAATAATTACGCTCTCCAAAGTAGGTAAAGCGCAAAGGGCTATTGCAGCCCAGTTAAAAATCAAAAACGTCTGTGTATAAGGCAATTAAACGTTTAATGAATGTGGCAGTAACACAAATCGAAGTAGAGTCGGTAGACCTCGCATAACATCAATCGCAGAAGACAAATATATTGCCGTATTAAGTAAATGGAATAGGAGATTAACCGTTCCTGAATTAAGAGCAAATATTGTTAATACAAAATCAAAAAATATTTCAATATCTACCGTAAGAAGACGCCTAAAAGAAGCAAACCTCCATGAAAGGATAGCGGTGAGGAAGCCTTTTCTGCGTCCCACTAATAAAAAAAAAGCGCTTAGCGTGGGCGAAATTACACAAAGATTGGTCACTTGAAGATTGGAGAAAAAGGTATTTTGGACTAATGAGTCAAAATTTGAAGTTTTTGGAGTTAAGCGTCGGGTCTTTGTACGACGGTCAAATAGCGAAAAAATGATACCACAATGCATAATCCCAACTGTAAAGCATGGTGGTGGCTCAATTATGGTGTGGGGTGGCTTTTCGGCAACACGTGTGAGAGATTTATTGAGAATATCTGGCACTTCAAAAAAGGAAAAGTTTAAAGATATTCTGATGAATCACGCAATCCCTTCTGGATTACAATTAATTGGTCGCGGAGTTGTATATCAACAAGACAACGACCCAAAACACACTTCAAAAGTGTGTATGACTTATCTTGAAAATGAACAGGCCAAAAGAAATCTAAAGATCATGAATTGGCGCCCCAAAGTCCTGATCTCAACCCTATAGAATTTCTTTGGGATGAGCTTGACAGATCCATTAGAAATCAATGCCCAACTTCAGTTGAACATTTATGGCGTTTATTACAAGAAAACCGGGAAAAAATTTCAACAGAAACCATCCAGAAACTTATTGAAAGGATACCACGAATTGTACTAGCAGTAATAAAGAAAAGAGGTGGCTTCTTTGATGAAAAGAAAATTTAGGTTATTGGTAATTTAATAATAATTAAGTTACGACTATTTTCTCTTTATTATTATATGTGTGTAAGAATTAAAGTTGTTTATATTATTTGAATAAAAGTTTATTAAAAATGTTAAGCCCTATTTGATACCCAAAGTTTATTCCTTCCTGAAATTGTTTCTCAAGAATAGCGGGCAGTTATTTTTCAGCCTGGAAGGATATTTTACACTGCTTCATAAATTGTACTATAATTGTGGAAAAACTATTCAGTTTTTCATGTTCCATGTCTTAAAGAAAAGGGAGGATTTTAAGCTTTAAGGTGGTCAAATTTCAAATATATACAACCATATTCTAAAGTGGTGCAATGAAATGAAATTCGATAACAAAACTGTTGCTAAAATGAAATCTAGCACTAAAATTTCCTTCTTGTTATTCAATAATCATTTAATTTTACATAAAGAAATTATCCTATTAAAATGTAGAATTTAATAAGCTTTTCAGCTGTCTTTAAATTTTTCGTATGGCTCTTTTCGTTCTCATGCTACACGCGTTTAAAGAGAGTACTGTTTTCTACACAATTTTCGTAGGTGGTCTTATACTTTTGAACGGCAGTGTATGCGTGTATGACAATAAGGAACGACAGAGAAGTACAAACTTCATTTGTTGTTTGAAGGGGAATTGTCAACCAAAGTGAAAGTAAAGTCATTTTTCCGTTGAATCAAAAGCCTGATTTATCAGTTTAAAATTAATTTATTTCAGCAATGATGCTTTTTCGGATATTATAGTGTAGGACTTTTCGACTTTGTTTATGCTCAAGATTATGTGGTTAAAATTAAAAGCATCATTGCTGATACACCCTGTATATATTCCCAATTCCCAATACAAATAATTACTTTGTTTTAACCAAATAAATAAATATTTCAATAAATATCATGAAAATTGCCTTGCAGATAAATCACTTTATTTATGCCAAATAGGCGAAGTTTAAATTAAAATATTTTGTTATTTTAATTGTATCAAATATTTCATATAAATAAATTTCTTTATTTTATACTATTATTTGTCGGTTTTTATAATTAAAAATATTAAATTCAAATAAACAAAAATGCAAATAAATGTGTTCATTAAATCCACTCGATTTTCCGCTTAGTATGTGTATCCGAAAGGTATACTAAAGTATAGAACGCCATTTCTGGCACTGCCTGTATACTAACTTGGCGTACAGACGCCGCCACATATAGCGTTCTAATTTAGTATATTTTCCGCACAGCTTTTGTATATTATGTGTATGCAGAGAGTATTGTAAAGTAGGACGCCATGTCTGGCGGTATCTGTACATAAAACTGTCTTTGTCTCTTTCTTCTCAGTCTACCCTTCGCCATTTTCTTACCATTACGCTGCTGAAACCACAAATTGAGCCAACGATAGAAGTTTTAAACATGTTTATTTTTCAAGATATATGATTGATTTTTATAGTGAGTGTAATATAATTATATGTTAAATAATATATTTATTATTAGATTGTGTTTAAAATGACCATATTTGTGAATAGTTATCTTGGACAATAGTGAAAACTGTTTGAACACCAATATGTACATCAACAGTGAGAAGAGGTTAAAAAGCAAAGAGAACCTTCAATTATTAGATAAGTAAAAATTTAATAAAGATAAATGGTACACATGATTCGAAATCAAAACTATGTATACTTTGTGGCTATTTTTGATGTTTCAGGTACTAAAATTTATCTTTTAAGAGTGAAACAAGGACGCACACACAGGCGCTATTGAATATTATCTTTACACGAGTAAGTTAAATAAAAGATACAAATAATATTATTAAAATCTTAGTAATTCGTAAAAATTTCGATTTGAGGAAATCATGCTAGTCCGCAATCTTACAAAGATTGCTAAGTATCTTATATTTTAACTCTTAAAAGGCACATCTCCCTAAAATTACATAAACAGCATGCAGAGTTTTCGGCATCTAGGGGTATACCAATATCTACATTGTTGCAGATTTAGAATATCTGTTTGCTGGGAAGTAGTAATAGAATGAATATTTTTATGAATACTTTAAAAAAAATATAAATTAATATCCTGACCATGAAATGTCTGGAACGTTTTTAAAATTTAGTACATTTAACTAGTATACTCAATTTATACTGCGTGTTAAAAATCCATACGACAATTTAAACGTTAATTACTGTAAATATTAAATATTTAACAAAATGGTAGTAAAAATCATGCCTATCTATATATAAATCATTAAATATAACCAATTGATATTTTTTTTGAGATTAAAGTGGTCGAACCTATTGAAAAAGAGAAAGTAGTGTCTCGACGGTTATATATATATATATATGAACTTACCGTCGAAACACTATATTTATTTTTTAACATTAAATTTTTAGAAAATAAATTCATTCACTGCTTCAAAACAAGATATTATATCTTTAAATATATAAAGTATATTTTCAAAAATGTTTACTATGAATATTGGTATTTTATAAAAGAAAAATTAATCTCCTTCTATACAATTCAAAACTAATGAACATATGATGGTATATTATCAGGTAGCTCACAAATTTTTACAAGAAATGAAAACATTATAGCAAAGATATATACAAAAATGAAATCATAGTTATATCATCAAAAAAGATTTTGTAATAATTTAAAATATTTATAATAATCACAAATGATAATGATAAACTCTTTTATAAATTATTCAAAAGTATTTTCAAAAAAAAATATTTAATTAATTCTGACAGAAAGCATATGAAACTCTTGACTAAGTTTACGAAGCAATTTAAAAGGATTATACGTATTAGAGTTTCAATCCTTGTGACTTTTAAGACACAAAGTACTATGACATAAGGTTAATCAGATTATAGAACACTTATGATAAACCACCATTATAAACTCTGCTTCCTATTTAGTTACAAATATCTACACATAGATAAAAGAAAACTTGTGTGTGGTTAAGTGTAACACAATTTACAAAAATGACTTATCATAAGAATTTCAATTCGTGACTATTAAGATAGTTTGGCAGTTTGTTAGTGCTGTGGTTAGACACATTTTACTGTTGTTATAAACAAACACTTTACCACTAATTGGAAAGTTAATGCTGAAATTTTAAATAATAGTTCAACTGTTAAGCGAAGCAAAGTATTTCACTTTTATGTTTGAATCCCATGTCATTTTATTACCTGTATTTATCAATGCTGTTCAAAGAATAAATTTGAATAAAGAATGAAATATCTTCACTGTAAAAATCTAACAGATAACTGAATTAATAAATACAGGTAATAAAATGACATACGATTCATGCGTAAAAGTTAAATATTTTGATGGACTCAAAGTTTTAACTATTATTTAAAAGTTCAGCGTTAACATTTCAGTTAGCGTTGAATATTTTTATATCAATTTAAAAGCATGTGTAAATGATAAAATAACAAATTCCTAAGCTACTTTAAGGTTTACTTAAGTTCAACTATTAAGCGAAGCAAAGTATTTCACTTTTATGTTTGAATCCCATGTCATTTTATTACCTGTATTTATCAATGCTGTTCAAAGAATAAATTTGAATAAAGAATGAAATATCTTCACTGTAAAAATCTAACAGATAACTGAATTAATAAATACAGGTAATAAAATGACATACGATTCATGCGTAAAAGTTAAATATTTTGATGGACTCAAAGTTTTAACTATTATTTAAAAGTTCAGCGTTAACATTTCAGTTAGCGTTGAATATTTTTATATCAATTTAAAAGCATGTGTAAATGATAAAATAACAAATTCCTAAGCTACTTTAAGGTTTACTTAAGTTCAACTATTAAGCGAAGCAAAGTATTTCACTTTTATGTTTGAATCCCATGTCATTTTATTACCTGTATTTATCAATGCTGTTCAAAGAATAAATTTGAATAAAGAATGAAATATCTTCACTGTAAAAATCTAACAGATAACTGAATTAATAAATACAGGTAATAAAATGACATACGATTCATGCGTAAAAGTTAAATATTTTGATGGACTCAAAGTTTTAACTATTATTTAAAAGTTCAGCGTTAACATTTCAGTTAGCGTTGAATATTTTTATATCAATTTAAAAGCATGTGTAAATGATAAAATAACAAATTCCTAAGCTACTTTAAGGTTTACTTAAGTTCAACTATTAAGCGAAGCAAAGTATTTCACTTTTATGTTTGAATCCCATGTCATTTTATTACCTGTATTTATCAATGCTGTTCAAAGAATAAATTTGAATAAAGAATGAAATATCTTCACTGTAAAAATCTAACAGATAACTGAATTAATAAATACAGGTAATAAAATGACATACGATTCATGCGTAAAAGTTAAATATTTTGATGGACTCAAAGTTTTAACTATTATTTAAAAGTTCAGCGTTAACATTTCAGTTAGCGTTGAATATTTTTATATCAATTTAAAAGCATGTGTAAATGATAAAATAACAAATTCCTAAGCTACTTTAAGGTTTACTTAAGTTCAACTATTAAGCGAAGCAAAGTATTTCACTTTTATGTTTGAATCCCATGTCATTTTATTACCTGTATTTATCAATGCTGTTCAAAGAATAAATTTGAATAAAGAATGAAATATCTTCACTGTAAAAATCTAACAGATAACTGAATTAATAAATACAGGTAATAAAATGACATACGATATTCATGCGTAAAAGTTAAATATTTTGATGGACTCAAAGTTTTAACTATTATTTAAAAGTTCAGCATTAACATTTCAGTTAGCGTTGAATATTTTTATATCAATTTAAAAGCATGTGTAAATGATAAAATAACAAATTCCTAAGCTACTTTAAGGTTTACTTAATTATGTCGTTACCTTTTGATTTAGCTCTATGTAGCTTAATTTCTGTTGTGAGCACTATTGCTCCTTTAACAAACTTGTCAATAGGTGTTTCCCACTGCAGTATTTGCAAAAGAATCTCTAATAATTCTTTTCCTTGCTTTTCACAATATATGACATAAGTAGCATCACGTTCCTATAATAAGTGAAGTCTCATTAATGTAGTGTCATACTCTAGTAGAAGGGACTTGTGTATTAGTTTGCTAGCTTTAATTTAATTTTTATCCTGAATATTAAACTTACCAATATAAAGTAGAAACTATTTCTAATTCACCGTGTAAAGAGCAGCACAAAATAATAATTAATGTTTTCCAAATTAGCACTTATTATTTTTTGTGGCAAAATGAAACACGTTTGATGACACAAAACTTCACCTATGAAATGATTCCTTGTATATACCTTTGGTTTGAAGTCCACACGAAGTTCACAATCACAGACGGAAAGATTCAGGGCCAGAAACCTAAGAATTCGAAACTAAAAAAGCAGTGATCATTTTAAACAGACTACAATTTCACGTAAAAATGGTAAATTACCATATAACTTACCTAGTTTATCTTCAGAATATCTTGATTTCGAGCTCCCGAACATGAAAACTGCTTCTTTGGCTTCGAATTTTTAGGTTTCCAGCCTTGCATTTGCAAACGTTACCAAGGGCAGTTGTAATTTGGGAAAATTCAGGGCTGGAAACAACAGAATTTGAAAACGAAAAAGCATTTTTCATGTTCGGGAGCTTGAAATGAAGACACTCTGAAGTAAAGCTAGATAAATTATATAAAAATTTATCATTTTCGTATGGAATTACCGTCTACCTAGAATGATTACTGCTTTTTTGCTTTCAAATTCAGGGCTGAAAACCTCAGAATTGAAAAGAAAAAAGCATTTTTTATGTTCGGGAGCTTGAAATGAAGACACTCTGAAGTAAAACTAGATAAATTATATAAAAATTTATCATTTTCGCATGGAATTACCGTCTACCTAGAATGATTACTGCTTTTTTGTTTTCAAATTCTGAGGTTTCCAGCCCTGAATTTTTCCAAATTACAACGGCCCCAAACCTTCGGGGGCCGGTGTAATGTGAAAAAATGCAGGGCTAGCAACCTTAGAATTTCGAGACAAAAAAGCAGTTTTTATGTTCAGGAGCTCGAAATGAAGGCACTCTGAAGTATAACTAGATAAATTATATATATGATAATTTATAACCTTCACATGGAATTGGCGTTTACCTAGGATGATTACTACTTTTTTGTCATCAAATTCTGATTTTCTAGCCCTGAATTTTTCTATCTTACACCGGCCCCAAAAGGCTATTATTTTATAGCGTGAGTTTCACCAAGTCCTGTAAGGGTCGGTAAATGATGAAAATATTCAAGGCTAGAAACCTCAGAATTTGAAGACTAGAAAGCAGTAATCATCCTAGGTAGACGCCAATTTCATGCGAAGAAGATAAATTATCATATAATTTATCTAGTTTTTCTTCGGAGTGTCTTCATTTCAAGCTCTCGAACAAGAAAACTGCTCTTTTGTCTTCAAATTCTGAGCTTTCTAGCCCTGAATTTTTCCATCATTTACGACCCTAAGGTAAACTTTGACCATGTAGGATTACCAATTAGCTATTAATTAGCCAATTAGCGCATGTATTTTCGAAAAATTGGCAATCTTATATGGTAAAATTTTACCTTACAGAATTGGTAAAAAAACCCTTGTCCAATGTATTCACCAATACGAAGTTGGCGGCTAAAAAGTGGAATTTTACTTTCAAACATTACAAATCGTTTGACGATGTTCGAACCAACAAACGTTTGACAGTTTTTCGTTTCTTCATAAATTCGAAATTCTTCATAAATTCGAAATTAAAATAAAATTATGCGTGAACTTAGCGGCAAGTTTTTATTTCTTGTAGAAAAATCATTTTAGAATATACAGGGTCTTTTCCTAACGGCGAGACATAGGATTGTGTTATTTGACTATAGCATTGAAGCACTTACTATACATTGACATAATTAATGAAAGCGTAGATATAGTTAAGTTTTAATGGTTATTTTAAGTTAATTGCTTCTATTATTCATTATAAATATCATTTTACTCAATTAAACTCGGTCATCATGTTTAATACTTAAATTATGTGGAAAGCAGTAATTTTACTGTAGTTGAAAGTGCTATAGTCTAATAACACGAAATCTATGATAAGTGCACCATCTATTAAAAATTAAACTTTATAGAGAAAGGCACTATAGCCTATGCAATTGCAAAGATGTCTGACCCCGCGGCATTGTACGACGAGGAGGTAAGTTCTTAATTTTATTTAATTTTGATTATGTTTAATTAAACACGTATATAAATTACTAATTTATGCTTTTTGTATTTACAGAAAATGCTAGAGGAAATGGACCTAGACGGTATGTAGCTAATTTATACAAATAAGTAAAATTGAAAATATATGCACGTGGTTAATGTGATAGGTTAAAATTAATACTTTTATATTTCTTCAGATCCAATGCCAGGTCCATCCCACCTAAATCGGGGGGGGGTTAGGGCAACCCATCCCCCCAACTAAAAGAATGGTGCCAACGCAAAATAATGGTAAGTTTAAAAACAACAAAAAATTCAAAAAATTTTTTTAATTTTTCATTTTCTTAACAGCACCAAAGCCTGCTTTGCCATTACCGGCACCACCGGCACCACCGGCACCACCACCACCACCAGTGGGTGTGGGACGAGGAGAAGGTAAGCTACTCAATTGTTTTATTCCATGACAATTTTTAATAAAAAATTTCTTCTTGCAGGTAGGAGACAACACCACCGCTCCCGTAGAGCTAGGCCGTGGCGGTACAGGCAGCAAAATATCAATTTCACCAACGCTGCAAAAATGCTATGTTCCATGGCCAGCGAAGCCTACGGGCAAGGGAAAAGGGGGGGTAGAGGCCGTGGTCGTGGTGGACATTAATGTAACCCCCCCTTTCCCAAAAATAAATATATAATAATATAAACAGATATTTTGTTATTAAACCCCATGTTCACTTCCTATTTATCCCATTTTACACCTTTTTCAGGTATTACCAAATAGGATTCTGAAAGTGGTATTTAATTTTACAATTAACTTGATAATTAGTATTCTACGATTACCAATTCATACAACGAATGCATCTGTTTTTAAAATATACTGCTTTCGGTTTCCAAAATTTACTCAACGAATGCCTGTAAGATAAGAAATATTAAATAAATGGTCTTTTAATAATTATATTATCCTATAGACTTTTATTATAATATTTATTAATAATTAGCCTTATAATCCAATACATTTCAGCCCAAACTCACTAACAGTCCTTAAATTTTGGGGAGGTTTTGACTTTAAAAACTTACAACTTTCTTGATATTAATATGAATTGCAGGTCCCAACATGACCATTGAGTTCTGGTATACCTTGTGCCAAACCAAAGTCGTTTTTATCTTCTTCTGGAAATTCTGTATTAGAGAATATCACAGAGAATATCATTGTAGCCTCTGCTTCTTCGATATTCTGTTTTTAATTTCATACTTTTATCTAACGTATGCCTGTAATATGAAAAATGATAAATTGGTAATATTTTCATAATTATAAGCTTCTAGATGTTCTGGTCATAATATTTGTAAACTATTAGCCTCATATTCTAAAGAATTTCTGTCCAAACTGATTTGCAAGCCCTTCTTTTCTCAAGATTTGACTTTAAATTTACTACTTCTTTAATATTTTTATTAACTCCAGGTTTCAACATCACCATTGACTTCTGACATATCCTTTGCCAAACCAAGATCAATTTTATCTTCCCCTGGACATTCTGTATTAGGAAATACCACAGAGAATTTCATTGAAGCCTCATTTTCTTAGAAATTCTGCTTTCAATTTCCTACTTTTCTCTACCGTATGCCTGTAATAAGAAAAATGTTAAATTGGTAATATTTTCATAATTATAAGCTTGTAGATGTTTTGGTCATAATATTTGTGAACTATTAGCCTCATATTCCAAAGAATTTCAATCCATACTGAGTTGCAAGCCCTTCTTTTCTCAAGATTTCACTTTAAATTTACTCCTATTTTCATATTTTTATTAACTCCAGGTCTCAACATCACCATTGAGTTCTAACATATCCTCTACTAAACCAAGATCATTTTTATCTTCCTCAGGACATTCTGTATTAAGAAATACCACAGAAAACATCATTGCAGGCTCAGTTTCTTAGAAATTCAGCTGTCAATTTCCTACTTTTATCTATCGTATGCCTGTAATATGAAAAATGATAAATTAATAATATTTTCATAATTATAAGCTTCTAGATGTTTTGGTCATAATATTTGTGAACTATTAGCCTCATATTCTAAAGAATTTCAGTCCAAACTGAGTTATAAGCCCTTCTTTTCTCAAGATTTGACTTTAAATTTGCTCCTTTTTTCATACTTTTATGAATTGCAAGGTTTCAACATCATCATTGATTTCTGGAATATTCTCTGCCAAACCAAGATCTTTTTTATCTTCCTCTGGAGATTCTATATCAGGAAATACCACAGAGAATTTCATTGAAGTCTCAGTTTCTTAGAAATTCTGCTGTCAATTTCCTATTTTCATCTACCGTATGCCTGTAATATGAATAATGTTAAATTGGTAGTATTTTCATAATTATAAGCTTGTAGATGTTTTGGTCATAATATTTGTAAACTATTAGCCTCATATTCTAAAGAATTTCAGTCCAAACTGAATTAGAAGCCCTTCATTTGTCAGGATTTGGCATTAAATTTACTCCTTTTTTCATATTTTTATTAACTCCAGGTCTCAACATCACCATTGAGTTCTGACATATCCTCTGCCAAACCAAGATCATTTTTATCTTCCCCTGGACCTTCTGTATCAGGAAATACCACAGAGAATTTCATTGAAGCCTCAGTTTCTTAGAAATTCTGCTGTCAATTTCCTACTTTCCTCTACCGTATGCCTGTAATATGAAAAATGTTAAATTGGTAATATTTTCATAATTATAAGCTTGTAGATGTTTTGGTCATAATATTTGTGAACTATTAGCCTCATATTCCAAAGAATTTCAATCCATACTGAGTTGCAAGCCCTTCTTTTCTCAAGATTTGACTTGAAATTTACTCCTTTTTTCATATTTTTATGAATTGCAAGTTTCAATATCATCATTGATTTCTGGCATATTCTCTGCCAGATCAAGATCATTTTTATCTTCCTCTCAGCATTCTGTATCAGGAAATACCACAGAGAATATCATTGAAGCCTCAGTTTCTTAGAAATTTTACTGTCAATTTCCTACTTTCATCTACCGTATGCCTGTAATGTGATAAATGATAAATTGGTAGTATTTTCATAATTATAAGCTTCTAGATGTTCTGGTCATAATATTTGTAAACTATTAGCCTCATATTCTAAAGAATTTCAGTCCAAACTGAATTAGAAGCCCTTCATTTGTCAGGATTTGGCATTAAATTTACTCCTTTTTTCATATTTTTATTAACTCCAGGTCTCAACATCACCATTGAGTTCTGACATATCCTCTGCCAAACCAAGATCATTTTTATCTCCCCCTGGACCTTCTGTATCAGGAAATACCACAGAGAATTTCATTGAAGCCTCAGTTTCTTAGAAATTCTGCTGTCAATTTCCTATTTTCATCTACCGTATGCCTGTAATATGAATAATGTTAAATTGGTAGTATTTTCATAATTATAAGCTTGTAGATGTTTTGGTCATAATATTTGTAAACTATTAGCCTCATATTCTAAAGCATTTCAGGCCAAACTGAATTAGAAGCCCTTCATTTGTCAGGATTTGGCATTAAATTTACTCCTTTTTTCATATTTTTATTAACTCCAGGTCTCAACATCACCATTGAGTTCTGACATATCCTCTGCCAAACCAAGATCATTTTTATCTTCCCCTGGACCTTCTGTATCAGGAAATACCACAGAGAATTTCATTGAAGCCTCAGTTTCTTAGAAATTCTGCTGTCAATTTCCTACTTTCCTCTACCGTATGCCTGTAATATGAAAAATGTTAAATTGGTAATATTTTCATAATTATAAGCTTGTAGATGTTTTGGTCATAATATTTGTGAACTATTAGCCTCATATTCCAAAGAATTTCAATCCATACTGAGTTGCAAGCCCTTCTTTTCTCAAGATTTGACTTGAAATTTACTCCTTTTTTCATATTTTTATGAATTGCAAGTTTCAATATCATCATTGATTTCTGGCATATTCTCTGCCAGATCAAGATCATTTTTATCTTCCTCTCAGCATTCTGTATCAGGAAATACCACAGAGAATATCATTGAAGCCTCAGTTTCTTAGAAATTTTACTGTCAATTTCCTACTTTCATCTACCGTATGCCTGTAATGTGATAAATGATAAATTGGTAGTATTTTCATAATTATAAGCTTCTAGATGTTCTGGTCATAATATTTGTAAACTATTAGCCTCATATTCTAAAGAATTTCAGTCCAAACTGAATTAGAAGCCCTTCATTTGTCAGGATTTGGCATTAAATTTACTCCTTTTTTCATATTTTTATTAACTCCAGGTCTCAACATCACCATTGAGTTCTGACATATCCTCTGCCAAACCAAGATCATTTTTATCTCCCCCTGGACCTTCTGTATCAGGAAATACCACAGAGAATTTCATTGAAGCCTCAGTTTCTTAGAAATTCTGCTGTCAATTTCCTACTTTCATCTACCATATGCCTCTAATGTGAAAAATGATAAATTAGTTGTATTTTCATAATTATAAGCTTGTAGATGTTTTGGTCATAATATTTGTTAACTATTAGCTTTATGTTCTAAAGAATTTCAGACCAAACTGAGTTACAAGCCTTTCATTTGTCAGAATTTGGCATTAAATATACTACTTTTTGATATTTTCAGAGACTATAGCTCTCAACATCACCATTGTGTTTTGACATATCCTGTGTCAAACCAAATCATTCTTATCTTCCTCTAGAATTGAGCTTTCTGTGCCCATGGTAAATATCTGATGAAATATTTGGAATGCTTCATAACCAAAAAGGATATTAAACCATGGTCATTCAATGAATACGTAGAAACCGTTTCTCTTTCTGGTATACATCATTTTCTGTAATAAACTTGCGTAGTGACTGTAAAGTACTAAACAATGGCACTGATAGTAAGCCTAAAACCAATTAATCATTTAATAATCAAAATTCTTCAATAATAATAAATATTTGATGGAACATAAATCATCTTATTTACTTACCTGCATTTGACTTTGTACCACCTTCATTTCCTTTATTTCTTAGTGGCCTAACATCCTTGAGACTAAAGATCTTTAATACTTGGGTATGTATTTGTTTCGTTTGTAAACATCTACTATTGTAAAATCCAAGCACTGGTCAACTTGGTTTCTACGTAAAGAGGGTTATTTGGAATGTTTCACATCTTTCAAACAAGCATTACTATAATTTAATTTGATATATTTGTTTGTATATATATCATATAACCTATCGGACAATTGAAACCCATATCAGTGTAAAGAAAAGAAACAGTTAAATATGCATTTTGTTAATGATTTCAATACTAGGAAGTTTAACATACGATTTTCAAATACCTTAATAATTTCTTGCAATTAATATGCTCCTGATAATCACCGATGCATATAAATGTTGAAAGTATACATCTCTTTGGCATAGAATTGAAAATATGTAAATATTAATCTTACTTCATCCAGTAAGCTCTATCCTCAGCAACGATACAATAGTCACATTATATTTTAATTTTTCTCTCTACACAGCTCGATCCTTAGCTGTCAGACAATAAACACATCACTATAATTTAATCTGAAATAAAATCCCACAAAGTACCACAAAATATATTACATTTTATATTTTAAAATTCATTGTTATACTTATCTAATGTGTTGATTCCTTTAAGTAATTTTAAAAATCCTTTTAATGAGCATGATGAGTACGAGTATAACCTCATCGGATTCAAATAAGAATAGCCTAATCATTTTCTTTCATTTATTTATTATAAAATTGGGTTCATTTTAAGGTTAATACTGTCAATCAAACTTGCAGCTTAACCTGATTTACCATATTAAACGAAATAAATCATATATCGCTGAGATACACACACACACACACACACTATTTACGATTGTGTGCAACTATGTTTACGTTTACGTCTACTGACGTCACTAGCATCTACGTTAAGCAACCAACTTCAGCCCGAGACATACATTCTGGCTGGAAAAGAAGAAGAAGAAGATTATGGAGAATAATCTGATTTTCGATATATATATAGCTAACATAGTATGAGATCTCTGGATTGCATGAACCGATTTTCATGTTTATGGTCTCAAATGAAAGCTTGTTCAAAACCAGTTTAGGAAAAGCTTTAGTAAAATCATGACAATGGATTATTCACGGAGATAAATCGGTTTGAAAATTGGGACGGCCAAACTTGCTGTATAAGTTACGGTAGTGCTCGGCGGTATAAACATGTCATTATCTACTTTTAAATGTACTTGCCGTCGAGACACTACCGTGTCTCTTGATTTAGGAGCTAGGGTTACTCACTTGGGGTCAGGGAGTACTTCGATGGGACTAGGATAAACCACTTGGGGTCAGGGAGAACTTATAAAGGTGCTACTGTGACTCTTTTGGGGTCAGGGAGTACCTCTGTGGGACTAGGGTAACTCACTTGTGTTCAGGGAATACATATATGAAACTAGGGTAACACACGTGGGGTCAGGGAGTACTTATAAAGGGTCTAGGGTAACTCACTTGCAGTCAGAGAGTACATATAAAGGGGCTAGCATAACTCATTTGGGGTCAGGGAGTACGTATAAAGGGGCTAGGATAACTCACTTGGGGTCAGGGAGTACTTATAAAGGGGCGATGGAAACTTATTTGGGGCCAGGGAGTACTAATATGACACTAGGGTAACACACTTGGGGTCAGGGAGTACTTATAAAGGGGTTAGGATAACTCACTTGCGGTCAGAGAGTACATATAATGGGGATAGGATAACTCACTTGCGGTCAGAGAGTACATATAAAGGGGCTAGGATAACTCACTTGGGGTCAGGGAGTACTTATAAAGGGGCTATGGTAACTCACTTGGGGTCAAGGAGTACTACTATGGGACTAGGATAACTCACTTGCCGTCAGAGAGTACATATAAAGGGGCTAGGATAACTCACTTGGGGTCAGGGAGTACTTATAAAGGGGCTATGGTAACTCACTTGGGGTCAGGGAGTACTAATATGGGACTAGGGTAACTCACTTGCGGTCAGAGAGTACTTATAAAGGGGCTATGGTAACATATATGGGGCCAGGGAGGACTAATATGACACTAGGGTAACACACTTGGGGTCAGGGAGTACTTATAAAGGGGCTAGGATAAATCACTTGCGGTCAGAGAGTACATATAATGGGGCTAGGATAACTCACTTGGGGTCAGGGGGTACATTTATGGGACTAAGGTAACTCTCTTGGGGTCAGGGAGTACTTATAAGGGACTAGGGTAACTCACTTCGGGTCTGGGAGTACATATAAAGCGGCTAGGATAACTCACTTGGGGCCAGGGTGTACTTAATAAAGGGCTAGGGTAACTCTCTTGGGGTCAGGGAGTACTTATAAGGGACTAGGGTAACTACTTGGGGTCTGGGAGTACATATAAAGAGGCTAGGATAACTCACTTGGAGTCAGGGAGTACTTATAAAGGGGCTATGGTAACTCACTTGGGGCCAGGGAGTACTAATATGACACTAGGGTAACACACTTGGGGTCAAGGAGTACTTATAAAGGGGTTAGGATAACTCACTTGGGGTCAGAGAGTACTTATAAAGGGGCTATGGTACCTCACTTGGGGTCAGGGAGTACTTATTTAGGAGCTAGGGTTACTCACTTGGGGTCAGGGAGTACTTCGATGGGACTAGGATAACCCACTTGGGGTCAGGGAGAACTTATAAAGGTGCTACGGTGACTCTTTTGGGGTCAGGGAGTACCTTTGTGGGACTAGGGTAACTCACTTGTGTTCAGGGAATACTTATATGAAACTAGGGTAACACACGTGGGGTCAGGGAGTAATTATAAAGGGTCTAGGGTAACTCACTTGGGGTCAGAGAGTACTTATAAAGGGGCTAGCATAACTCATTTGGGGTCAGGGAGTACGTATAAAGGGGCTAGGATAACTCACTTGGGGTCAGGAAGTACTTATAAAGGGGCGATGGAAACTTATTTGGGGCCAGGGAGTACTAATATGACACTAGGGTAACACACTTGGGGTCAGGGAGTACATATAAAGGGGCTAGGATAACTCACTTGGGGTCAAGGGAGTACATTTATGGGACTAAGGTAACACATTTGGGTTCAGGGAGTACTTATAAAGGGGCTAGGATAACTCATTTGGGGTCAGGGAGTACTTATATAGGGGCTAAGTTAATTCACTTGGGGTCAGGGAGTACTTCGATGGTACTAGGATAACTCACTTGGGGTCAGGGAGTACTTATATAGGGGCTAAGTTAATTCACTTGGGGTCAGGGAGTACTTCGATGGTACTAGGATAACTCACTTGGGGTCAGGGAGTACATTTATGTGACTAAGGTTATACACTTGGGGTCAGGGAGAACTTATGAAGTTGCTACGGTGACTCATTTGGGGTCAGGGAGTACCTCTATGGGACTAGGGTAACTCACTTGTGTTCAGGGAATACATATATGAAACTAGGGTAACACACTTTGGGTCAGGGAGTACATATAAAGGGGCTATGATAACTCACTTGGGGTCAGGGAGTACTTATAAAGGGGCTATGGTAACTCATTTGGGGCCAGGGAGTACTTATATGACACTAGGGTAACACACTTGGGGTCAGGGAGTACTTATAAAGGGGCTAGGATAACTCACTTGTTGTCAGAGAGTACATATAAAGGGGCTAGGATAACTCACTTGGGGTCAGGGAGTACATATAAAGGGGCTATGATAACTCACTTGGGGTCAGGGAGTACATATAAAGGGGCTATGATAACTCACTTGGGGTCAGGGAGTACTTATAAAGGGGCTAGCGTAACTCACTTGCGGACAGAGAGTACATATAAAGGGGCTAGGGTAACTCACTTTGGGTCAGGGAGTACATATAAAGGGGCTATGATAACTCACTTGGGGTCAGGGAGTACTTATAAAGGGGCTATAGTAGCTCACTTGGGGTCAGGAAGTACTTATTTGGGACTAGGATACTCACTTGGGGACAGGGAGTTCTTATATGGGACTAGGGTAACACACTTGGGTTAGAGAGTACATAAAAAGGGGATAGGATAACTCACTTGGCGTCAAGGAGTACATATATGGGACTAGGGTAACTCTCTTGGGGTCACGGAGTAATTATAAGGGACTAGGGTAACTCATTTGGGGTCTGGGAGTACATATAAAGCGGCTAGGATAACTCACTTGGGGTCAGGGAGTACTTGTAAAGGGGCTATAGTAACTCACTTGGGGCCAGGGAGTACATATAAAGGGACTAGGATAACTCACTTGCGGTAAGAGAGTACATATAAAGGGGCTAGCGTAACTCACTTATGGACAGAGAGTACATATAAAGGGGCTAGGGTAACTCACTTGCGGACAGAGAGTACATATAAAGGGGCTAGGGTGACTCACTTGCGGTAAGGGAGTACTTATAAAGGGGCTATGGTAACTCATTTGGGGCCAGGGAGTACTAATATGACACTAGGGTAACACACTTGGGGTCAGGGAGTACTTATAAAGGGGCTAGGATAACTCACTTGCGGACAGAGAGTACATATAAAGGGGCTAGAATAACTCACTTGAGGTCAGGTAGTACATATAAAGGGACTAGGATAACTCACTTGCGGTAAGAGAGTACATATAAAGGGGCTAGGGTAACTCACTTGCGGACAGAGAGTACATATAAAGGGGCTAGGGTGACTCACTTGCGGTAAGGGAGTACTTATAAAGGGGCTATGGTAACTCATTTGGGGCCAGGGAGTACTAATATGACACTAGGGTAACACACTTGGGGTCAGGGAGTACTTATAAAGGGGCTAGGATAAATCACTTGCGGTCAGAGAGTACATATAAAGGGGCTAGGATAACTCACTTGTTGTCAGGGAGTACATATAAAGGGGCTAGGATAATTCACTTGCTGTCAGAGAGTACATATATAGGGTCTAGGATAACTCATTTGGGGTCAGGGAGTACATTTATGGGACTAAGGTAACTCTCTTGGGGTCAGGGAGTACTTATAAGGGACTAGGGTAACTCACTTGGGGTCTGGGAGTACATATAAAGCGGCTAGGATAACTCACTTGGGGCCAGGGTGTACTTATTAAAGGGCTAGGGTAACTCTCTTGGGGTCAGGGAGTACTTATAAGGGACTAGGGTAACTACTTGGGGTCTGGGAGTACATATAAAGCGGCTAGGATAACTCACTTGGGGTCAGGGAGTACTTATAAAGGGGCTATGGTAACTCACTTGGGGCCAGGGAGTACTAATATGACACTAGGGTAAGACACATGGGGTCAGGGAGTACTTATAAAGGGGTTAGGATAACACACTTGCGGTCAGAGAGTACATATAAAGGGGATAGGATAACTCACTTGGGGTCAGGGAGTACTTATAAAGGGGCTATTGTAACTCATTTGGGTCCAGGGAGTACTAATATGACACTAGGGTAACACACTTGGGGTCAGGGACTACTTATAAAGGGGCTAGGATAACTCACTTGCTGTCAGAGAGTACATATAAAGGGGCTAGGATAACTCACTTGGGGTCAGGGAGTACATTTATGGGACTAAGGTAACTCACTTGCGGTCAGAGAGTACATATAAAAGGGCTAGGATAACTCACTTGCGGTCAGAGAGTACATATAAAAGGGCTACGATAACTCACTTGGGGTCAGGGAGTACTTATAAAGGGGCTATAGTAACTCACTTGCGGTCAGAGAGTACATATAAATGGGCTAGGGTAACTCACTTGCGGACAGAGAGTACATATAAAGGGGCTAGGGTGACTCACTTGCGGTAAGGGAGTACTTATAAAGGGGCTATGGTAACTCATTTGGGGCCAGGGAGTACTAATATGACACTAGGGTAACACACTTGGGGTCAGGGAGTACTTATAAAGGGGCTAGGATAACTCACTTGCGGTCAGAGAGTACATATAAAGGGGCTAGGATAACTCACTTGTGGTCAGGGAGTACATATAAAGGGGCTAGGATAACTCACTTGCTGTCAGAGAGTACATATAAAGGGGCTAGGATAACTCACTTGGGGTCAGGGAGTACATATAAAGGGGCTAGGATAACTCACTTGCGGTCAGAGAGTACATATAAAGGGGCTAGGGTAACTCACTTGCGGTCAGAGAGTACATATAAAGGGGCTAGGATAACTCACTTGGGGTCAGGGAGTACATTTATGGGACTAAGGTAACACATTTGGGTTCAGGGAGTACTTATAAAGGGCCTAGGGTAACTCACTTGCGGTCAGAGAGTACATATAAAGGGGCTAGGATAACTCACTTGGGGTCAGGGAGTACATTTATGGGACTAAGGTAACACATTTGGGTTCAGGGAGTACTTATAAAGGGGCTAGGATAACACATTTGGGTTCAGGGAGTACATATAAAGGGGCTAGGATAACTCACTTGTGGTCAGGGAGTACTTATAAAGGGGCTAGGATAACTCACTTGCGGTCAGAGAGTACATATAAAGGGGCTAGAATAACTCACTTGGGGTCAGGTAGTACATATAAAGGGACTAGGATATCTCACTTGTGGTAAGAGAGTACATATAAAGGGGCTAGGGTAACTCACTTGCGGACAGAGAGTACATATAAAGGGGCTAGGGTGACTCACTTGCGGTAAGGGAGTACTTATAAAGGGGCTATGGTAACTCATTTGGGGCCAGGGAGTACTAATATGACACTAGGGTAACACACTTGGGGTCAGGGAGTACTTATAAAGGGGCTAGGATAAATCACTTGCGGTCAGAGAGTACATATAAAGGGGCTAGGATAACTCACTTGTTGTCAGGGAGTACATATAAAGGGGCTAGGATAACTCACTTGCTGTCAGAGAGTACATATAAAGGGGCTAGGATAACTCATTTGGGGTCAGGGAGTACATTTATGGGACTTAGGTAACTCTCTTGGGGTCAGGTAGTACTTATAAGGCACTAGGGTAACTCACTTGGGGTCTGGGAGTACATATTAAGCGGCTAGAATAACTCACTTGGGGCCAGGGTGTACTTATTAAAGGGCTAGGGTAACTCTCTTGGGGTCAGGGAGTACTTATAAGGGACTAGGGTAACTACTTGGGGTCTGGGAGTACATATAAAGCGGCTAGGATAACTCACTTGGGGTCAGGGAGTACTTATAAAGGGGCTATGCTAACTCACTTGGGGCCAGGGAGTACTAATATGACACTAGGGTAAGACACCTGGGGTCAGGGAGTACTTATAAAGGGGTTAGGATAACTCACTTGCGGTCAGAGAGTACATATAAAGGGGCTAGGATAACTCACTTGGAGTCAGGGAGTACATTTATGGGACTAAGGTAACACATTTGGGTTCAGGGAGTACTTATAAAGGGGCTACGATAACTCACTTGGGGTCAGGGAGTACATATAAAGGGGCTAGGATAACTCACTTGCGGTCAGGGAGTACTTATATAGGGGCTAAGTTAATTCACTTGGGGTCAGGGAGTACTTCGATGGTACTAGGATAACTCACTTGGGGTCAGGGAGTACATTTATGTGACTAAGGTTATACACTTGGGGTCAGGGAGAACCTATGAAGGTGCTACGGTGACTCATTTGGGGTCTGTGAGTACCTCTATGGGAATAGGGTAACTCACTTGTGTTCAGGGAATACATATATGAAACTAGGGTAACACACTTTGGGTCAGGGAGTACATATAAAGGGGCTATGAAAACTCACTTGGGGTCACGGAGTACTTATAAAGGGGCTAGGATAACTCACTTGTTGTCAGAGAGTACATATAAAGGGGCTAGGATAACTCACTTGGGGTCAGGGAGTACATTTATGGGACTAAGGTCACTCTCTTGGGGTCAGGGAGTACTTATAAGGGACTAGGGTAACGCACTTGGGGTCTGGGATTACATATTAAGCGGCTAGGATAACTCACTTGCGGTCAGAGAGTACATATAAAGGGGCTAGGATAACTCACTTGCGGTCAGAGAGTTCATTTAAAGGGGCTAGGATAACTCACATGAGGTCAGGGAGTGCATATAAAGGAGCTAGGATAACTTACTTGCGGTCAGAGAGTACATATAAAGGGGCTAGGGTGACTCACTTGCGGTCAGGGAGTACTTATAAAGGGGCTATGGTAACTCATTTGGGGCCAGGGAGTACTAATATGACACTAGGGTAACACACTTGGGGTCAGGGAGTACTTATAAAGGGGCTAGTATAACTCACTTGCGGTCAGAGAGTACATATAAAGGGGCTAGAATAACTCACTTGGGGTCAGGTAGTACATATAAAGGGACTAGGATAACTCACTTGCGGTAAGAGAGTACATATAAAGGGGCTAGAATAACTCACTTGGGGTCAGGGAGTACATTTATGGGACTAAGGTAACTCTCTTGGGGTCAGGGAGTACTTATAAGGGACTAGGGTAACTCACTTCGGGTCTGGGAGTACATATAAAGCGGCTAGGATAACTCACTTGGGGCCAGGGTGTAATTATTAAAGGGCTAGAGTAACTCTCTTGGGGTCAGGGAGTACTTATAAGGGACTAGGGTAACTACTTGGGGTCTGGGAGTACATATAAAGCGGCTAGGATAACTCACTTGGGGTCAGGGAGTACTTATAAAGGGGCTATGGTAACTCACTTGGGGCCAGGGAGTACTAATATGATACTAGGGTAACACACTTGGGGTCAAGGGGTACTTATAAAGGGGTTAGGATAACTCACTTGCGGTCAGAGAGTACATATAAAGGAGCTAGGATATCTCACTTGGGGTCAGGGAGTACATTTATGGGTCTAAGGTAACACACTTGGGGTCAGGGAGAACTTATGAAGGTGCTACGGTGACTCATTTTGGGTCAGGGAGTACCTATATGGGACTAAGGTAACTCACTTGTGTTCAGGGAATACATATATGATACTAGGGTAACACACTTGGGGTCAGGTAGTACTTATAAAGGGGCTAGGATAACTCACTTGCGGTCAGAGAGTACATATAAAGGGTCTAGGATAACTCACTTGGGGTCAGGGAGTACTTATAAAGGGGCTATAGTAACTCACTTGGGGTCAGGAAGTACTTATTTGGGACTAGGGTAACTCACTTGGGGTATGGGAGTACATATAAAGGGCTATGGTAACTCACTTGGGGCCAGGGAGTACTAATATGAAACTAGGGTAACACACTTGGGGTCAGAGAGTACTTATAAAGGGGCTATGGTACCTCACTTGGGGTCAGGGAGTACTTATTTAGGAGCTAGGGTTACTCACTTGGGGTCAGGGAGAACTTATAAAGGGTCTAGGGTAACTCACTTGCAGTCAGAGAGTACATATAAAGGGGCTAGCATAACTCATTTGGGGTCAGGGAGTACGTATAAAGGGGCTAGGATAACTCACTTGGGGTCAGGGAGTACTTATAAAGGGGCTATGGTAACTTATTTGGGGCCAGGGAGTACTAATATGACACTAGGGTAACACACTTGGGGTCAGGGAGTACTTATAAAGGGGTTAGGATAACTCACTTGCGGTCAGAGAGTACATATAATGGGGCTAGGATAACTCACTTGCGGTCAGAGAGTACATATAAAGGGGCTAGGATAACTCACTTGGGGACAGGGAGTACATTTATGGGACTAAGGTAACTCTCTTGGGGACAGGGAGTACTTATAAGGGACTAGGGTAACTCACTTGGGGTCTGGGAGTACATATAAAGCGGCTAGGATAACTCACTTGGGGCCAGGGAGTACTTATAAAGGGGCTATGGTAACTCACTTGGGGCCAGGGAGTACTAATATGACACTAGGGTAACACACTTGGGGTCAGGGAGTACTTATAAAGGGGTTAGGATAACTCACTTGCGGTCAGAGAGTACATATAAAGGAGCTAGGATATCTCACTTGGGGTCAGGGAGTACATTTATGGGTCTAAGGTAACACACTTGGGGTCAGGGAGAACTTATGAAGGTGCTACGGTGACTCATTTTGGGTCAGGGAGTACCTATATGGGACTAAGGTAACTCACTTGTGTTCAGGGAATACATATATGATACTAGGGTAACACACTTGGGGTCAGGTAGTACTTATAAAGGGGCTAGGATAACTCACTTGCGGTCAGAGAGTACATATAAAGGGTCTAGGATAACTCACTTGGGGTCAGGGAGTACTTATAAAGGGGCTATAGTAACTCACTTGGGGTCAGGAAGTACTTATTTGGGACTAGGGTAACTCACTTGGGGTATGGGAGTACATATAAAGGGCTATGGTAACTCACTTGGGGCCAGGGAGTACTAATATGAAACTAGGGTAACACACTTGGGGTCAGAGAGTACTTATAAAGGGGCTATGGTACCTCACTTGGGGTCAGGGAGTACTTATTTAGGAGCTAGGGTTACTCACTTGGGGTCAGGGAGAACTTATAAAGGGTCTAGGGTAACTCACTTGCAGTCAGAGAGTACATATAAAGGGGCTAGCATAACTCATTTGGGGTCAGGGAGTACGTATAAAGGGGCTAGGATAACTCACTTGGGGTCAGGGAGTACTTATAAAGGGGCTATGGTAACTTATTTGGGGCCAGGGAGTACTAATATGACACTAGGGTAACACACTTGGGGTCAGGGAGTACTTATAAAGGGGTTAGGATAACTCACTTGCGGTCAGAGAGTACATATAATGGGGCTAGGATAACTCACTTGCGGTCAGAGAGTACATATAAAGGGGCTAGGATAACTCACTTGGGGTCAGGGAGTACATTTATGGGACTAAGGTAACTCACTTCGGGTCTGGGAGTACATATAAAGCGGCTAGGATAACTCACTTGGGGCCAGGGTGTAATTATTAAAGGGCTAGAGTAACTCTCTTGGGGTCAGGGAGTACTTATAAGGGACTAGGGTAACTACTTGGGGTCTGGGAGTACATATAAAGCGGCTAGGATAACTCACTTGGGGTCAGGGAGTACTTATAAAGGGGCTATGGTAACTCACTTGGGGCCAGGGAGTACTAATATGATACTAGGGTAACACACTTGGGGTCAAGGGGTACTTATAAAGGGGTTAGGATAACTCACTTGCGGTCAGAGAGTACATATAAAGGAGCTAGGATATCTCACTTGGGGTCAGGGAGTACATTTATGGGTCTAAGGTAACACACTTGGGGTCAGGGAGAACTTATGAAGGTGCTACGGTGACTCATATTGGGTCAGGGAGTACCTATATGGGACTAAGGTAACTCACTTGTGTTCAGGGAATACATATATGATACTAGGGTAACACACTTGGGGTCAGGTAGTACTTATAAAGGGGCTAGGATAACTCACTTGCGGTCAGAGAGTACATATAAAGGGTCTAGGATAACTCACTTGGGGTCAGGGAGTACTTATAAAGGGGCTATAGTAACTCACTTGGGGTCAGGAAGTACTTATTTGGGACTAGGGTAACTCACTTGGGGTATGGGAGTACATATAAAGGGCTATGGTAACTCACTTGGGGCCAGGGAGTACTAATATGAAACTAGGGTAACACACTTGGGGTCAGAGAGTACTTATAAAGGGGCTATGGTACCTCACTTGGGGTCAGGGAGTACTTATTTAGGAGCTAGGGTTACTCACTTGGGGTCAGGGAGAACTTATAAAGGGTCTAGGGTAACTCACTTGCAGTCAGAGAGTACATATAAAGGGGCTAGCATAACTCATTTGGGGTCAGGGAGTACGTATAAAGGGGCTAGGATAACTCACTTGGGGTCAGGGAGTACTTATAAAGGGGCTATGGTAACTTATTTGGGGCCAGGGAGTACTAATATGACACTAGGGTAACACACTTGGGGTCAGGGAGTACTTATAAAGGGGTTAGGATAACTCACTTGCGGTCAGAGAGTACATATAATGGGGCTAGGATAACTCACTTGCGGTCAGAGAGTACATATAAAGGGGCTAGGATAACTCACTTGGGGTCAGGGAGTACATTTATGGGACTAAGGTAACTCTCTTGGGGACAGGGAGTACTTATAAGGGACTAGGGTAACTCACTTGGGGTCTGGAGTACATATAAAGCGGCTAGGATAACTCACTTGGGGCCAGGGAGTACTTATAAAGGGGCTATGGTAACTCACTTGGGGCCAGGGAGTACTAATATGACACTAGGGTAACACACTTGGGGTCAGGGAGTACTTATAAAGGGGTTAGGATAACTCACTTGCGGTCAGAGAGTACATATAAAGTGGCTAGGATAACTCACTTGGGGTCAGGGAGTACTTATAAAGGGGCTATGGTAACTCATTTGGGGCCAGGGAGTACTAATATGACACTAGGGTAACACACTTGGGGTCAGGGAGTACTTATAAAGGGGCTAGGATAACTCACTTGCGGTCAGAGAGTACAAATAAAGGGGCTAGAATAACTCACTTGGGGTCAGGTAGTACATATAAAGGGACTAGGATAACTCACTTGCTGTCAGATAGTACATATAAAGGGGCTAGGATAACTCACTTGGGGTCAGAGAGTACATTTATGGGACTAAGGTAACTCTCTTGGGGTCAGGGAGTACTTATAAGGGACTAGGGTAACTCACTTGGGGTCTGGGAGTACATATAAAGCGGCTAGGATAACTCACTTGGGGTCAGGGAGTACTTATAAGAGGGTTAGGATAACTCACTTGCGGTCAGAGAGTACATATAAAGGGGATAGGATAACTCACTTGGGGTCAGGGAGTACATATAAAGGGGCTAGGATAACTCAATTCCGGTCAGAGAGTACATATAAAGGGGCTAGGATAACTCACTTGGGGTCAGGGAGTACTTATAAAGGGGCTATGGTAACTCATTTGGGGCCAGGGTGTACTAATATGACACTAGGGTAACACACTTGGGGTCAGGGAGTACTTATAAAGGGGCTAGGATAACTCACTTGCGGTCAGAGAGTTCAAATAAAGGGGCTAGAATAACTCACTTGGGGTCAGGTAGTACATATAAAGGGGCTAGGATAACTCACTTGCGGTCAGAGAGTACTTATATAGGGGCTAGGTTAATTCACTTGGGGTCAGGGAGTACTTCGATGGGACTAGGATAACTCACTTGGGGTCAGGGAGTACATTTATGTGACTAAGGTTATACACTTAGGGTCAGGAAGAACTTATAAAGGTGCTACGGTGACTCATTTGGGGTCAGGGAGTAACTCTATGGGACTAGGGTAACTCACTTGTGTTCAGGGAATATATATATGAAACTAGGATAACACACTTTGGGTCAGGGAGTACATATAAAGGGGCTATGATAACACACTTGGGGTCAGGGAGTACTTATAAAGGGGTTATAGTAACTCACATGGGGTCAGGAAGTACTTATTTGGGACTAGGGTACTCACTTAGGGACAGGGAGTGCTTATAAGGGACTAGGGTAACTCACTTGGGGTCTGGGAGTACATATAAAGTGGCTAGGATAACTCACTTGTGGTCAGGGAGTACTTATAAAGGGGCTATTGTAACTCATTTGGGTCCAGGGAGTACTAATATGACACTAGGGTAACACACTTGGGGTCAGGGACTACTTATAAAGGGGCTAGGATAACTCACTTGCTGTCAGAGAGTACATATAAAGGGGCTAGGATAACTCACTTGGGGTCAGGGAGTACATTTATGGGACTAAGGTAACTCACTTGCGGTCAGAGAGTACATATAAAGGGGCTAGGATAACTCACTTGCGGTCAGAGAGTACATATAAAGGGGCTAGGATAACTCACTTGGGGTCAGGGAGTACTTATAAAGGGGCTATGGTAACTCATTTGGGGCCAGGGAGTACTAATATGACTCTAGGGTAACACACTTGGGGTCAGGGAGTACTTATAAAGGGGCTAGGATAACTCACTTGCGGTCAGAGAGTACATATAAAGGGGCTAGAATAACTCACTTGGGGTCAGGTAGTACATATAAAGGGACTAGGATAACTCACTTGCGGTCAGAGAGTACATATAAATGGGCTAGGGTAACTCACTTGCGGACAGAGAGTACATATAAAGGGGCTAGGATGACTCACTTGCGGTAAGGGAGTACTTATAAAGGGGCTATGGTAACTCATTTGGGGCCAGGGAGTACTAATATGACACTAGGGTAACACACTTGGGGTCAGGGAGTACTTATAAAGGGGCTAGGATAAATCACTTGCGGTCAGAGAGTACATATAAAGGGGCTAGGATAACTAACTTGTGGTCAGGGAGTACATATAAAGGGGCTAGGATAACTCACTTGCTGTCAGAGAGTACATATAAAGGGGCTAGGATAACTCACTTGGGGTCAGGGAGTACATTTATGGGACTAAGGTAACTCTCTTGGGGTCAGGGAGTACTTATAAGGGACTAGGGTAACTCACTTGGGGTCTGGGAGTACATATAAAGCGGCTAGGATAACTCACTTGGGGCCAGGGAGTACATATAAAGGGGATAGGGTAGCTCACTTGCGGTCAGAGAGTAAATAAAAAGGGGCTAGGATAACTCACTTGGGGTCAGGGAGTACTTATAAAGGGGCTATGGTAACTCACTTGGGGCCAGGGAGTACTAATATAAAACTAGGGTAACACACTTGGGTTCAGGGAGTACTTATAAAGGGGCTAGGATAACTCACTTGCTGTCAGAGATTACATATAAAGGGGCTAGGATAAATCACTTGGGGTCAGGGAGTACATTTATGGGACTAAGGTAACTCTCTTGGGGTCAGGGAGTACTTATAAGGGACTAGGGTAACTGACTTCGGGTCTGGGAGTACATATAAATCGGCTAGGATAACTCACTTGGGGCCAGGGTGTACTTATTAAAGGGCTAGAGTAACTCTCTTGGGGTCAGGGAGTACTTATAAGGGACTAGGGTAACTACTTGGGGTCTGGGAGTACATATAAAGCGGCTAGGATAACTCACTTAGGGTCAGGGAGTACTTATAAAGGGGCTATGGTAACTCACTTGGGGCCAGGGAGTACTAATATGACACTAGGGTAACACACTTGGGGTCAAGGAGTACTTATAAAGGGGTTAGGATAACTCACTTGCGGTCAGAGAGTACATATAAAGGGGCTAGGATATCTCACTTGGGGTCAGGGAGTGCATATAAAGGCGCTAGGATAACTCACTTCCGGTCAGAGAGTACATATAAAGGGGCTAGGGTAACTCACTTGCGGTCAGAGAGTACATATAAAGGGGCTAGGATAACTCACTTGGGGTCAGGGAGTACATTTATGGGACTAAGGTAACACACTTGGGGTCAGGGAGAACTTATGAAGGTGCTACGGTGACTCATTTTGGGTCAGGGAGTACCTCTATGGGACTAAGGTAACTCACTTGTGTTCAGGGAATACATATATGATACTAGGGTAACACACTTGGGGTCAGGTAGTACTTATAAAGGGGCTAGGATAACTCACTTGTGGTCAGGGTGTACTTATAAAGGGGCTATTGTAACTCATTTGGGTCCAGGGAGTACTAATATGACACTAGGGTAACACACTTGGGGTCAGGGACTACTTATAAAGGGGCTAGGATAACTCACTTTCTGTCAGAGAGTACATATAAAGGGGCTAGGATAACTCACTTGGGGTCAGGGAGTACATTTATGGGACTAAGGTAACTCACTTGCGGTCAGAGAGTACATATAATGGGGCTAGGATAACTCACTTGCGGTGAGAGAGTACATATAAAGGGGCTAGGATAACTCACTTGGGGTCAGGGAGTACTTATAAAGGGGCTATGGTAACTCATTTGGGGCCAGGGAGTACAAATATGACACTAGGGTAACACACTTGGGGTCAGGGAGTACTTATAAAGGGGCTAGGATAACTCACTTGCGGTCAGAAAGTACATATAAAGGGGCTAGAATAACTCACTTGGGGTCAGGTAGTACATATAAATGGACTAGGATAACTCACTTGCGGTCAGAGAGTACATATAAATGGGCTAGGGTAACTCACTTGCGGACAGAGAGTACATATAAAGGGGCTAGGGTGACTCACTTGCGGTAAGGGAGTACTTATATAGGGGCTATGGTAACTCATTTGGGGCCAGGGAGTACTAATATGACACTAGGGTAACACACTTGGGGTCAGGGAGTACTTATAAAGGGGCTAGGATAACTCACTTGCGGTCAGAGAGTACATATATAGGGGCTAGGATAACTCACTTGTGGTCAGGGAGTACATATAAAGGGGCTAGGCTAACTCACTTGCTGTCAGAGAGTACATATAAAGGGGCTAGGATAACTCACTTGGGGTCAGGGAGTACATTTATGGGACTAAGGTAACTCTCTTGGGGTCAGGGAGTACTCTTAAGGGACTAGGGTAACTCACTTGGGGTCTGGGAGTACATATAAAGCGGCTAGGATAACTCACTTGGGGCCAGGGTGTACTTATTAAAGGGCTAGGGTAACTCTCTTGGGGTCAGGGAGTACTTATAAGGGACTAGGGTAACTACTTGGGGTCTGGGAGTACATATAAAGCGGCTAGGATAACTTACTTGGGGTCAGGGAGTACTTATATAGGGGCTATGGTAACTCACTTGGGGCCAGGGAGTACTAATATGACACTAGGGTAACACACTTGGGGTCAGGGAGTACTTATAAAGGGGTTAGGATAACTCACTTGCGGACAGAGAGTACATATAAAGGGGCTAGGGTGACTCACTTGCGGTAAGGGAGTACTTATAAAGGGGCTATGGTAACTCATTTGGGGCCAGGGAGTACTAATATGACACTAGGGTAACACACTTGGTGTCAGGGAGTACTTATAAAGGGGCTAGGATAACTCACTTGCGGTCAGAGAGTACATATAAAGGGGCTAGGATAACTCACTTGTGGTCAGGGAGTACATATAAAGGGGCTAGGATAACTCACTTGCTGTCAGAGAGTACATATAAAGGGGCTAGGATAACTCACTTGGGGTCAGGGAGTACATTTATGGGACTAAGGTAACTCTCTTGGGGTCAGGGAGTACTTATAAGGGACTAGGGTAACTCACTTCGGGTCTGGGAGTACATATAAAGCGGCTAGGATAACTCACTTGGGGCCAGGGTGTAATTATTAAAGGGCTAGAGTAACTCTCTTGGGGTCAGGGAGTACTTATAAGGGACTAGGGTAACTACTTGGGGTCTGGGAGTACATATAAAGCGGCTAGGATAACTCACTTGGGGTCAGGGAGTACTTATAAAGGGGCTATGGTAACTCACTTGGGGCCAGGGAGTACTAATATGATACTAGGGTAACACACTTGGGGTCAAGGGGTACTTATAAAGGGGTTAGGATAACTCACTTGCGGTCAGAGAGTACATATAAAGGAGCTAGGATATCTCACTTGGGGTCAGGGAGTACATATAAAGGCGCTAGGATAACTCACTTCCGGTCAGAGGGTACATATAAAGGGGCTAGGGTAACTCACTTGCGGTCAGAGAGTACATATAAAGGGGCTAGGATAACTCACTTGGGGTCAGGGAGTACATTTATGGGACTAAGGTAACACACTTGGGGTCAGGGAGAACTTATGAAGGTGCTACGGTGACTCATTTTGGGTCAGGGAGTACCTATATGGGACTAAGGTAACTCACTTGTGTTCAGGGAATACATATATGATACTAGGGTAACACACTTGGGGTCAGGTAGTACTTATAAAGGGGCTAGGATAACTCACTTGCGGTCAGAGAGTACATATAAAGGGTCTAGGATAACTCACTTGGGGTCAGGAAGTACTTATTTGGGACTAGGGTAACTCACTTGGGGTATGGGAGTACATATAAAGGGCTATGGTAACTCACTTGGGGCCAGGGAGTACTAATATGAAACTAGGGTAACACACTTGGGGTCAAAGAGTACTTATAAAGGGGCTATGGTACCTCACTTGGGGTCAGGGAGTACTTATTTAGGAGCTAGGGTTACTCACTTGGAGTCAGGGAGTACTTATAAAGGGTCTAGGGTAACTCACTTGCAGTCAGAGAGTACATATAAAGGGGCTAGCATAACTCATTTGGGGTCAGGGAGTACGTATAAAGGGGCTAGGATAACTCACTTGGGGTCAGGGAGTACTTATAAAGGGGCTATGGTAACTTATTTGGGGCCAGGGAGTACTAATATGACACTAGGGTAACACACTTGGGGTCAGGGAGTACTTATAAAGCGGTTAGGATAACTCACTTGCGGTCAGAGAGTACATATAATGGAGCTAGGATAACTCACTTGCGGTCAGAGAGTACATATAAAGGGGCTAGGATAACTCACTTGGGGTCAGGGAGTACTTATAAAGGGGCTATGGTAACTCACTTGGGGTCAAGGAGTACTACTATGGGACTAGGATAACTCACTTGCCGTCAGAGAGTACATATAAAGGGGCTAGGATAACTCACTTGGGGTCAGGGAGTACATTTATGGGACTAAGGTAACTCTCTTGGGGTCAGGGAGTACTTATAAGGGACTAGGGTAACTCACTTGGGGTCTGGGAGTACATATAAAGCGGCTAGGATAACTCACTTGGGGCCAGGGAGTACTTATAAAGGGGCTATGGTTAACTCACTTGGGGCCAGGGAGTACTAATATGACACTAGGGTAACACACTTGGGGTCAGGGAGTACTTATAAAGGGGTTAGGATAACTCACTTGCGGTCAGAGAGTACATATAAAGTGGCTAGGATAACTCACTTGGGGTCAGGGAGTACTTATAAAGGGGCTATGGTAACTCATTTGGGGCCAGGGAGTACTAATATGACACTAGGGTAACACACTTGGGGTCAGGGAGTACTTATAAAGGGGCTAGGATAACTCACTTGCGGTCAGAGAGTACATATAAAGGGGCTAGAATAACTCACTTGGGGTCAGGTAGTACATATAAAGGGACTAGGATAACTCACTTGCGGTCAGAGAGTACATATAAATGGGCTAGGGTAACTCACTTGCGGACAGAGAGTACATATAAAGGGGCTAGGGTGACTCACTTGCGGTAAGGGAGTACTTATAAAGGGGCTATGGTAACTCATTTGGGGCCAGGGAGTACTAATATGACACTAGGGTAACACACTTGGGGTCAGGGAGTACTTATAAAGGGGCTAGGATAAATCACTTGCGGTCAGAGAGTACATATAAAGGGGCTAGGATAACTAACTTGTGGTCAGGGAGTACATATAAAGGGGCTAGGATAACTCACTTGCTGTCAGAGAGTACATATAAAGGGGCTAGGATAACTCACTTGGGGTCAGGGAGTACATTTATGGGACTAAGGTAACTCTCTTGGGGTCAGGGAGTACTTATAAGGGACTAGGGTAACTCACTTGGGGTCTGGGAGTACATATAAAGCGGCTAGGATAACTCACTTGGGGCCAGGGAGTACATATAAAGGGGATAGGGTAGCTCACTTGCGGTCAGAGAGTAAATAAAAAGGGGCTAGGATAACTCACTTGGGGTCAGGGAGTACTTATAAAGGGGCTATGGTAACTCACTTGGGGCCAGGGAGTACTAATATAAAACTAGGGTAACACACTTGGGTTCAGGGAGTACTTATAAAGGGGCTAGGATAACTCACTTGCTGTCAGAGATTACATATAAAGGGGCTAGGATAAATCACTTGGGGTCAGGGAGTACATTTATGGGACTAAGGTAACTCTCTTGGGGTCAGGGAGTACTTATAAGGGACTAGGGTAACTCACTTCGGGTCTGGGAGTACATATAAATCGGCTAGGATAACTCACTTGGGGCCAGGGTGTACTTATTAAAGGGCTAGAGTAACTCTCTTGGGGTCAGGGAGTACTTATAAGGGACTAGGGTAACTACTTGGGGTCTGGGAGTACATATAAAGCGGCTAGGATAACTCACTTAGGGTCAGGGAGTACTTATAAAGGGGCTATGGTAACTCACTTGGGGCCAGGGAGTACTAATATGACACTAGGGTAACACACTTGGGGTCAAGGAGTACTTATAAAGGGGTTAGGATAACTCACTTGCGGTCAGAGAGTACATATAAAGGGGCTAGGATATCTCACTTGGGGTCAGGGAGTACATATAAAGGCGCTAGGATAACTCACTTCCGGTCAGAGAGTACATATAAAGGGGCTAGGGTAACTCACTTGCGGTCAGAGAGTACATATAAAGGGGCTAGGATAACTCACTTGGGGTCAGGGAGTACATTTATGGGACTAAGGTAACACACTTGGGGTCAGGGAGAACTTATGAAGGTGCTACGGTGACTCATTTTGGGTCAGGGAGTACCTCTATGGGACTAAGGTAACTCACTTGTGTTCAGGGAATACATATATGATACTAGGGTAACACACTTGGGGTCAGGTAGTACTTATAAAGGGGCTAGGATAACTCACTTGTGGTCAGGGTGTACTTATAAAGGGGCTATTGTAACTCATTTGGGTCCAGGGAGTACTAATATGACACTAGGGTAACACACTTGGGGTCAGGGACTACTTATAAAGGGGCTAGGATAACTCACTTTCTGTCAGAGAGTACATATAAAGGGGCTAGGATAACTCACTTGGGGTCAGGGAGTACATTTATGGGACTAAGGTAACTCACTTGCGGTCAGAGAGTACATATAAAGGGGCTAGGATAACTCACTTGCGGTGAGAGAGTACATATAAAGGGGCTAGGATAACTCACTTGGGGTCAGGGAGTACTTATAAAGGGGCTATGGTAACTCATTTGGGGCCAGGGAGTACAAATATGACACTAGGGTAACACACTTGGGGTCAGGGAGTACTTATAAAGGGGCTAGGATAACTCACTTGCGGTCAGAAAGTACATATAAAGGGGCTAGAATAACTCACTTGGGGTCAGGTAGTACATATAAATGGACTAGGATAACTCACTTGCGGTCAGAGAGTACATATAAATGGGCTAGGGTAACTCACTTGCGGACAGAGAGTACATATAAAGGGGCTAGGGTGACTCACTTGCGGTAAGGGAGTACTTATATAGGGGCTATGGTAACTCATTTGGGGCCAGGGAGTACTAATATGACACTAGGGTAACACACTTGGGGTCAGGGAGTACTTATAAAGGGGCTAGGATAACTCACTTGCGGTCAGAGAGTACATATATAGGGGCTAGGATAACTCACTTGTGGTCAGGGAGTACATATAAAGGGGCTAGGCTAACTCACTTGCTGTCAGAGAGTACATATAAAGGGGCTAGGATAACTCACTTGGGGTCAGGGAGTACATTTATGGGACTAAGGTAACTCTCTTGGGGTCAGGGAGTACTCTTAAGGGACTAGGGTAACTCACTTGGGGTCTGGGAGTACATATAAAGCGGCTAGGATAACTCACTTGGGGCCAGGGTGTACTTATTAAAGGGCTAGGGTAACTCTCTTGGGGTCAGGGAGTACTTATAAGGGACTAGGGTAACTACTTGGGGTCTGGGAGTACATATAAAGCGGCTAGGATAACTTACTTGGGGTCAGGGAGTACTTATATAGGGGCTATGGTAACTCACTTGGGGCCAGGGAGTACTAATATGACACTAGGGTAACACACTTGGGGTCAGGGAGTACTTATAAAGGGGTTAGGATAACTCACTTGCGGACAGAGAGTACATATAAAGGGGCTAGGGTGACTCACTTGCGGTAAGGGAGTACTTATAAAGGGGCTATGGTAACTCATTTGGGGCCAGGGAGTACTAATATGACACTAGGGTAACACACTTGGTGTCAGGGAGTACTTATAAAGGGGCTAGGATAACTCACTTGCGGTCAGAGAGTACATATAAAGGGGCTAGGATAACTCACTTGTGGTCAGGGAGTACATATAAAGGGGCTAGGATAACTCACTTGCGGTCAGAGAGTACATATAAAGGGGCTAGGATAACTCACTTGCTGTCAGAGAGTACATATAAAGGGGCTAGGATAACTCACTTGGGGTCAGGGAGTACATTTATGGGACTAAGGTAACTCTCTTGGGGTCAGGGAGTACTTATAAGGGACTAGGGTAACTCACTTCGGGTCTGGGAGTACATATAAAGCGGCTAGGATAACTCACTTGGGGCCAGGGTGTAATTATTAAAGGGCTAGAGTAACTCTCTTGGGGTCAGGGAGTACTTATAAGGGACTAGGGTAACTACTTGGGGTCTGGGAGTACATATAAAGCGGCTAGGATAACTCACTTGGGGTCAGGGAGTACTTATAAAGGGGCTATGGTAACTCACTTGGGGCCAGGGAGTACTAATATGATACTAGGGTAACACACTTGGGGTCAAGGGGTACTTATAAAGGGGTTAGGATAACTCACTTGCGGTCAGAGAGTACATATAAAGGAGCTAGGATATCTCACTTGGGGTCAGGGAGTACATATAAAGGCGCTAGGATAACTCACTTCCGGTCAGAGGGTACATATAAAGGGGCTAGGGTAACTCACTTGCGGTCAGAGAGTACATATAAAGGGGCTAGGATAACTCACTTGGGGTCAGGGAGTACATTTATGGGACTAAGGTAACACACTTGGGGTCAGGGAGAACTTATGAAGGTGCTACGGTGACTCATTTTGGGTCAGGGAGTACCTATATGGGACTAAGGTAACTCACTTGTGTTCAGGGAATACATATATGATACTAGGGTAACACACTTGGGGTCAGGTAGTACTTATAAAGGGGCTAGGATAACTCACTTGCGGTCAGAGAGTACATATAAAGGGTCTAGGATAACTCACTTGGGGTCAGGAAGTACTTATTTGGGACTAGGGTAACTCACTTGGGGTATGGGAGTACATATAAAGGGCTATGGTAACTCACTTGGGGCCAGGGAGTACTAATATGAAACTAGGGTAACACACTTGGGGTCAAAGAGTACTTATAAAGGGGCTATGGTACCTCACTTGGGGTCAGGGAGTACTTATTTAGGAGCTAGGGTTACTCACTTGGAGTCAGGGAGTACTTATAAAGGGTCTAGGGTAACTCACTTGCAGTCAGAGAGTACATATAAAGGGGCTAGCATAACTCATTTGGGGTCAGGGAGTACGTATAAAGGGGCTAGGATAACTCACTTGGGGTCAGGGAGTACTTATAAAGGGGCTATGGTAACTTATTTGGGGCCAGGGAGTACTAATATGACACTAGGGTAACACACTTGGGGTCAGGGAGTACTTATAAAGCGGTTAGGATAACTCACTTGCGGTCAGAGAGTACATATAATGGAGCTAGGATAACTCACTTGCGGTCAGAGAGTACATATAAAGGGGCTAGGATAACTCACTTGGGGTCAGGGAGTACTTATAAAGGGGCTATGGTAACTCACTTGGGGTCAAGGAGTACTACTATGGGACTAGGATAACTCACTTGCCGTCAGAGAGTACATATAAAGGGGCTAGGATAACTCACTTGGGGTCAGGGAGTACATTTATGGGACTAAGGTAACTCTCTTGGGGTCAGGGAGTACTTATAAGGGACTAGGGTAACTCACTTGGGGTCTGGGAGTACATATAAAGCGGCTAGGATAACTCACTTGGGGCCAGGGAGTACTTATAAAGGGGCTATGGTTAACTCACTTGGGGCCAGGGAGTACTAATATGACACTAGGGTAACACACTTGGGGTCAGGGAGTACTTATAAAGGGGTTAGGATAACTCACTTGCGGTCAGAGAGTACATATAAAGTGGCTAGGATAACTCACTTGGGGTCAGGGAGTACTTATAAAGGGGCTATGGTAACTCATTTGGGGCCAGGGAGTACTAATATGACACTAGGGTAACACACTTGGGGTCAGGGAGTACTTATAAAGGGGCTAGGATAACTCACTTGCGGTCAGAGAGTACATATAAAGGGGCTAGAATAACTCACTTGGGGTCAGGTAGTACATATAAAGGGACTAGGATAACTCACTTGCGGTCAGAGAGTACATATAAATGGGCTAGGGTAACTCACTTGCGGACAGAGAGTACATATAAAGGGGCTAGGGTGACTCACTTGCGGTAAGGGAGTACTTATAAAGGGGCTATGGTAACTCATTTGGGGCCAGGGAGTACTAATATGACACTAGGGTAACACACTTGGGGTCAGGGAGTACTTATAAAGGGGCTAGGATAACTCACTTGCGGTCAAAGAGTACATATAAAGGGGCTAGGATAACTAACTTGTGGTCAGGGAGTACATATAAAGGGGCTAGGATAACTCACTTGCTGTCAGAGAGTACATATAAAGGAGCTAGGATAACTCACTTGGGGTCAGGGAGTACATTTATGGGACTAAGGTAACTCTCTTGGGGTCAGGGAGTACTTATAAGGGACTAGGGTAACTCACTTGGGGTCTGGGAGTACATATAAAACGGCTAGGATAACTCACTTGGGGTCAGGGAGTACTTATAAAGGGGCTAGGATAACTCACTTGCGGTCAGAGAGTACATATAAAGAGGCTAGAATAACTCACTTGGGGTCAGGTAGTACATATAAAGGGACTAGGATAACTCACTTGCGGTCAGAGAGTACATATAAATGGGCTAGGGTAACTCACTTGCGGACAGAGAGTACATATAAAGGGGCTAGGGTGTCTCACTTGCAGTAAGGGAGTACTTATAAAGGGGCTATGGTAACTCATTTGGGGCCAGGGAGTACTAATATGACACTAGGGTAACACACTTGGGGTCAGGGAGTACTTATAAAGGGGCTAGGATAACTCACTTGCGGTCAGAGAGTACATATAAAGGGGCTAGGATAAATCACTTGCTGTCAGAGAGTACATATAAAGGGGCTAGGATAACTCATTTGGGGTCAGGGAGTACATTTATGGGACTAAGGTAACTCTCTTGGGTTCAGGGAGTACTTATAAGGGACTAGGGTAACTCACTTGGGGTCTGGGAGTACATATAAAGCGGCTAGGATAACTCACTTGAGGCCAGGAAGTACATATAAAGGGGATAGGGTAGCTCACTTGCGGTCAGAGAGTAAATATAAAGGGGCTAGGATAACTCACTTGGGGTCAGGGAGTACTTATAAAGGGGCTATGGTAACTCACTTGGGGCCAGGGAGTACATATAAAGGGGATAGGGTAGCTCACTTGCGGTCAGAGAGTAAATAAAAAGGGGCTAGGGTAACTCACTTGGGGTCAGGGAGTACTTATAAAGGGGCTATGGTAACTCACTTGGGGCCAGGGAGTACTAATATAAAACTAGGGTAACACACTTGGGTTCAGGGAGTACTTATAAAGGGGCTAGGATAACTCACTTGCTGTCAGAGAGTACATATAAAGGGGCTAGGATAACTCACTTGGGGTCAGGGAGTACATTTATGGGACTAAGGTAACTCTCTTGGGGTCAGGGAGTACTTATAAGGGACTAGGGTAACTCACTTCGGGTCTGGGAGTACATATAAAGCGGCTAGGATAACTCACTTGGGGCCAGGGTGTAATTATTAAAGGGCTAGAGTAACTCTCTTGGGGTCAGGGAGTACTTATAAGGGACTAGGGTAACTACTTGGGGTCTGGGAGTACATATAAAGCGGCTAGGATAACTCACTTGGGGTCAGGGAGTACTTATAAAGGGGCTATGGTAACTCACTTGGGGTCAGGGAGTACTAATATGATACTAGGGTAACACACTTGGGGTCAGGGAGTACTTATAAAGGGGTTAGGATAACTCACTTGCGGTCAGAGAGTACATATAAAGTGGCTAGGATAACTCACTTGGGGTCAGGGAGTACTTATAAAGGGGCTATGGTAACTCATTTGGGGCCAGGGAGTACTAATATGACACTAGGGTAACACACTTGGGGTCAGGGAGTACTTATAAAGGGGCTAGGATAACTCACTTGCGGTCAGAGAGTACATATAAAGGGGCTAGAATAACTCACTTGGGGTCAGGTAGTACATATAAAGGGACTAGGATAACTCACTTGCGGTCAGAGAGTACATATAAATGGGCTAGGGTAACTCACTTGCGGACAGAGAGTACATATAAAGGGGCTAGGGTGACTCACTTGCGGTAAGGGAGTACTTATAAAGGGGCTATGGTAACTCATTTGGGGCCAGGGAGTACTAATATGACACTAGGGTAACACACTTGGGGTCAGGGAGTACTTATAAAGGGGCTAGGATAACTCACTTGCGGTCAGAGAGTACATATAAAGGGGCTAGGATAACTAACTTGTGGTCAGGGAGTACATATAAAGGGGCTAGGATAACTCACTTGCTGTCAGAGAGTACATATAAAGGGGCTAGGATAACTCACTTGGGGTCAGGGAGTACATTTATGGGACTAAGGTAACTCTCTTGGGGTCAGGGAGTACTTATAAGGGACTAGGGTAACTCACTTGGGGTCTGGGAGTACATATAAAGCGGCTAGGATAACTCACTTGGGGTCAGGGAGTACTTATAAAGGGGCTAGGATAACTCACTTGCGGTCAGAGAGTACATATAAAGGGGCTAGAATAACTCACTTGGGGTCAGGTAGTACATATAAAGGGACTAGGATAACTCACTTGCGGTCAGAGAGTACATATAAATGGGCTAGGGTAACTCACTTGCGGACAGAGAGTACATATAAAGGGGCTAGGGTGACTCACTTGCGGTAAGGGAGTACTTATAAAGGGGCTATGGTAACTCATTTGGGGCCAGGGAGTACTAATATGACACTAGGGTAACACACTTGGGGTCAGGGAGTACTTATAAAGGGGCTAGGATAACTCACTTGCGGTCAGAGAGTACATATAAAGGGGCTAGGATAACTCACTTGTGGTCAGGGAGTACATATAAAGGGGCTAGGATAACTCACTTGCTGTCAGAGAGTACATATAAAGGGGCTAGGATAACTCACTTGGGGTCAGGGAGTACATTTATGGGACTAAGGTAACTCTCTTGGGGTCAGGGAGTACTTATAAGGGACTAGGGTAACTCACTTGTGGTCTGGCAGTACATATAAAGCGGCTAGGATAACTCACTTGAGGCCAGGGAGTACATATAAAGGGGATAGGGTAGCTCACTTGCGGTCAGAGAGTAAATATAAAGGGGCTAGGATAACTCACTTGGGGTCAGGGAGTACTTATAAAGGGGCTATGGTAACTCACTTGGGGCCAGGGAGTACTAATATAAAACTAGGGTAACACACTTGGGTTCAGGGAGTACTTATAAAGGGGCTAGGATAACTCACTTGCTGTCAGAGAGTACATATAAAGGGGCTAGGATAACTCACTTGGGGTCAGGGAGTACATTTATGGGACTAAGGTAACTCTCTTGGGGTCAGGGAGTACTTATAAGGGACTAGGGTAACTCACTTCGGGTCTGGGAGTACATATAAAGCGGCTAGGATAACTCACTTGGGGCCAGGGTGTAATTATTAAAGGGCTAGAGTAACTCTCTTGGGGTCAGGGAGTACTTATAAGGGACTAGGGTAACTACTTGGGGTCTGGGAGTACATATAAAGCGGCTAGGATAACTCACTTGGGGTCAGGGAGTACTTATAAAGGGGCTATGGTAACTCACTTGGTGTCAGGGAGTACTAATATGATACTAGGGTAACACACTTGGGGTCAAGGGGTACTTATAAAGGGGTTAGGATAACTCACTTGCGGTCAGAGAGTACATATAAAGGAGCTAGGATATCTCACTTGGGGTCAGGGAGTACATATAAAGGCGCTAGGATAACTCACTTCCGGTCAGAGAGTACATATAAAGGGGCTATGGTAACTCACTTGCGGTCAGAGAGTACATATAAAGGGGCTAGGATAACTCACTTGGGGTCAGGGAGTACATTTATGGGACTAAGGTAACACACTTGGGGTCAGGGAGAACTTATGAAGGTGCTACGGTGACTCATTTTGGGTCAGGGAGTACCTCTATGGGACTAACGTAACTCACTTGTGTTCAGGGAATACATATATGATACTAGGGTAACACACTTGTGGTCAGGTAGTACTTATAAAGGGGCTAGGATAACTCACTTGCGGTCAGAGAGTACATATAAAGGGTCTAGGATAACTCACTTGGGGTCAGGGAGTACTTATAAAGGGGCTATAGTAACTCACTTGGGGTCAGGAAGTACTTATTTGGGACTAGGGTAACTCACTTGGGGTATAAGAGTACATATAAAGGGCTATGGTAACTCACTTGGGGCCAGGGAGTACTAATATGAAACTAGGGTAACACACTTGGGGTCAGAGAGTACTTATAAAGGGGCTATGGTACCTCACTTGGGGTCAGGGAGTACTTATTTAGGAGCTAGGGTTACTCACTTGGGGTCAGGGAGTACTTATAAAGGGTCTAGGGTAACTCACTTGCAGTCAGAGAGTACATATAAAGGGGCTAGCATAACTCATTTGGGGTCAGGGAGTACGTATAAAGGGGCTAGGATAACTCACTTGGGGTCAGGGAGTACTTATAAAGGGGCTATGGTAACTTATTTGGGGCCAGGGAGTACTAATATGACACTAGGGTAACACACTTGGGGTCAGGGAGTACTTATAAAGGGGTTAGGATAACTCACTTGCGGTCAGAGAGTACATATAATGGGGCTAGGATAACTCACTTGCGGTCAGAGAGTACATATAAAGGGGCTAGGATAACTCACTTGGGGTCAGGGAGTACTTATAAAGGGGCTATGGTAACTCACTTGGGGTCAAGGAGTACTACTATGGGACTAGGATAACTCACTTGCCGTCAGAGAGTACATATAAAGGGGCTAGGATAACTCACTTGGGGTCAGGGAGTACATTTATGGGACTAAGGTAACTCTCTTGGGGTCAGGGAGTACTTATAAGGGACTAGGGTAACTCACTTGGGGTCTGGGAGTACACATAAAGCGGCTAGGATAATTCACTTGGGGCCAGGGAGTACTTATAATGGGGCTATGGTAACTCACTTGGGGCCAGGGAGTACTAATATGACAGTAGGGTAACACACTTGGGGTCAGGGAGTACTTATAAAGGGGTTAGGATAACTCACTTGCGGTCAGAGAGTACATATAAAGTGGCTAGGATAACTCACTTGGGGTCAGGGAGTACTTATAAAGGGGCTATGGTAACTCATTTGGGGCCAGGGAGTACTAATATGACACTAGGGTAACACACTTGGGGTCAGGGAGTACTTATAAAGGGGCTAGGATAACTCACTTGCGGTCAGGGAGTACATACAAAGGGGCTAGAATAACTCACTTGGGGTCAGGTAGTACATATAAAGGGACTAGGATAACTCACTTGCGGTCAGAGAGTACATATAAATGGGCTAGGGTAACTCACTTGCGGACAGAGAGTACATATAAAGGGGCTAGGGTGACTCACTTGCGGTAAGGGAGTACTTATAAAGGGGCTATGGTAACTCATTTGGGGCCAGGGAGTACTAATATGACACTAGGGTAACACACTTGGGGTCAGGGAGTACTTATAAAGGGGCTAGGATAACTCACTTGCGGTCAGAGAGTACATATAAAGGGGCTAGGATAACTAACTTGTGGTCAGGGAGTACATATAAAGGGGCTAGGATAACTCACTTGCTGTCATAGAGTACATATAAAGGGGCTAGGATAACTCACTTGGGGTCAGGGAGTACATTTATGGGGCTAAGGTAACTCTCTTGGGGTCAGGGAGTACTTATAAGGGACTAGGGTAACTCACTTGGGGTCTGGGAGTACATATAAAGCGGCTAGGATAACTCACTTGGGGTCAGGGAGTACTTATAAAGGGGCTAGGATAACTCACTTGCGGTCAGAGAGTACATATAAAGGGGCTAGAATAACTCACTTGGGGTCAGGTAGTACATATAAAGGGACTAGGATAACTCACTTGCGGTCAGAGAGTACATATAAATGGGCTAGGGTAACTCACTTGCGGACAGAGAGTACATATAAAGGGGCTAGGGTGACTCACTTGCGGTAAGGGAGTACTTATAAAGGGGCTATGGTAACTCATTTGGGGCCAGGGAGTACTAATATGACACTAGGGTAACACACTTGGGGTCAGGGAGTACTTATAAAGGGGCTAGGATAACTCACTTGCGGTCAGAGAGTACATATAAAGGGGCTAGGATAACTCACTTGTGGTCAGGGAGTACATATAAAGGGGCTAGGATAACTCACTTGCTGTCAGAGAGTACATATAAAGGGGCTAGGATAACTCACTTGGGGTCAGGGAGTACATTTATGGGACTAAGGTAACTCTCTTGGGGTCAGGGAGTACTTATAAGGGACTAGGGTAACTCACTTGTGGTCTGGGAGTACATATAACGCGGCTAGGATAACTCACTTGAGGCCAGGGAGTACATATAAAGGGGATAGGGTAGCTCACTTGCGGTCAGAGAGTAAATATAAAGGGGCTAGGATAACTCACTTGGGGTCAGGGAGTACTTATAAAGGGGCTATGGTAACTCACTTGGGGCCAGGGAGTACTAATATAAAACTAGGGTAACACACTTGGGTTCAGGGAGTACTTATAAAGGGGCTAGGATAACTCACTTGCTGTCAGAGAGTACATATAAAGGGGCTAGGATAACTCACTTGGGGTCAGGGAGTACATTTATGGGACTAAGGTAACTCTCTTTGGGTCAGGGAGTACTTATAAGGGACTAGGGTAACTACTTGGGGTCTGGGAGTACATATAAAGCGGCTAGGATAACTCACTTGGGGTCAGGGAGTACTTATAAAGGGTCTATGGTAACTCACTTGGGGCCAGGGAGTACTAATATGGTACTAGGGTAACACACTTGGAGTCAAGGGGTACTTATAAAGGGGTTAGGATAACTCACTTGCGGTCAGAGAGTACATATAAAGGAGATAGGATATCTCACTTGGGGTCAGGGAGTACATATAAAGGCGCTAGGATAACTCACTTCCGGTCAGAGAGTACATATAAAGGGGCTATGGTAACTCACTTGCGGTCAGAGAGTACATATAAAGGGGCTAGGATAACTCACTTGGGGTCAGGGAGTACATTTATGGGACTAAGGTAACACACTTGGGGTCAGGGAGAACTTATGAAGGTGCTACGGTGACTCATTTTGGGTCAGGGAGTACCTCTATGGGACTAAGGTAACTCACTTGTGTTCAGGGAATACATATATGATACTAGGGTAACACACTTGTGGTCAGGTAGTACTTATAAAGGGGCTAGGATAACTCACTTGCGGTCAGAGAGTACATATAAAGGGTCTAGGATAACTCACTTGGGGTCAGGGAGTACTTATAAATGGGCTATAGTAACTCACTTGGGGTCAGGAAGTACTTATTTGGGACTAGGGTAACTCACTTGGGGTATGGGAGTACATATAAAGGGCTATGGTAACTCACTTGGGGCCAGGGAGTACTAATATGAAACTAGGGTAACACACTTGGGGTCAGAGAGTACTTATAAAGGGGCTATGGTACCTCACTTGGGGTCAGGGAGTACTTATTTAGGAGCTAGGGTTACTCACTTGGGGTCAGGGAGTACTTATAAAGGGTCTAGGGTAACTCACTTGCAGTCAGAGAGTACATATAAAGGGGCTAGCATAACTCATTTGGGGTCAGGGAGTACGTATAAAGGGGCTAGGATAACTCACTTGGGGTCAGGGAGTACTTATAAAGGGGCTATAGTAACTTATTTGGGGCCAGGGAGTACTAATATGACACTAGGGTAACACACTTGGGGTCAGGGAGTACTCATAAAGGGGTTAGGATAACTCACTTGCGGTCAGAGAGTACATATAATGGGGCTAGGATAACTCACTTGCGGTCAGAGAGTACATATAAAGGGGCTAGGATAACTCACTTGGGGACAGGGAGTACTTATAAAGGGGCTATGGTAACTCACTTGGGGTCAAGGAGTACTACTATGGGACTAGGATAACTCACTTGCCGTCAGAGAGTACATATAAAGGGGCTAGGATAACTCACTTGGGGTCAGGGAGTACTTATAAAGGGGCTATGGTAACTCACTTGGGGTCAGGGAGTACTAATATGGGACTAGGGTAACTCACTTGACGGTCAGAGAGTACTTATAAAGGGGCTAGGATAACTCACTTGGGGTCAGGGAGTACTTATAAAGGTGATATGGTAACTCACTTGGGGTCAGGGAGTACTTATAAAGGGGCTATGGTAACTCACTTGGGGTCAGGGAGTACTACTATGGGACTAGGGTGTCTCACTTGCGGTCAGAGAGTACTTATAAAGGGGCTAGGATAACTCACTTGGGGTCAGGGAGTAGTTATAAAGGTGAAATGGTAACTCACTTGGGGTCAGGGAGTACTTACAAAGGGGTTAGGATAACTCACTTGCGGTCAGAGAGTACATATAAAGCGGCTAGGATAACTCACTTGCGGTCAGAGAGTACATATAAAGGGGCTAGGATAACTCACTTGCGGTCAGAGAGTACATATAAAGGGGCTAGGATAACTCACTTTGGGTCAGGGAGTACATTTATGGGACTAAGATAACTCTCTTGGGGTCAGGGAGTACTTATAAGGGACTAGGGTAACTCACTTGGGGTCTGGGAGTACATATAAAGCGGCTAGGATAACTCACTTGGGGCCAGGGAGTACATATAAAGGGGATAGGGTAGCTCACTTGCGGTCAGAGAGTAAATATATAGGGGCTAGGATAACTCATTTGGGGTCAGGGAGTACTTATAAAGGGGCTATGGTAACTCACTTGGCGTCAGGGAGTACTAATATAAAACTAGGGTAACACACTTGGGTTCAGGGAGTACTTATAAAGGGGCTAGGATAACTCACTTGCTGTCAGAGAGTACATATAAAGGGGCTAGGATAACTCACTTGGGGTCAGGGAGTACATTTATGGGACTAAGGTAACTCTCTTGTGGTCAGGGAGTACTTATAAGGGGCTAGGGTAACTCACTTCGGGTCTGGGAGTACATATAATGCGGCTAGGATAACTCACTTGGGCCAGGGTGTACTTATTAAAGGGCTAGAGTAACTCTCTTGGGGTCAGGGAGTACTTATAAGGGACTAGGGTAACTACTTGGGGTCTGGGAGTACATATAAAGCGGCTAGGATAACTCACTTGGGGTCAGGGAGTACTTATAAAGGGGCTATGGTAACTCACTTGGGGCCAGGGAGTACTAATATGACACTAGGGTAACACACTTGGGGTCAAGGAGTACTTATAAAGGGGTTAGGATAACTTACTTGCGGTCAGAGAGTACATATAAAGGGGCTAGGATATCTCACTTGGGGTCAGGGAGTACATATAAAGGCGCTAGGATAACTCACTTCCGGTCAGAGAGTACATATAAAGGGGCTAGGGTAACTCACTTGCGGTCAGAGAGTACATATAAAGGGGCTAGGATAACTCACTTGGGGTCAGGGAGTACATTTATGGGACTAAGGTAACACACTTGGGGTCAGGGAGAACTTATGAAGGTGCTACGGTGACTCATTTTGGGTCAGGGAGTACCTCTATGGGACTAAGGTAACTCACTTGTGTTCAGGGAATACATATATGATGCTAGGGTAAGACACTTGGGGTCAGGTAGTACTTATAAAGGGGCTATTGTAACTCATTTGGGTCCAGGGAGTACTAATATGACACTAGGGTAACACACTTGGGGTCAGGGATTACTTATAAAGGGGCTAGGATAACTCACTTGCTGTCAGAGAGTACATATAAAGGGGCTAGGATAACTCACTTGGGGTCAGGGAGTACATTTATGGGACTAAGGTAACTCACTTGCGGTCAGAGAGTACATATAAAGGGGCTAGGATAACTCACTTGCGGTCAGAGAGTACATATAAAGGGGCTAGGATAACTCACTTGGGGTCAGGGAGTACTTATAAAGGGGCTATGGTAACTCATTTGGGGCCAGGGAGTACTAATATGACACTAGGGTAACACACTAGGGGTCAGGGAGTACTTATAAAGGGGCTAGGATAACTCACTTGCGGTCAGAGAGTACATATATAGGGGCTAGAATAACTCACTTGGGGTCAGGTAGTATATATAAAGGGACTAGGATAACTCACTTGCGGTCAGAGAGTACATATAAATGGGCTAGGGTAACTCACTTGCGGACAGAGAGTACATATAAAGGGGCTAGGGTGACTCACTTGCGGTAAGGGAGTACTTATAAAGGGGCTATGGTAACTCATTTGGGGCCAGGGAGTACTAATATGACACTAGGGTAAAACACTTGGGGTCAGGGAGTACTTATAAAGGGGCTAGGATAACTCACTTGCGGTCAGAGAGTACATATAAAGGGGCTAGGATAACTCACTTGCTGTCAGAGAGTACATATAAAGGGGCTAGTATAACTCACTTGGGGTCAGGGAGTACATTTATGGGACTAAGGTAACTCTCTTGGGTTCAGGGAGTACTTATAAGGGACTAGGGTAACTCACTTGGGGTCTGGGAGTACATATAAAGCGGCTAGGATAACTCACTTGAGGCCAGGAAGTACATATAAAGGGGATAGGGTAGCTCACTTGCGGTCAGAGAGTAAATATAAAGGGGCTAGGATAACTCACTTGGGGTCAGGGAGTACTTATAAAGGGGCTATGGTAACTCACTTGGGGCCAGGGAGTACTAATATAAAACTAGGGTAACACACTTGGGTTCAGGGAGTACTTATAAAGGGGCTAGGATAACTCACTTGCTGTCAGAGAGCACATATAAAGGGGCTAGGATAACTCACTTGGGGTCAGGGAGTACATTTATGGGACTAAGGTAACTCTCTTGGGGTCAGGGAGTACTTATAAGGGACTAGGGTAACTCACTTCGGGTCTGGGAGTACATATAAAGCGGCTAGGATAACTCACTTGGGGCCAGGGTGTACTTATTAAAGGGCTAGAGTAACTCTCTTGGGGTCAGGGAGTACTTATAAGGGACTAGGGTAACTACTTGGGGTCTGGGAGTACATATAAAGCGGCTAGGATAACTCACTTGGGGTCAGGGAGTACTTATAAAGGGGCTATGGTAACTCACTTGGGGCCAGGGAGTACTAATATGACACTAGGGTAACACACTTGGGGTCAAGGGGTACTTATAAAGGGGTTAGGATAACTCACTTGCGGTCAGAGAGTACATATAAAGGGGCTAGGATAACTCACTTGCGGTCAGAGAGTACATAAAAAGGGGCTAGGATAACTCACTTGTGGTCAGGGAGTACATATAAAGGGGCTAGGATAACTCACTTGCTGTCAGAGAGTACATATAAAGGGGCTAGGATAACTCACTTGGGGTCAGGGAGTACATATAAAGGGGCTAGGATAACTCACTTGCGGTCAGAGAGTACATATAAAGGGGCTAGGATAACTCACTTGGGGTCAGGGAGTACATTTATGGGACTAAGGTAACACATTTGGGTTCAGGGAGTACTTATAAAGGGGCTATGGTAACTCACTTGGGGCCAGGGAGTACTAATATGACACTAGGGTAACACACTTGGGGTCAAGGGGTACTTATAAAGGGGTTAGGATAACTCACTTGCGGTCAGAGAGTACATATAAAGGGGCTAGGATAACTCACTTGCGGTCAGAGAGTACATATAAAGGGGCTAGGATAACTCACTTGCGGTCAGAGAGTACATATAAAGTGGCTAGGATAACTCACTTGGGGTCAGGGAGTACTTATAAAGGGGCTATGGTAACTCATTTGGGGCCAGGGAGTACTAATATGACACTAGGGTAACACACTTGGGGTCAGGGAGTACTTATAAAGGGGCTAGGATAACTCACTTGCGGTCAGAGAGTACATATAAAGGGGCTAGAATAACTCACTTGGGGTCAGGTAGTACATATAAAGGGACTAGGATAACTCACTTGCGGTCAGAGAGTACATATAAATGGGCTAGGGTAACTCACTTGCGGACAGAGAGTACATATAAAGGGGCTAGGGTGACTCACTTGCGGTAAGGGAGTACTTATAAAGGGGCTATGGTAACTCATTTGGGGCCAGGGAGTACTAATATGACACTAGGGTAACACACTTTGGGTCAGGGAGTACTTATAAAGGGGCTAGGATAACTCACTTGCGGTCAAAGAGTACATATAAAGGGGCTAGGATAACTAACTTGTGGTCAGGGAGTACATATAAAGGGGCTAGGATAACTCACTTGCTGTCAGAGAGTACATATAAAGGGGCTAGGATAACTCACTTGGGGTCAGGGAGTACATTTATGGGACTAAGGTAACTCTCTTGGGGTCAGGGAGTACTTATAAGGGACTAGGGTAACTCACTTGGGGTCTGGGAGTACATATAAAGCGGCTAGGATAACTCACTTGGGGTCAGGGAGTACTTATAAAGGGGCTAGGATAACTCACTTGCGGTCAGAGAGTACATATAAAGAGGCTAGAATAACTCACTTGGGGTCAGGTAGTACATATAAAGGGACTAGGATAACTCACTTGCGGTCAGAGAGTACATATAAATGGGCTAGGGTAACTCACTTGCGGACAGAGAGTACATATAAAGGGACTAGGGTGTCTCACTTGCAGTAAGGGAGTACTTATAAAGGGGCTATGGTAACTCATTTGGGGCCAGGGAGTACTAATATGACACTAGGGTAACACACTTCGGGTCAGGGAGTACTTATAAAGGGGCTAGGATAACTCACTTGCGGTCAGAGAGTACATATAAAGGGGCTAGGATAACTCACTTGCTGTCAGAGAGTACATATAAAGGGGCTAGGATAACTCATTTGGGGTCAGGGAGTACATTTATGGGACTAAGGTAATCTCTTGGGTTCAGGGAGTACTTATAAGGGACTAGGGTAACTCACTTGGGGTCTGGGAGTACATATAAAGCGGCTAGGATAACTCACTTGAGGCCAGGAAGTACATATAAAGGGGATAGGGTAGCTCACTTGCGGTCAGAGAGTAAATATAAAGGGGCTAGGATAACTCACTTGGGGTCAGGGAGTACTTATAAAGGGGCTATGGTAACTCACTTGGGGCCAGGGAGTACATATAAAGGGGATAGGGTAGCTCACTTGCGGTCAGAGAGTAAATAAAAAGGGGCTAGGATAACTCACTTGGGGTCAGGGAGTACTTATAAAGGGGCTATGGTAACTCACTTGGGGCCAGGGAGTACTAATATAAAACTGGGGTAACACACTTGGGTTCAGGGAGTACTTATAAAGGGGCTAGGATAACTCACTTGCTGTCAGACATTACATATAAAGGGGCTAGGATAAATCACTTGGGGTCAGGGAGTACATTTATGGGACTAAGGTAACTCTCTTGGGGTCAGGGAGTACTTATAAGGGACTAGGGTAACTCACTTCGGGTCTGGGAGTACATATAAATCGGCTAGGATAACTCATTTGGGGCCAGGGTGTACTTATTAAAGGGCTAGAGTAACTCTCTTGGGGTCAGGGAGTACTTATAAGGGACTAGGGTAACTACTTGGGGTCTGGGAGTACATATAAAGCGGCTAGGATAACTCACTTGGGGTCAGGGAGTACTTATAAAGGGGCTATGGTAACTCACTTGGGGCCAGGGAGTACTAATATGACACTAGGGTAACACACTTGGGGTCAAGGAGTACTTATAAAGGGGTTAGGATAACTCACTTGCGGTCAGAGAGTACATATAAAGGGGCTAGGATATCTCACTTGGGGTCAGGGAGTACATATAAAGGCGCTAGGATAACTCACTTCCGGTCAGAGAGTACATATAAAGGGGCTAGGGTAACTCACTTGCGGTCAGAGAGTACATATAAAGGGGCTAGGATAACTCACTTGCTGTCAGAGAGTACATATAAAGGGGCTAGGATAACTCATTTGGGGTCAGGGAGTACATTTATGGGACTAAGGTAATCTCTTGGGTTCAGGGAGTACTTATAAGGGACTAGGGTAACTCACTTGGGGTCTGGGAGTACATATAAAGCGGCTAGGATAACTCACTTGAGGCCAGGAAGTACATATAAAGGGGATAGGGTAGCTCACTTGCGGTCAGAGAGTAAATATAAAGGGGCTAGGATAACTCACTTGGGGTCAGGGAGTACTTATAAAGGGGCTATGGTAACTCACTTGGGGCCAGGGAGTACATATAAAGGGGATAGGGTAGCTCACTTGCGGTCAGAGAGTAAATAAAAAGGGGCTAGGATAACTCACTTGGGGTCAGGGAGTACTTATAAAGGGGCTATGGTAACTCACTTGGGGCCAGGGAGTACTAATATAAAACTAGGGTAACACACTTGGGTTCAGGGAGTACTTATAAAGGGGCTAGGATAACTCACTTGCTGTCAGAGATTACATATAAAGGGGCTAGGATAAATCACTTGGGGTCAGGGAGTACATTTATGGGACTAAGGTAACTCTCTTGGGGTCAGGGAGTACTTATAAGGGACTAGGGTAACTCACTTCGGGTCTGGGAGTACATATAAATCGGCTAGGATAACTCATTTGGGGCCAGGGTGTACTTATTAAAGGGCTAGAGTAACTCTCTTGGGGTCAGGGAGTACTTATAAGGGACTAGGGTAACTACTTGGGGTCTGGGAGTACATATAAAGCGGCTAGGATAACTCACTTGGGGTCAGGGAGTACTTATAAAGGGGCTATGGTAACTCACTTGGGGCCAGGGAGTACTAATATGACACTAGGGTAACACACTTGGGGTCAAGGAGTACTTATAAAGGGGTTAGGATAACTCACTTGCGGTCAGAGAGTACATATAAAGGGGCTAGGATATCTCACTTGGGGTCAGGGAGTACATATAAAGGCGCTAGGATAACTCACTTCCGGTCAGAGAGTACATATAAAGGGGCTAGGGTAACTCACTTGCGGTCAGAGAGTACATATAAAGGGGCTAGGATAACTCACTTGTGGTCAGGGAGTACATATAAAGGGGCTAGGATAACTCACTTGCTGTCAGAGAGTACATATAAAGGGGCTAGGATAACTCACTTGGGGTCAGGGAGTACATATAAAGGGGCTAGGATAACTCACTTGCGGTCAGAGAGTACATATAAAGGGGCTAGGATAACTCACTTGGGGTCAGGGAGTACATTTATGGGACTAAGGTAACACATTTGGGTTCAGGGAGTACTTATAAAGGGGCTATGGTAACTCACTTGGGGCCAGGGAGTACTAATATGACACTAGGGTAACACACTTGGGGTCAAGGGGTACTTATAAAGGGGTTAGGATAACTCACTTGCGGTCAGAGAGTACATATAAAGGGGCTAGGATAACTCACTTGCGGTCAGAGAGTACATATAAAGGGGCTAGGATAACTCACTTGCGGTCAGAGAGTACATATAAAGTGGCTAGGATAACTCACTTGGGGTCAGGGAGTACTTATAAAGGGGCTATGGTAACTCATTTGGGGCCAGGGAGTACTAATATGACACTAGGGTAACACACTTGGGGTCAGGGAGTACTTATAAAGGGGCTAGGATAACTCACTTGCGGTCAGAGAGTACATATAAAGGGGCTAGAATAACTCACTTGGGGTCAGGTAGTACATATAAAGGGACTAGGATAACTCACTTGCGGTCAGAGAGTACATATAAATGGGCTAGGGTAACTCACTTGCGGACAGAGAGTACATATAAAGGGGCTAGGGTGACTCACTTGCGGTAAGGGAGTACTTATAAAGGGGCTATGGTAACTCATTTGGGGCCAGGGAGTACTAATATGACACTAGGGTAACACACTTTGGGTCAGGGAGTACTTATAAAGGGGCTAGGATAACTCACTTGCGGTCAAAGAGTACATATAAAGGGGCTAGGATAACTAACTTGTGGTCAGGGAGTACATATAAAGGGGCTAGGATAACTCACTTGCTGTCAGAGAGTACATATAAAGGGGCTAGGATAACTCACTTGGGGTCAGGGAGTACATTTATGGGACTAAGGTAACTCTCTTGGGGTCAGGGAGTACTTATAAGGGACTAGGGTAACTCACTTGGGGTCTGGGAGTACATATAAAGCGGCTAGGATAACTCACTTGGGGTCAGGGAGTACTTATAAAGGGGCTAGGATAACTCACTTGCGGTCAGAGAGTACATATAAAGAGGCTAGAATAACTCACTTGGGGTCAGGTAGTACATATAAAGGGACTAGGATAACTCACTTGCGGTCAGAGAGTACATATAAATGGGCTAGGGTAACTCACTTGCGGACAGAGAGTACATATAAAGGGACTAGGGTGTCTCACTTGCAGTAAGGGAGTACTTATAAAGGGGCTATGGTAACTCATTTGGGGCCAGGGAGTACTAATATGACACTAGGGTAACACACTTCGGGTCAGGGAGTACTTATAAAGGGGCTAGGATAACTCACTTGCGGTCAGAGAGTACATATAAAGGGGCTAGGATAACTCACTTGCTGTCAGAGAGTACATATAAAGGGGCTAGGATAACTCATTTGGGGTCAGGGAGTACATTTATGGGACTAAGGTAATCTCTTGGGTTCAGGGAGTACTTATAAGGGACTAGGGTAACTCACTTGGGGTCTGGGAGTACATATAAAGCGGCTAGGATAACTCACTTGAGGCCAGGAAGTACATATAAAGGGGATAGGGTAGCTCACTTGCGGTCAGAGAGTAAATATAAAGGGGCTAGGATAACTCACTTGGGGTCAGGGAGTACTTATAAAGGGGCTATGGTAACTCACTTGGGGCCAGGGAGTACATATAAAGGGGATAGGGTAGCTCACTTGCGGTCAGAGAGTAAATAAAAAGGGGCTAGGATAACTCACTTGGGGTCAGGGAGTACTTATAAAGGGGCTATGGTAACTCACTTGGGGCCAGGGAGTACTAATATAAAACTGGGGTAACACACTTGGGTTCAGGGAGTACTTATAAAGGGGCTAGGATAACTCACTTGCTGTCAGACATTACATATAAAGGGGCTAGGATAAATCACTTGGGGTCAGGGAGTACATTTATGGGACTAAGGTAACTCTCTTGGGGTCAGGGAGTACTTATAAGGGACTAGGGTAACTCACTTCGGGTCTGGGAGTACATATAAATCGGCTAGGATAACTCATTTGGGGCCAGGGTGTACTTATTAAAGGGCTAGAGTAACTCTCTTGGGGTCAGGGAGTACTTATAAGGGACTAGGGTAACTACTTGGGGTCTGGGAGTACATATAAAGCGGCTAGGATAACTCACTTGGGGTCAGGGAGTACTTATAAAGGGGCTATGGTAACTCACTTGGGGCCAGGGAGTACTAATATGACACTAGGGTAACACACTTGGGGTCAAGGAGTACTTATAAAGGGGTTAGGATAACTCACTTGCGGTCAGAGAGTACATATAAAGGGGCTAGGATATCTCACTTGGGGTCAGGGAGTACATATAAAGGCGCTAGGATAACTCACTTCCGGTCAGAGAGTACATATAAAGGGGCTAGGGTAACTCACTTGCGGTCAGAGAGTACATATAAAGGGGCTAGGATAACTCACTTGCTGTCAGAGAGTACATATAAAGGGGCTAGGATAACTCATTTGGGGTCAGGGAGTACATTTATGGGACTAAGGTAATCTCTTGGGTTCAGGGAGTACTTATAAGGGACTAGGGTAACTCACTTGGGGTCTGGGAGTACATATAAAGCGGCTAGGATAACTCACTTGAGGCCAGGAAGTACATATAAAGGGGATAGGGTAGCTCACTTGCGGTCAGAGAGTAAATATAAAGGGGCTAGGATAACTCACTTGGGGTCAGGGAGTACTTATAAAGGGGCTATGGTAACTCACTTGGGGCCAGGGAGTACATATAAAGGGGATAGGGTAGCTCACTTGCGGTCAGAGAGTAAATAAAAAGGGGCTAGGATAACTCACTTGGGGTCAGGGAGTACTTATAAAGGGGCTATGGTAACTCACTTGGGGCCAGGGAGTACTAATATAAAACTAGGGTAACACACTTGGGTTCAGGGAGTACTTATAAAGGGGCTAGGATAACTCACTTGCTGTCAGAGATTACATATAAAGGGGCTAGGATAAATCACTTGGGGTCAGGGAGTACATTTATGGGACTAAGGTAACTCTCTTGGGGTCAGGGAGTACTTATAAGGGACTAGGGTAACTCACTTCGGGTCTGGGAGTACATATAAATCGGCTAGGATAACTCATTTGGGGCCAGGGTGTACTTATTAAAGGGCTAGAGTAACTCTCTTGGGGTCAGGGAGTACTTATAAGGGACTAGGGTAACTACTTGGGGTCTGGGAGTACATATAAAGCGGCTAGGATAACTCACTTGGGGTCAGGGAGTACTTATAAAGGGGCTATGGTAACTCACTTGGGGCCAGGGAGTACTAATATGACACTAGGGTAACACACTTGGGGTCAAGGAGTACTTATAAAGGGGTTAGGATAACTCACTTGCGGTCAGAGAGTACATATAAAGGGGCTAGGATATCTCACTTGGGGTCAGGGAGTACATATAAAGGCGCTAGGATAACTCACTTCCGGTCAGAGAGTACATATAAAGGGGCTAGGGTAACTCACTTGCGGTCAGAGAGTACATATAAAGGGGCTAGGATAACTCACTTGGGGTCAGGGAGTACATTTATGGGACTAAGGTAACACACTTGGGGTCAGGGAGAACTTATGAAGGTGCTACGGTGACTCATTTTGGGTCAGGGAGTACCTCTATGGGACTAAGGTAACTCACTTGTGTTCACGGAATACATATATGATACTAGGGTAACACACTTGGGGTCAGGTAGTACTTATAAAGGGGCTAGGATAACTCACTTGTGGTCAGGGTGTACTTATAAAGGGGCTATTGTAACTCATTTGGGTCCAGGGAGTACTAATATGACACTAGGGTAACACACTTGGGGTCAGGGACTACTTATAAAGGGGCTAGGATAACTCACTTTCTGTCAGAGAGTACATATAAAGGGGCTAGGATAACTCACTTGGGGTCAGGGAGTACATTTATGGGACTAAGGTAACTCACTTGCGGTCAGAGAGTACATATAAAGGGGCTAGGATAACTCACTTGCGGTGAGAGAGTACATATAAAGGGGCTAGGATAACTCACTTGGGGTCAGGGAGTACTTATAAAGGGGCTATGGAAACTCATTTGGGGCCAGGGAGTACAAATATGACACTAGGGTAACACACTTGGGGTCAGGGAGTACTTATAAAGGGGCTAGGATAACTCACTTGCGGTCAGAGAGTACATATAAAGGGGCTAGAATAACTCACTTGGGGTCAGGTAGTACATATAAAGGGACTAGGATAACTCACTTGCGGTCAGAGAGTACATATAAATGGGCTAGGGTAACTCACTTGCGGACAGAGAGTACATATAAAGGGGCTAGGGTGACTCACTTGCGGTAAGGTAGTACTTATAAAGGGGCTATGGTAACTCATTTGGGGCAAGGGAGTACTAATATGACACTAGGGTAACACACTTGGGGTCAGGGAGTACTTATAAAGGGGCTAGGATAACTCACTTGCGGTCAGAGAGTACATATATAGGGGCTAGGATAACTCACTTGTGGTCAGGGAGTACATATAAAGGGGCTAGGATAACTCACTTGCTGTCAGAGAGTACATATAAAGGGGCTAGGATAACTCACTTGGGGTCAGGGAGTACATTTATGGGACTAAGGTAACTCTCTTGGGGTCAGGGAGTACTCTTAAGGGACTAGGGTAACTCACTTGGGGTCTGGGAGTACATATAAAGCGGCTAGGATAACTCACTTGGGGCCAGGGTGTACTTATTAAAGGGCTAGGGTAACTCTCTTGGGGTCAGGGAGTACTTATAAGGGACTAGGGTAACTACTTTGGGTCTGGGAGTACATATAAAGCGGCTAGGATAACTTACTTGGGGTCAGGGAGTACTTATAAAGGGGTTAGGATAACTCACTTGCGGACAGAGAGTACATATAAAGGGGCTAGGGTGACTCACTTGCGGTAAGGGAGTACTTATAAAGGGGCTATGGTAACTCATTTGGGGCCAGGGAGTACTAATATGACACTAGGGTAACACACTTGGGGTCAGGGAGTACTTATAAAGGGGCTAGGATAACTCACTTGCGGTCAGAGAGTACATATAAAGGGGCTAGGATAACTCACTTGTGGTCAGGGAGTAAATATAAAGGGGCTAGGATAACTCACTTGCTGTCAGAGAGTACATGTAAAGGGGCTAGGATAACTCACTTGGGGTCAGGAAGTACATTTATGGGACTAAGGTAACTCTCTTGGGGTCAGGGAGTACTTATAAGGGACTAGGGTAACTCACTTCGGGTCTGGGAGTACATATAAAGCGGCTAGGATAACTCACTTGGGGCCAGGGTGTAATTATTAAAGGGCTAGAGTAACTCTTTTGGGGTCAGGGAGTACTTATAAGGGACTAGGGTAACTACTTGGGGTCTGGGAGTACATATAAAGCGGCTAGGATAACTCACTTGGGGTCAGGGAGTACTAATAAAGGGGCTATGGTAACTCACTTGGGGCCAGGGAGTACTAATATGATACTAGGGTAACACACTTGGGGTCAAGGGGTACTTATAAAGGGGTTAGGATAACTCACTTGCGGTCAGAGAGTACATATAAAGGAGCTAGGATATCTCACTTGGGGTCAGGGAGTACATATAAAGGCGCTAGGATAACTCACTTGCGGTCAGAGAGTACATATAAAGGGGCTAGGATAACTCACTTGGGGTCAGGGAGTACATTTATGGGACTAAGGTAACACACTTGGGGTCAGGGAGAACTTATGGAGGTGCTACGGTGACTCATTTTGGGTCAGGGAGTACCTACATGGGACTAAGGTAACTCACTTGTGTTCAGGGAATACATATATGATACTAGGGTAACACACTTGGGGTCAGGTAGTACTTATAAAGGGGCTAGGATAACTCACTTGCGGTCAGAGAGTACATATAAAGGGTCTAGGATAACTCACTTGGGGTCAGGGAGTACTTATAAAGGGGCTATAGTAACTCACATGGGGTCAGGAAGTACTTATTTGGGACTAGGGTAACTCACTTGGGGTATGGGAGTACATATAAAGGGCTATGGTAACTCACTTGGGGCCAGGGAGTACTAATATGAAACTAGGGTAACACACTTGGGGTCAGAGAGTACTTATAAAGGGGCTATGGTACCTCACTTGGGGTCAGGGAGTACTTATTTAGGAGCTAGGGTTACTCACTTGGGGTCAGGGAGTACTTATAAAGGGTCTAGGGTAACTCACTTGCAGTCAGAGAGTACATATAAAGGGGCTAGCATAACTCATTTGGGGTCAGGGAGTACGTATAAAGGGGCTAGGATAACTCACTTGGGGTCAGGGAGTACTTATAAAGGGGCTATGGTAACTTATTTGGGGCCAGGGAGTACTAATATGACACTAGGGTAACACACTTGGGGTCAGGGAGTACTTATAAAGGGGTTAGGATAACTCACTTGCGGTCAGAGAGTACATATAATGGGGCTAGGATAACTCACTTGCGGTCAGAGAGTACATATAAAGGGGCTAGGATAACTCACTTGGGGTCAGGGAGTACTTATAAAGGGGCTATGGTAACTCACTTGGGGTCAAGGAGTACTACTATGGGACTAGGATAACTCACTTGCCGTCAGAGAGTACATATAAAGGGGCTAGGATAACTCACTTGGGGTCAGGGAGTACATTTATGGGACTAAGGTAACTCTCTTGGGGTCAGGGAGTACTTATAAGGGACTAGGGTAACTCACTTGGGGTCTGGGAGTACATATAAAGCGGCTAGGATAACTCACTTGGGGCCAGGGAGTACTTATAAAGGGGCTATGGTAACTCACTTGGGGCCAGGGAGTACTAATATGACACTAGGGTAACACACTTGGGGTCAGGGAGTACTTATAAAGGGGTTAGGATAACTCACTTGCGGTCAGAGAGTACATATAAAGTGGCTAGGATAACTCACTTGGGGTCAGGGAGTACTTATAAAGGGGCTATGGTAACTCATTTGGGGCCAGGGAGTACTAATATGACACTAGGGTAACACACTTGGGGTCAGGGAGTACTTATAAAGGGGCTAGGATAACTCACTTGCGGTCAGAGAGTACATATAAAGGGGCTAGAATAACTCACTTGGGGTCAGGTAGTACATATAAAGGGACTAGGATAACTCACTTGCGGTCAGAGAGTACATATAAATGGGCTAGGGTAACTCACTTGCGGACAGAGAGTACATATAAAGGGGCTAGGGAGACTCACTTGCGGTAAGGGAGTACTTATAAAGGGGCTATGGTAACTCATTTGGGGCCAGGGAGTACTAATATGACACTAGGGTAACACACTTGGGGTCAGGGAGTACTTATAAAGGGGCTAGGATAACTCACTTGCGGTCAGAGAGTACATATAAAGGGGCTAGGATAACTAACTTGTGGTCAGGGAGTACATATAAAGGGGCTAGGATAACTCACTTGCTGTCAGAGAGTACATATAAAGGGGCTAGGATAACTCACTTGGGGTCAGGGAGTACATTTATGGGACTAAGGTAACTCTCTTGGGGTCAGGGAGTACTTATAAGGGACTAGGGTAACTCACTTGGGGTCTGGGAGTACATATAAAGCGGCTAGGATAACTCACTTGGGGTCAGGGAGTACTTATAAAGGGGCTAGGATAACTCACTTGCGGTCAGAGAGTACATATAAAGGGGCTAGGATAACTCACTTGTGGTCAGGGAGTACATATAAAGGGGCTAGGATAACTCACTTGCTGTCAGAGAGTACATATAAAGGGGCTAGGATAACTCACTTGGGGTCAGGGAGTACATTTATGGGACTAAGGTAACTCTCTTGGGGTCAGGGAGTACTTATAAGGGACTAGGGTAACTCACTTGTGGTCTGGGAGTACATATAAAGCGGCTAGGATAACTCACTTGAGGCCAGGGAGTACATATAAAGGGGATAGGGTAGCTCACTTGCGGTCAGAGAGTAAATATAAAGGGGCTAGGATAACTCACTTGGGGTCAGGGAGTACTT